>NC_052067.1:16779297-17079297 GCF_015852505.1 Tachyglossus aculeatus
TAGAGTAAGAGGATATAAAGCATGGTCCTGGGAGCCAGAAAGACCTGGATTCTAGTCCCATCTCCACCACTAGTCTCCTGTGTGACCTTGGGCAAGTCACTTCACTCCTCTGTGCCTCAGTTAACTCATCTATGAAATGGAGATTAAGGCCGGGAGCCCCATGCGGGACAGAGACTGTTCATTTATTCATTCAATCGTATTTATTGAGTGATTACTGTGTGCAGAACCCTTCAATAAACATTTGAGAGAATACAATTTAATAAAAAGCAGATGCATTCCTTGCCCACAATGAGCTTACAGTCTAGAAAGAGAAGCAGTGTGGCTCAGTGGAAAGAGCCCGGGCTTTGGAGTCAGAGGTCATGGATTTGAATCCCGGCTCCTCCACATGTCTGCTGTGTGACCTTGGGCAAGTCACTTAACTTCTCTGAGACTCGGTTACCTCATCTGTAAAATGGGGATTATGACTGTGAGCCCCACGTGGGACAACCTGATCACCCTGTATTCCCCCCAGCGCTTAGAACAGTGCTTTGCACATAGAAAGCGCTGAATAAATGCTATTATTATTATTATTATAGAAGAGGAGACAGTCATGAACATATATAAGTACATTACAGATATGTACATAAGTGCTGTGGGGCTGGGAGGGGAGATGAATAAAAGGAACAAGTCAGGGTGAAGCAGAAGGGAGTGGACTGTCCCCAACCTGATTACCTCGTATCTACCCGCAAGTGCTTAGAACAGAGCCTGGCACATAGTAAGCTCTTAACAAATACCATTAAAAGAAAAAAGCAAGTGGCAAGATGGAGAGAATCCCCAAAATAAATCACTGGCCATCGTGGACAGCAAAGACGTCAGTGGCTACCCAGGCAACTTCTTTCCTAGTCATGGCAACATGGAATCACTTTAGCCTTAAAGGAGTCCTGCACATAATAATCTTTGCTTGCCTTTGCAATGGGTTATGAGCTCTAATCCTGGCTCTGCCATTTTTCTGCTGTATGACCTTGGGCAGGTGAGTTCACTTCTCTGGGCCTCAGTTACCTCATCTGTAAAATGGGGATGGGGACTTTGAGCCCCACGTGGGACAGGGACTGTGTTCAAATCAATTTACTTGTGTCTTCTCCAGCACTTGGTGCAGTGTCTGACACATAGTAAGTGTTTAACAAATACCATTATTATTAGTATTATTATCAATGTGCTGCTCCCATGCCCGCCTATTTGCCCATGGCATTTTGTCACTGGCAGGTGCTAGAAAATCCAAGTAGCTCTGGGCAAACCACTAGGGTGATAATCAATTCCTTCTCACATTCGTCCTCCCAAAGTTTCTGCACCGAGACTCTCTCAGACCCATCCTGTGACCCCAGGCTGATTTGCATGGATGTGTCAATTTATAAAACAAACTTCAATTTCCATCAGTAAACAAAACCACCTTTTTGTAAAGGTAATAATGGTATTTATTAACTGCCAAAGCACTGTGCTAAATACTGGGGTAGTTAAAGATAATCAGATTGGACACAGTCTCTGTCTTAGCAGAGGTTCACAGTCTCAGAGGCAGAGAGAGCAGATATTTTATCCCTGCTTTATAGATGAGGAAACTGAGGCACAGAGAGATTAACTGAGCTGTCCAGGATCATACAACAGGTTACTGGCAGAGCTGGAATTGGAATCCGATTCTTCTGATTCCTACTTCCGTGATTTTTCTACTAGACCACTTGTATCCTTCAGATGACTAACATAAACCGTGCTAAGATTTTAGATGAACATTTGAGGTTGTAACTCATGAGAGATGAAAATACATGGAACCTGCCAATAGCAATGCTTCAAATAGAACTGAGTTTCACTTCGATCAATTTTAGTAATTATTCAGCAATAAAGAGCAATATTGTTTCCCATGCAAGCAGAGAAGTATCTGCTTAGAAGCAAGTTTCTCATTTCTCTTCCTACGGTAGGAAAATCTGAGTTTGGGTATTGAGGAGGAAAACTCTTATGGGAAGGTTCAGTAGACTCAACAAAGGCATCCATCAGTGGTATTTATTCAACACTTACTGTGTGTAGAACTCACCACTGACGTCCTGTTCCAGCCCATCTCCCCGACTCACCAACTTGGACAAACACTCAATCTCATCCTCACCTTCTGACCCTACCTAATTTTTTCTACTATGTCCCATTCAGCCTCCCCTGGACCTTTAAAGTACTCAATCACCTTGCCTCCTCCTGCCTGAGAAGTAGCATGATGGAGTGGATAAAGCACGGGCCTGGGATTCTGGAGGTCTTGGGTTCTAATCTCATTCTGCCACTTGTCTGCTGCGTGACCTTGGGCAAGTCACTTTGCTTCTCTGTGCCCCGCTTACCTCATCTGTGAAATGGGGATTGAGACTCTAAGCTCCACGTGGGATAGGGACTGTGTCCAACCCAATTTGCTTGTATCCTTCCCGGTGCTTAGTACAATGTCCGACACGTAGTAAGCATTTAACAGATACCGTAATTATTATTATTACCTTACCTCACTGCTTTTCTACTACAACCCGGCTCACACACTTCACTCCTGTAATGCCAACCTACTCATTGTACCTGGATCTCATCTACCTTGCTGCCAACCTCTCACCCACGTCCTGCCTCTGGACTGGAATACCCTCCCTGTTCATATTCGATGGACGATCACGTTCTTCTCTTTCAAAACCTTATTAAAAGTACATCTCCTCCAAGAGGCCTTCCCTGGCTAAGCCCTCATTTCCTCTTCTTCCACTACCTTGGTATTGCCCTTGTACTTGGATTTGCATCCTTTATTCACCCCTCCCTCAACCCTACAGCACTTCTGTACATATCCATAATTCATATATTTATATTAATTCACCTCCCCCTGTAGTCTGTAAGATTGTTATGGGCAGGAAACATGTCTATTGCTTCTGCTATACTGTGCTCTCTCGAGAGCCTAGTACAGTACTATGCACACAGTAAGTGCTTAATACAATTCATTGTTTGATTGACTGTACTAAGTGCTTGTCAGAGGTACAGGAATTTCAATGTCCAGAGCTCATTACACAATGAGCTTGGAGCTTCTCTTGTTACACAAACTCAGTTTCTTGGCTCTATTATTGTGAACATTCAGATGCAAGAATGAAAAAAGGACTGCCATAATAATAATAATGATGATGGCATTTATTAAGCACTTACTATGTAAAAAGCACTGTTCTAAGCGCTGGAGAGGTTACAAGGTGATCAGCTTGTCCCACGTGGGGCTCACAGTCTTAATCCCCATTTTACAGATGAGGTAACTGAGGCACAGAGAAGTTAAGTGACTTGCCCAAAGTCACACAGTTGACAATTGGTGGATCTGGGATTTGAACCCATGACCTCTGACTCCAAAGCCCGCGCTTTTTCCACTGAGCCATGCTGCTTCTCTAATCGGCCCTCAATACAAAATCCCATTATGCCCAAAGAGAGGTTGACATTCAAAGCACGGATCAAATATTCAGGGACTACCCTTCACATCAAGCTGGAGGCTCACAGGCCCACATAGCCAAGAGAAAGATTTCTTTCTATCACATTTCATCCTTCAGGCTGCTCTCCATGCCAAATACCCAAACTAAACAAAAAAAAATAATAATTCATCCCTTCAGAATGTTCTAGATTCCCTTCCCAGGCCACAGGAAGACAGCAATCGTGAGAAGCAGTGTGGCTTGGTGGATAAAGCATGAGCCTAGGAGTCAGAAGGACCTGGGTTCTAATCCCGGCCCCACCTCTTCTGCTGTATGACCTTGGGCAAGTCACTTAATTTCTCTGGGCCTCAGTTACCTCATCTGTAAAATGGGGATTAAGAACGTGAGCCCCATGTGGGACAGGGACTGTGTTCAACCTGGCTAACTTGTATCTACTTCAGCGCTTAGAACAGTGTTTGGCACTTAACTAGGGACTGTCCCTATATGTTGCCGACTGTACTTCCCAAGTGCTTAGTACAGTGCTCTGCACACAGTAAGTGCTCAATAAATACAATTGAATGAATGACTGAACAAGTACCATAATAATAATAACCATTATTATTATTATGAATGTCTACACTTCAGGCCCAGAATCGGAGCGGTGCTTTTGTGTTGGGTCCGGTTTTAAAATCATGCAGCTGACGGGTAAGGTCAACTAAGCCACTGATTGTCTAAAAAATAGCCCCATCAGCAAATGAGCTGCTACTTTTCATAACTTTAAAAAAAATGAATATGGCACCCTCTGTCATGGAGGGTGAATAGTTGATAAATCTAACCTCTAATCCTGATGCATGGCAATTTCTTCAGTGAAGAAGAAAGTCTCAACAGACTACTTGCATATAAATCATGTTTATTTTCATAGCAGATTTAAATAACATTTTGGCTCTAGGGACCTTCACAAAGTAATGAAGCATTACCCAGTGAATGGTCACAACACTGTTCACATCCGCAGCACACCCCACAGTGAAGAAATAAAATAAGTGATTTATACAGAAGCAATCCAGAGAGAGTTTCTCTCCTTTACTGGGGACATTGTTTTGAATCAAGATTAGAGGCTAGATTTATCTATAGGATAAACAAAGAAGGTGTCACCCATTTTTTTTCTATTAATCACATCAGAGAACACATCTACCCCCTATCGCATACCTCCAAGAAACAAGTCCTTGGCAAGAAATGAGAGTGAAAAATCTTGAGTTCACGAAAACATCATCATTTTATTGTGAGGCAGAGGGGGTTTTATTTCAGTTTTCGAAAGAAGGATGCAGCTAAACCATCCATAAAGAACTATAGTCCTAGACATAGAATACCCATCACATGCCACTAGCTTTCTAGGAGCACTGTTGTGATTTTAACTTGAAACAGCCAATCAATCAATCAGTCGTATTTCTTGAGCCCTTACTATGTGCAGAGCACTGTACTAAGCGCTTGAGAAAGTACAGTATAACAGAATTAGTAGACACGTTCCCTGTCTACAGTGAGCTTACCGTCTAGAGGGGTAATAAATAATATAATATAAATAATATAACATTATATTATCTTATCATCATCATCATCATCAATCGTATTTATTGAGCGCTTACTATGTGCAGAGCACTGTACTAAGCACTTGGGAAGTACAAATTGGCAACATATAGAGACAGTCCCTACCCAACAGTGGGCTCACAGTCTAAAAGGGGGAGACAGAGAACAAAACCAAACATACTAACAAAATAAAATAAATAGAATAGGTATGTACAAATAAAATAAATAAATAAATAGAGTGATAAATATGTACAAACATATATACATATATACATATAAGATATACATATATCTTATAAAATAATAGAATAGAATACAATACAACATAACATAACATAATATAATATAACATAATAGACAATATAATATTATAATATAATATAATATAATAATATAATAAAATAAAATTTATTCAATATAAATAAATAAATGGCAGGTATGTACATAAGTGTTGTGGGGCTGAGGGAGGGGTGAGTAAAGGAAGCGATTCCAAATCCAAAAGCAAATCCACTTACCTTGCAAACTGCAAGAAGTCCCTGATTTTTAGAGCAAAGTCTGTGTCTGAGACACACACACACACACACACACACACACACATACACAAAATGATTAGTATTTGCTTTCAATAAGGATCTCCTCCGTCTTTGTAGTTTTCTGGCTCCGCATTTCGCCCATCAACGGGTCTGGTAAAAATTGATTCTACTTTGCTCAAGGCATCTATTTCAGGATTAACTGGGAAGCCAAAAGCTAAAAATCGCCCTGCCTTGGGAGGGAGAAATGTTTCTTACCCCATTTTTAAGGATAACGCATTGGCAGACGTGCCCTGAGCACTTATCACTTCATCTCCGCCATCTGATTGGAGAGATCAGGCTCTCCCTTTAATTAATTAATTAATTCATTCATTCAATCATATTTATTGAGTGCTTACTGTGTGCAGAGCACTGTACTAAGCGCTTGGGAAGTACAAGTCAGCAACACCTACCCAACAACGGCCTCACAGTCTGGAAGGGGGAGACAGACAACAAAACAAAACATGTAGACCGGTGTCAAAATCGTCAGAACAAATAGAATTAACGTTTCTTTTTTTGTGGGGGGAGGGCAGAGGGTATTTTTTAAAGAGGTTTATTTCCTAGAAAAACAAGTCCTCACATTTATTGATTTATCCAGTGTTCCCATGCTAGAGGGTAAACAGTTCATTTGTTCAAATCTGACTTTTCTGGTAATGGAGCGAAAGCTGGAATATTATACTTGGCAAAGCGTTGAAGTGCCTTGGGTGAAAATAAGGCCATTGCTATTTCGGTGAAGGTAACAAGTTTGGATTATGAAAATGCTATTCCAGAGCTCCCTTATTACTTCCTGGCCGGAGTGAAAAATCACCTGCATAAATTCATTTTTATTTTTCTTGTCATTTTCATTATAATTTTGGTAGGCAGCTGTAGAAACAGAAGCAGGCTTTCTTTCATTTTTTTTTATCTTAAAAGGAGCAGATTTAAAATAAAGAGCACAGGCTTGGGAGTTGGAAGTCATGGGTTCTCAACCCGGCTCCGCCACTAGTCAGCTGTGTGACTTCGGGCTAGTCCCTTCACTTCTCTGGGCTGACAATGATAATAATAATAATGGCATCTATTAAGTGTTTACTATGTGCAAAGCACTGTTCTAAGCGCTGGGGAGGTTACAAGGTGATCAGGTTGTCCCGTGGGGGGCTCACAGTCTTAATCACTTAACTTCTCTGGGCCTCAGTTACCTCATCTGTAAAATGGGGATGAAGACCGTGAGCCCCTCGTGGGACAACCTGATCACCTTGTATCCCCCCAGCGCTTAGAACAGTGCTTCACACAGAGTAAGCGCTTAACAAATGCCATCATTATTATTATTATTATATATATAGTCCCTATCCCACATGGGGCTCACAGTCTTAATCCCCATTTTACAGTGTGCAAAGCACTGTACTGTGCGCTTGGGAGAGTACAGTATAAGGACTGTATATATGTATATATGTTTGTACATATTTATTACTCTATTTATTTATTTATTTATTTTACTTGTACATATCTATTCTACTTATTTTATTTTGTTAGTATGTTTGGTTTTGTTCTCTGTCTCCCCCTTTTAGACTGTGAGCCCACTGTTGGGTAGGGACTGTCTCTATGTGTTGCCAATTTGTACTCCCCAAGCGCTTAGTACAGTGCTCTGCACAAAGTAAGTGCTCAATAAATACGATTGATGATGATGACAAACAGTCACATTCCTGCTCACGATGAGCTCACAGCCTAGAGAGGGAGACAGACATTAGTAATACAGATTTATTACTCTGTTTATTTTACTTGTACATATTTACTATTCTATTTATTTTACTTTGTTAATACGTTTTGTTTTGTAGTCTGTCTCCCCCTTCTAGACTGTGAGCCCGTTGTTGGGTAGGGACCGTCTGTATATGTTGTCTACTTGTACTTCCCAAGCTCTTAGTACAGTGCTCTGCACACAGTAAGCGCTCAATAAATATGATTGAATGAACAAATAATCCCCATTTTACAGATGAGGGAACTGAGGCGCAGAGAAGTTAAGTGACTTGCCCAAAGTCACCCAGCTGACAGTTGGCAGAGCTGGGATTTGAACCCATGACCTCTGACTCCAAAGCCTGTGCTCTTTCCACTGAGCCACATTGCTTTGTCAAAAAATATAAATATTAAAATTAGAACAGCAAAGGAGGCAGACCAGGGGAGTGTGAGCCAAGGGAGTGCTGATTCCAAATTAAAAGGAGATTCCAGAAATTGGCGGGTAGGTGAGGGATGCTCTGCACACAGTAAGCGCTCAATAAATACGAATGATTGATTGGTTTTAGACTGTGAGCCCACTGTTGGGTAGGGACTGTCTCTATATGTTGCCAACTTGTACTTCCCAAGCGCTTAGTACAGTGCTCTGCACACAGTAAGCGCTCAATAAATACGATTGATTGATGGATTGATTGATCATTAATAAAATAAATAGAGTAATAAATATGTACGTGTATACACAAGGGCTGTGGGGTGGGGAGGAGGGTAGAGCAGAGGGAGGGAGTCGGGGCGTTGGGGAGGGGCCTGGCCACTGGCCACGCTCAGTGATGGGAGCGTGCAGGGAATCCCAAGGAGGAAAACCATCCAAAGGCTGAGAAGCCTTGTGGCGCGTCTAGACTACCTTCGTGATGCCCAGGAAAGGAAAGCTATCCAGGACCTGCCCTTTTAGGCTCGGAGAAATTTGCAGCCCAGAGAAGTAGTTAAATTCCAAAGGAGAGGGTGTGTTTTAGCAGTGAGTTAATCAATCAATCAATCAATCGTATTTATTGAGCGCTTACTGTGCGCAGAGCACCAGATCCCCACAGCATTATATACTTATCTTAATGCTCTGCTCCTTTCCCTATCTAACAAGTACTTTAACGTGTGTCTCCCTCAATAGCTTATACCTTCCTTGAGGGCCGGGATCATGTCTATTAACTCAACTGTACTCTCCCATTCAGTAGAGTGGTCTGTACAGTGCTGGTGCTCAATAAGTACCGTTGATTGATTGGATGGCGGTAGATTGATCCAGAATTTGTTTCTAGACTCACTGTTGACGGGACTTTGTATTTCTCCACCCCTCGCCTGCTCTGGACTTCCTGAAGACAGACAGACCGACCGACCGACACATTTTCTCCAATGATCCAAAGTCCCTGGGGGAACCTCAGGAAAAGGAATTGTGGGAGGTGTTGGCGAAGCTTGTCAATCATTCGTTCCTTCATTCAGTCGTATTTATTGAGCGCTTACTGTGTGCAGAGCACTGGACTAAGCACTTGGGAAGTACAAGTCGGCCACCTTTAGAGACGATCCCCACCCAACAACGGGCTCACAGTCTAGAAGGGGGAGACAGACGACAAAACAAAACATGTGGACAGGCGTCAACGAACAAAGTCATATTTAAACTGTGAGCCCACTGTTGGGTAGGGACTGTCTCTATATGTTGCCAACTTGTACTTCCCAAGCACTTAGTACAGTGCTCTGCACACAGTAAGCGCTCAATAAATACAACTGATTGATTGATTGATTGAGCGATTACTGTATGCAGAGCACTGTACCAAGAGCCCCCTTCAAAGCCTTATTGAAGGCACATCTCCTCCAAGAGGCCTTCATTCATTCATTCATTGTCAGTCATATTTATTGAGCGCTTACTGTGTGCAGAGCACTGTACTAAGCGCTTGGGAAGTACAAGTCAGCAACATAGAGAGATGGTCCCTCCCCAACAACGGGCTCACAGTCTCCCTAAGCCCTTCTTTCCTCTTCTGCCACTCCCTTCTGCATCATCCTGACTTGCTCCCTTCGTTTATCCCCACTCCCAGCCCCACAGCACTTACATACCTAGCTGTGATTGATTGATTTATATCAATGTCTGTCTCCGCCTCTAGACTGTAAGCTTGTGGTGGGCAGAGAATGTGTCTGTTTATTAAATAAATAAATAATAAATAATAATGGCATTTATTAAGCGCTTACTATGTGCAAAGCCCTGTTCCAAGCGCTGGCGTGGGATACAAGGTGATCAGGTTGTCCCACGGGGGCGCTCACAGTCTTAATCCCCATTTTCCAGATGAGGTAACTGAGGCCCAGAGAAGTTAAGTGACTTGCCCAAAGTCACACAGCTGACAAGTGGCGGAGCCGGGATTTGAACCGACGATATATTGTACTCTCCCAAGCATTTAATAGAGTGCTCTGCACACAGTAAGTGCTCGATAAATACAATTGACTGAGAGTACAATATAACAGACATCTACCCTGCCCACAATGGGCTTACAGTCTAGAGGCTAGAGGTTAGCAAGAAAACCTCATGTATGTCTCCTGGGGAGGGCTGCCCCAATTCGTAGGATTTTGGAAAAGACAAGCCTAGGGAAAGGTGAAAAGAGCAGCGCAGCTCAGTGGAAAGAGCCCGGGCTTTGGAGTCAGAGGTCATGGGTTCAAATCCCGACTCTGCCACTTGTCAGCTGGGTGACTTTGGGCAAGTCACTTAACTTCTCTGGGCCTCAGTTACCTCATCTGTAAAATGGGGATGAAGACTGTGAGCCCCCCGTGGGACAACCCGATCACTTTGTAACCTCCCCAGCGCTTAGAACAGTGTTTTGCACATAGTAAGCGCTTAATAAATGCTATTATTATTATTATTATTAACCAGGGCGCCCCACTATTCAAAACCAACTCCATCACATCACTGCCCCAGAAACGAGAGGCAGAATTTTGAAGATTCAATTCCAGAAACGATATATTGGCCCAGTTTTCTGACGGCGGAAGATCTATCGCCTCAGGCACATTCTGATACAGGGAGGATGGCCGCCACCCAAGAGACCCCTCTACCAGCTAGATTGTAAGCTCCTTCAGGGCAGGGATCTTCAATCGTATTTATTGAGGGCTTACTGGGTGCAGGGCACTGAATTAAGTGATTGGGAGAGGACAATATGATGGAGTTGGTAGACACATTCCCTGCCCACAATAAGCTCGCAATCTAGAGGTACCATGTAGCCTCTATGTGGACAGGGAATGTGTCTGTTTATTGTTACGTTACCCTCTCCTAAGTGGTTAGAACAGTGCTTTGCACACAGTAAGTGCTCAATAAATACAACTAAATGAATGTCTACCTACTCTTCAGCACTCTCCCAAGCCCTTAGAAAGGTGCTCCACACACAGTAAGCGTTCAGTAAATGCCATTCACTAATTGGCTGTGTGACCTTGGGCAAGGCACTTGACTTCTCTGTGCCTCATTTACCTCATCTGTAAAATGGGGGATTAAGACTGTGAGCCCCCCGTGGGACAACCTGATCCCCTTGTATCCTCCCCAGCGCTTAGAAAAGTGCTTTGCACATAGTAAACGCTTAACAAATGCCATCATTATTATTGGCTGATTGTTGCCGGGAGGAGGAGAAGAGACTCCCCCTCAGCTGTTCGAATATGTCCTGTAGTGCGCTGTTCAATCATACCGGTTATAAGCAGAACTAGACTGAACGCCCCTTTTGAAGGGAACGTGCCTATCAAATCTGTTATATTTTACTCTCCCAAGCGCTTAGTACAATGATCTTCCCACAGTCAGGACTCAGTAGATGCCATTAATTAATGGACTGACTGATCAGAAACTCCAAGTTGGCTCTAAATTCCAAAATGCAGACTTCAAGGGAAGGAGATGAATGAAACAATGCTAAAACTGGAAACCAACATATTTAATCTTTTTCTAGTTGCTTGGGATAGGCTAATCAAATAGCCTTACTTTCCTAGGGATATTGGTAATTTTGAGATGATTGCCTGATATTTCATTGGAATGCAGTATTTCCTTCACAGCGCATTTCAGTTCTCTCTGGGGGCTTTTTCTTGTTCGTTCATTCATTCATTCAATCGTATTTATTGAGCGCTTACTGTGTGCAGAGCACTGTACTAAGCACTTGGGAAGTACAAGTTGGCAACATATAGAGATGGTCCCTACCCAACAGTGGGCTCACAGTCTAGAAGGGGGAGACAGAGAACAAAACAAAACATATTAACAAAATAAAATAAGTAGAATAAATATGTACAAGTAAAATAAATAGAGTAATAAATACGTACAAACATATATACATATACACAGGTGTTGGGGGGAAGGGAAGGAGGTAAGGCGGGAGGAATGGAGAGGAGGAGGAGGGGGAGAGGAAGGAGGGGGCTCAGTCTGGGAAGGCCTCCTGGAGGAGGCCTTCTTGTGTAATTCTTGTGTAATTCCTTCTTCCTCTTACTTTTCCGCTTCCATTCAAATATACGGTTCCCTAAAAATATAAGGCATTGTTAAAATGTTCAGGATTCTAACTGATGTCTGAAATGAAAAACTGCCCTTTTCACCATCTGATTTACAATGAAAAATCTAGTAGGTAATAGAACTCTGACAGGATTTGGACCGGCCCAGTAAAATGAAATGATTTTTAGAAAAAGCCTCTCCTAAGACACGGTCTGGTTTCAATTTCCCGAACACACCCTGGTGTTAATTTCTTTGTCAATTTGGTGTTGTCCCCCTTCTAGACTGTGAGCCCACTGTTGGGTAGGGACTGTCTCTATATGTTGTCAACTTGTACGTCCCAAGCGCTTAGTACAGTGCTCTGCACACAGTAAGCGCTCAATAAATACGATTGATTGATTGATTGATTGATTGTTGTAAGTCACCCTGGAAGTTTGGCGGTGTTTGAAAAGAGCCGCCGTCCAAATGAAAGGCAGAAAATAGTTCTTTCAATAAATTTCCACCGGGGGGCGCCATACTACCGCAGATGGCCTCGCCTTCATCCTTGCCAAGGCCTGGACTTTCCTAGCCGGTGGCTATAAGGTTTTTTGGGTTTTTTAATGGCATTTATTAAGCGCTTACTACGTGAAAAGCACTGTTCTAAGCGCTGGGGAGGTTACAAGGTGGCCTGGATTTTCCTAGCCGGTGGCTATAAGGTTTTTTGGGTTTTTTAATGGCATTTATTAAGCGCTTACTACATGCAAAGCACTGTTCTAAGCGCTGGGGAGGTTACAAGGTGATCAGGTTGTCCCACAGGGGGCTCACAGTCTTCATCCCCATTTTCCAGGTGAGGGAAACTGAGGCACAAAGCAGTCAAGTGCCTGGCCCAAAGTCACACAGCTGACAATTGGCAGAGCCGGGATTCGAGCCCATGACCTCTGACTCCCAAGCCTGGGCTCTTTCCACAGAGCCACGCTGTCCCTTGACTTATTTATTCTAAAATGGCAATTCTTGATAAAAAAAACATGGAGTTAAACTTACTTATATAGCATGTTTGCTATACTATGAACTTTGGAATTTACAGAGCACAATGATTGGTCTTTCTTTCAGCAAAGACATTGGTGATTTCACCGCGTACAGTCAA
This sequence comes from Tachyglossus aculeatus, assembly GCF_015852505.1. NCBI lineage: Eukaryota > Metazoa > Chordata > Mammalia > Monotremata > Tachyglossidae > Tachyglossus > Tachyglossus aculeatus. The sequence goes on from NC_052067.1 coordinate 16,792,165, forward strand.
TGCCAACAATTCCATCCCACCACGTACCTGTCTCCAGTTCTTTAGATCTTTTTTTCTTTTGCTTCTCTCTTACAGAGAGCTCTTTTCCACTTTCTTCTCTCATTGCTCATAATTAAAATGAAAAAGAGTAGTAGGGAGAGTGAACTTTATCTCCCCTGCACAGCAATGCCACTCCTGGGGAGAGCTTGGTTCGCAATATGGTTTGCGGGGAGTCGTCAACTTAGGGTGCTTCAGGTTACAGCATTTCTAAATTCACACCCTGTCTCAGCTTTAGAACACCTCTGTTTCGTCTTTACAACACACTTCATGGCCTTTGCTGAAGGGCTGTGGGGAGTTTGGTGCAGAAGAACGGATGGGATGTGAGGAAATGATTTTAAAAGTCAGGATGGGGAGGACAGAGAATGGAGAAGAGAAGCTGAAAGAGTCACAGTGTGAGTGGAGCCACTTAAATCCCCTTAGGCAAAGCCCCTTAAAGGCGAGACCTTGTTTTTCTTTTCAGAAGTTTTGTTGTGTTTTTTTTTTTCCCCTACTCCTGTTGGAAATTACCTCTCTTCGGTAAAGAGGGACTAATTGTGCTGGCACAACTGCAAGATGGTTCGGCATGCCCATTTTACTACAATCACTATGGTTCCATGATAGGGTAATAACAATAACAACAACAATAATAATAATAATTGTGGTATTTGTTAAGCGCTTACTATGTGCTTACTCTGTACTAGGCACTGGGGTAGATATAGAATAATCACGTCTCTCAGGGGCTCACAGTCTAAGAAGGAGGAGAACAGGTACTGAATCATCATTTTGCATTAGAGGGAACTGAGGCAGAGAAGTTAAGTGACTTGCCCAAGGTCACACTGCAGATAAGTGACGGAGGTGGGATTAGAACCCAGGTCCTCCGAATCCCAGATCCATGCTCTTTCCACTAGGACATACTGCTTCAGTTGGCTACTGTCTCACGGAACCTCCCCGACACAGTAAAATTCATTATTGTAACTATATTACCTTTTATAATGGATTGAATACACAGTTCTGGGTCATTTTGGTTAAAAATAGGGTATCTGACCTTGGTTCAGGAACAGAACAGAAGGAAAGTGAATTTCTAATCGGAACAGCAGCTTCTATTACTGATCATTCACACTGCCTCCCCCCACCCTCCCATTTCTGGAAGTCAGCCAGTCAGCCAACTGTATTTATTGAGCACGTACTGTATGCAGAGCACTGTACTAAGCTCTTGGGAGAGTATGGTACAACAACAGACACATTCCCTGCCCACGACAAGCTTACAGTCTAGAGGGGGCCTTTAGAGGCAGGGGTGGCCAGCCCAGCCCTTGAAGACGACCCTGGGCCCCCAGCCCAGCCCTGGGCCTGGGGGTGGGGTATATCAATCAGTCAATCAATCACATTTATTAAGCGCTTACTGTGTGCAGAGCACTGTACTAAGCGCTTGGGAAGTACAAGTTGGCAACGAATAGAGACAGTCCCTACCCAACAGTGGGCTCACAGTCTAAAAGGGGGAGACAGAGAACAAAACCAAACATACTAACAAAATAAAATAAATGGAATAGATATGTACAATATGTAGAATAGATATGTACAATTAAAATAAATAAATAGAGTAATAACAATTAAAACAGAATAATAACAATTAAAATAAATAAATAAATATTTAAATAGGGTAAATAGGAGGTGGAGCTGAGACTGCTAGAGACCAAAGAGGCGTAGACAGTCAGGTGGACGTAGAAGTGGGACTCACCTCCACTGTACCCCACTCCTCATCCCCCCCATAGACCTCCCCACCACCCCTGCGATCAATCAATTAATCGCATTTACTGCGTGCAGAGCCGGTTATAATAACAATAATGGAATTTATTAAGCGCTTACTATGTGCAAAGCACTGTTCTAAACTCTGGGGAGGTTACAAGGTGATCAGGTTGTCCCACAGGGGGCTCACAGTCGTAATCCCCATTTTACAGATGAGGGAACTGAGGCACAGAGAAGTTAAGTGACTTGCCCAAAGTCACACAGCTGACAATTGGCAGAGCTGGGATTTGAACCCATGACCTCTGACTCCCAAACCCGTGCTCTTTCCACTGAGCCACGCTGCTTCTTCCGTTACGGAGTTCTAGCATAAACTCCCAGGCTGAGGAGCAACCGAGAAGCAGCATGAACTAGTGGAAAGAGCAAGGGTCTGGGAATCAGAGGACCTGGGTTCTAATCCCAGCTCTGCCATTTGTCTGCTGTGTGACCTTGGGCAAGTCACTTCACTTCTCTGGGCCTCAGTTACCTCGTCTGTAAAATGGGGATTAAATCCTTCTCCCTCCCACTTAGACTTTTAACCTCCATGTTGAACAGGGGCTGTGTCCAGCCCGATAAACTTTGATCTACCCCCAGTGCTTAGAATAGTACTTGGCACATAGTAAGCACATAAAATCATAATAATCAATCGCCGGCATTTATTGAGCTCTTGCTACGTGTAGAGCATTGTACTAAGTACTTGGGAGAGTACAAAGTAACAGAGTTGGTAGACACGTTCCCTGCCCATAATGAGCTTACAGTCTCATTGTTGGTAGACACTCATTCTCTGCCACCCCAAAATGCCCATCCTTGAACTTTCTTTTATCCCGGAACGGAATCCAGGCCAGTGCCGGATTACTTTCAGCACTGTTCACGAACCGATCCTTCTTTTACAACATTGTCCCCATAAGAAAATTCGTTGTGACTCCCATCTCAATTTAAACATGTCCGAACCAACGTTCTTTTAGGAACAGCCTTTCCAAGAACTAAGTGTATCCTAAGTCCCAGGACTTCCTGCCCTGTGCAGGTATGCCCTTGGACACTTTTAAGGGAGAAACTGGAAAAATACTTCATTTAGACATGGCTATTTTCCGTGTAAAAGGGTTTTAAAAATGTGTTCAATGTTATTTTTTTCTGACAAATTCCTGTCTCCTCCACCTCTTCCAAAAAAAAAAAAAATTGCTACTCGACTATGGGATCTTATAGGAAAATACACCAGTGCAGTACTTGGAGAAGCAGCGTGGCTTGTGAGTCAGAGGACGTGGGTTCAAATCCCAGCTCCGCCACTTGTCTGCTATGCTTTTTGACCTTAATCAATTACTTTCTCTGTACCTCCGTTCCCTCACCTGTAAACTGGTGATTAAGACCGTGAGCCCCATGTAGGACACGAACTGTGCCCAACTTAATTATCTTCTATCTACCCCAGCATTTTGCACAAGTACATAGTAAGTGCTTAACAAATTCCATTAAAAAAAGGAGCAGAGAAGCCCTAGGGAAGCTTGACCATCACTTTCCAAGATCCTGGTAGTTCCCAATTAATCATATATATTGAGTGCTTACTGTGTGCAGAGCACTGTACTAAGCTCTTGGGAGAGTACACTATAACAATATAATGGAGTTGGTAAGCATGTGAGCACTTTAAGGTGCTCATTCATTCATTCATTCATTCAATTGTATTTATTGCACGCTTACTGTGTGCAGAACACTGTACTAAGCGCTTGGAAAATACAATTCAGCACCAGATAGAGAAGTGGTGGACTACAGTCTTCCCTCCATCTGGAAAATCACCAGCTAGAGACACCCTATGCTTTTCCAGGCCCCTAAAGGAAGGAAATACGATTGATTGAAAGGAATAAGTGTAATTCAGCCAGAGTAGACCCTCCCCCTCCACAAGGGGATACAGGTAGGTAATAATGATAATAATTAGGGTATGTATTGAACACTTATTATTTGCCAAGCACTCTAGCAGATACAAGGTAATCAGGCAGACAGGTGGAGCTCACAGTTTAAGGGGGACTATTTAATCCCCATTTTAGAGATAAGGAAACTGCGGCACAGTGAAGGTAAGTGATTTACCCGAGCAAGCAAGTGACAGAGCTGGAATTAGAACCTAGGTCCTCTGACACTCAGACCCGTGATCTTTCCATAAATAATAGTAATAATAATAATAATAATAATAATAATAATAATAATAATGATGGCATTTATTAAGTGCTTACTAAGTGCAAAGCACTGTTCTAAGCACTGGGGAGGTTATAAGGTGATCAGATTGTCCCAAGGGGCGCTCACAGTCTTAATCCCCATTTTACAGATGAGGTAAGTGAGGCACAGAGAAGTTAAGTGACTTGCCCCAAGTCACACAGCTGACAGATGGAGGAGCCGGGATTTGAACCCATGACCTCTGACTCCAAAGCCTGTGCTCTTTCTACTGAGCCATGCTGCTTCTCTAGGCCACACTGCTTCTCATGGCAAGTCCTTATTAGTCCTCTCCTTGGTGTCATGCACTGGCATGACCTAGAGATGTGATATCAGTTTATATTGACTGGTGAAATAGCAAGCTGGCTGAAAGCCCTGGACAATATTGGGAGCAAGAGGAAAATTTCCTTCTGACCCTCAATCCCTTCCCAGAGGAGAGAGAGGTGTGTGTGTGGGGGGATAGAATTGGACCTAGGAAGAGAATTAAGAACCTACTCAGTATTCAAAGCAGAAAAAGAAAAAAAAAAGTAGATACATTGGTCTGGCAGCTGCTGTTTAAACTTGCATGTACTTTACCTATGTGCTAGTGCAGACTGTGGTGTGGGGGTGAAGGGAAGGAAGGATGTGAAGAGAGGCTGATTTCAAGAGTCTCTTCCCTCAACTCCTGAATGCCTGCCAAAGTCACAGTCTTTTCTCAGGTAGGCTCCCAAATGAGAGAGAGAAAGAGAGAGACAGACAGAGAGAGAGGGAGAGGGAGAGGAAGGGAGGGGAGGAGGAAGAAAACGGTATGTCCTCTGACGAAACTCCAGCAAGGATTGCAGTTTGGGCCCCAAGAGACTTTTAATTATAGTAGGAAAGGATCACTGTCGCAGAAGAAACTCATTAGAAAAAATCGTTAAGGACCAGATTAAGGGTTGCCTCCATTGGTTTAGGTGGATCGGGAGAAATCCCAGGTTTGTGCTTGAGAATGGGTTGGGAGGGTGAGAAGTCTAGCAGTTTCTCCACTTTCATGTGCTGCCCTCCTAGTGGCTCTCAGAGACTCCTTGTTCCCGTGAGTCCCAAGCAGGCAAGGAAATCCCTGGGGCCAAGAACCAGCACAGAGAGGCTAATCAATAATAATAATAATAATATTTGTTAAGTGTTTATTGTGTGCCAGGCACTGTACTACGGGCTGGGAACAGGCAAATCGGGTTGGACACAGTCCCTGTCCCACATGGGGCTCGTAGTCTAAATCCTCAATTTACAGATGAGGTAACTCTAACCAGATCATCTGTGGGTGACAGAGTGTCCCAAGATAAAATCGGAGAAGACACCGGTGAGTCCGGTCCGGTTTATATCGTTCTCTCTGCACCTCCATAGCTACCCATAGGCATGAGTTTTTGCATGAAGAAAAACCTAGTTATAAATTAATATACAGTAATTACCAAGAACAGCTTACAAGGTTACTGGGAACAAAGACATATTACATCGTCCTTAGAAACAAAGAGATATAGAAATGCTCATTTTTTTTTAATTGCTGAATTTCCAAAATACAATGTAGTTCCAGTGAAGTTCTCCGGGTCTCTCAATCAGGAGAGGCATTGGGAGTTAAACAGTGCAAAGATGGGCACAAATGACATTCAGCATTTGGCCTATTTGTAATATATAATTATTGAACTCAAAATACCAAATGCAAATACCAAAAACATCTATGTCTGTTGGGTTCGTTCATTTGTGTTATAAATGACCTTGCATTTTACATTTTCTGACTTCGTAGTGCATTAATTTAAGCAGCTCATGAACAATTATTTGTAAATTTCTATAGATTTAGGTTCTTAGTTTTAGAAAAATAAATTGATTGTGCTTTACCACTTGGGTATTGACAGTTATCTGTAGGCCCTTAAACATTAAGATTTGCCATTAGCTGTTACTTGTCATGCCTCTGAACTAATTTTCCTGCTTATAATAAGGCTACTGAGAGCAAAATACAGCACTAGTGTGTCTCTGCTGCTGCTGCGGCTGGTCTGATAATGAGAAATGACTAACATTTAAAATTTTTCTACGCAACAGTATTCTGGGGTACATTAACCTAATCACACAGTACAAGTAAATTAATGACAGTTCATTATCAAATAGCCAAAATAATGGAAAACTAGAGAATCTAAATCCCCCTTCTGACATATATTCAATTTTTATAATGTTGCATTGACAGTTTTTCTGGAATATATGTTGTGGCTTCCAGCATTAGCTTCACTGCTAATTGGAATTGTTGAGAGAGAACACAGATATTTCAATGGTATAATAACTGCAAAAGATAGTTGCCAGGATGGGTCTATCTAGATTACAAACCCGCACATCCAGGCTGGTTAACAAGAATGTATCAGCTCCCACCTCGGTGGCCGCAGGAAAAACGGGTTTCCCTAATGACAACTGGTAAGCGCTTAGTACAGTGCTTTGCACACAGTAAGCGCTCAATAAATACAATTGAATGAGTGAATAATATTCACGAGGAGAATGGCGAAAACGTACCGTGACATGCAGCACCTTGTAGGGAATCCAATGGGGCTCATTCTTTCTCTTTTTCTCTATTCAATTTCTCTCTTCTCTCAGAAGAAGCAGCACGGCCTAGGGGAAAGAGCACAGGCCTGCGAGTCAGAGGACTTGAGTTCTAATCCCAACTCTGCCAATTCCTTGTTGTATGACCTTGGGCAAGTCACTTAACTTCACTGTGTCTCAATTTTCTTAACTGTAAAATGGGGATTAAATCCTACTTCCTCCCACAGAATTAGACTGTGAGCCCCCAATAGGACAGGGACTGTGTCCATTCTTATCATCAATCGTATTTATTGAGCGCTTACTGTGTGCAGAGACACTGGACTAAGAGCTTGGGAAGTACAAGTTGGCAACATATAGAGACAGTCCCTACCCAACAGTGGGCTCACAGTCTAATTCTTATCGATTTGTATCTACCCCAATGCTTAGAGCAGTGCTTGACACATGACAAGTGCTTAACAAATATAACAACAATAACAATAATACTCTAACAATAATGACGATACTCTTGTTCTCTCTGTATCTCTCTATGCCCCCCACCAATAACAATAACAATTATGGTATTTGTTAAGTGCTTACTATGTGCCAAGCACTGTTCTAAGCAAGCACTTAGTACAGTGCAAGCGCTTAGTACAGTGCTCTCCACACAGTAAGCACTCAATAAATACGATTGAATGAATGAATGACACACTGGGGTAGATACAACATAATCAGGCTGTTCTACATGGGACTCACAGTCTTGATCCCCATTTTACAGATGAGGTAACTGAGGCACAGAGAAGTTAAGCGGCTTGCCCAAGAGCACACAGCAGAACCCACTTCCTCCCAAACCTGTGTTCTTTCCATTAAGCCGCGTTGCTAGACAGTTACTTTACTTCCTCTCAGCACCATGCATTCCCACTACTGCTCATTTGTACCTGGGGATTCAACTGTATTCATTTCCTGGTGTCCAGCGCTTAGAACAGTGTTTTGCACATAGTAAGCGCTTTAGAAATGCCATTATTATTATTATGCAATGGTCCATTTTTGGTAATCTGAAAAGGTAACTCCTCCCCAATGATGAATGATATTTTAAAGCTTCATTTTAATAATAGAGAAGCAGCAGAGCCTAGTGGCTAGAGCAAGGGCCTGGGAGTCCAAAGGACCTGGGTTCTAATCCTGCCTCTGCCACTGTGCTGTGTGACCTTGGGCAAGTCACTTCACTTCTCTGGGCCTCCATTCCCTCTTCAGTAAAATGGGCTTTAAGACAGTGAGCCCTATCTGGGACAGGGATTGTGTTCAATCTGATTAGCTTGTATCTACCCCAGAACTTAGAGCAGTAATAATAATAATGATGGCATTTTTTAAGCACCTACTATGTGCAAAGCACTGTTCTAAGATCTGGGGAAGTTACAAGGTGATCAGGTTGTCCCACAGGGGTTCACAGTCTTAATCCTCATTTTGCAGATGAGGTAACTGAGGCAGAGAGAAGTTAAGTGACTTACCCAAAGTCACACAGCTGACAACTGGCAGAGCTGGGATTCGAACCCATGACCCCTGACTCCAAAGCCCATGCTCTTTCCACTAAGTCACATTACTTCTGTATTTGGCACATAGTAAGTGCTTAACAGATACTATAAAATAATAATAATGACAACAATATCTTGAATTTGTATGGCACTTCTTTATTCTTCCAGACGGACTTCCCATCAATCAGCTCATTAAATTGTGTTCCCCTCTAGACTGTAAACTCACTATGGGAAGGGAGCCTGTCTACCAAGTCTGTCAAATTGGTACTCTCCCAAGTGCTTAGAACAGTGTTCTGCACACAGTAAGTGCTCAATAAACACTATTGACTGATTGATTGATTTGCAGTGGGGTGGGAGGGGAGGGGTTAAACTTTTTACGGGAGCGTAAGCTTCTCCTTCAGTCTACCTATTTTTTTGGTCTGCTCAATTTCCAGACTGTATCTTTAAATCTATCTGTAGGGTGATAGGAAATCCTCTGTGCCTTTGACAAGTGCCAACTTCTTTTCCCCAGGCCTCTCATAGCCCCCAACCCTAAAATTCTTCTACAAGCCAGGGGTTTTGTAGAGTAACTGAGACTTTGTCAACCACAGTGTTAATCGAAAGCTTCCTCCTTAGATCAAATCCTGCCTTTCTTTGTTACCGGGAAAGAGGGTAAAAGGAGAAAGCAGAGAATTCAGGCTGTCAGACTTATCATGAATTCTGGATTATCTAGAGTCCAACTAATGAGATTTTGCTGTAAAACCGGACAGTTAGGCACTAGGGAAAATCTCGTTCATTATAAATTTCAGTCGGCTGGAGCGGCTGAGGAGGACGGTGGTTAGGACAGTCAGAAACGAGAGGCTGAACTCAGAACCCAGAGCTGCCTTAGCGGCATATGAAGTTGAGAAATTTATGTTGCAACCCTGAGAAATGCAAAATAAACTCCAAGCCTGCCAGTTATTTGTTTTCCTGTTGATAAATTCTCCAAACCAGTATTGGAAGCTCTCCAAAAACTGAATTCTCCTCAGGGATCAAAATGTTAACCCCGACTTGCATTTTCACAAGTTTTTCATTCCTCCTCATCCAGAAAACTTTTAAGCAACTCTCAGACCAAAACGTGCCCAAGGACGTGCTCTTCCGATCACTCTTTTCCCTTATGTGTCAGGGCAATTAAGGTTTGGAGTTGGTTCATGAAGAAATTTTATACAGTCTGGGTTAAAAACAGCTATGTTTACAAAGCTGAGTGTCCCAAAACCTTCAAAAAGCCCAGCTCTGTCGTAGTTAGCAAAAATGCTGAGACAGCAGAAAAGACTAAATTTGAAGTTTCTTGTCTTTTTCTTTTTTAGGCACCAGGACCTTTTCAGCTATAAACATTGCTACTGTATAATAATAATGATGGCATTTATTAAGTGCTTACTATGTGCAAAGCACTGATCTAAGTACTGGGGAGGTTACAAAGTGATCAGATTGTCCCACGTGGGGCTCACAGTCTTAATTCCCATTTTACAGATGAGGGAACTGAGGCACAGAGAAGTTAAGTGACTTGCCCAAAGTCACACAGCTGACAATTGGCGGATCCGGGGTTTGAACCCATGACCTGTGACTCTAAAGCCCGTGCTCTTTCCACTGAGCTTCTCTCTATACGACTCTCAAGGCAGCCAGACTTTTGTCATCTATGCATCTCATTTTTATTGGACGAAAATACTAAGGGTTAATTTCCTTTTCTATTGGGCTGACTGACGCCTCTAAGTCCTTTCCTACTCTGTGATAAAATATCTGTAGAACATCTATTTTTTTCTGAATTAGACTGTCCTGTCACGATGATATTAAAATAAGTCGAAGACTCTAATCACACACTCCTCCACCCTTTTCTTTTGACGAACGTGTTACTATGCTGAAAGATCACTTTTCTGAGAAAAAATCCTTTTGGGCCAATATCTGCCTGGGGGAAGCTTAACCCTGGAGCGCACACCTTGTGTTCAAAGGGGTTGCGATGGGCTTATCGGACTGAGTTTTCAGAGTCACTTTTCCCTGGGTTCCTTGGGGTCAGTGTATCCACTTGATTGGCAGATTGCATTTCAGGTTTTTCCACTCTGTTCTTCCTGCTCCTCCTCCCCCACCACACTGCCATTTAGCAGAATCTCATGACAATCCCAGGAGTCCCAGTAGGATGGCCATGGGGTGAAGGGCAAGGGGCCACTGCGGCAATACCACGCAAATGCTTCCAGTGTGGGCAGATTTCTGGGCCAAATGGAAGAAGACGTAGAGACTCAGAGGCCCTCAGTCTGGTAGTAAAAGCTCTCTGACTACATGGGTCCATCTAGTCCACCGGGCAAGCAATCTCTTTCCCACTGGCCTGATCCTCCACGGGCTGATGCCTGAATTCTTCCAAGGGAGCAGGAGATTCAGGCCTGGCCAAAGGTAGGATAGAAACTGGGGGCCACTTGGAGCTGGTAAGGTGGGAAACACCCTGTCTTCTTCCTGTCCTGGTCAGGGTCAAAGTTGTGATTTAGAAGTAGGAGACGGCTGTGCTCTGAACACAGACCAGGCTTCACAGAGAGAAGAACGCCAGAGACCAACACCGTTGCTCCTGTCAGAGATCTTCACCAAACCTTCTTTTTTTAAATGGCACTTAAGTGCTTCCTATGTGTCAGGCACCGTTCTAAGCTCTGGGGTAGATACAAGGTAATCCGGTTGGACGCAGTCTAAAATGCCAGAGACCAACACCATTGCTCCTGACAGAGATCTTCACCAAACCTTCTTTTTTTAAATGATACTTAAGTGCTTCCTATGTGTCAGACACTGTTCTAAGCTCTGGGGTAGATACAAGGTAATCCGGTTGGACACAGTCTAAAATGCCAGAGACCAACACCATTGCTCCTGACAGAGATCTTCACCCAACCTTCTTTTTTTTAATGGCATTTTTAAAGTGCTTCCTATTTGTCAGGCACTGTTCTAAGCTCTGGGGTAGATACAAGGTAATCCGGTTGGACCCAGTCTACGTCCCACATGGGGCTCACAGTCGGTAATCCCCATTTTACAGATAAGGGAACTGAGGCACAGAGAAATGAAGTGACTTGTCCAAGGTGACACAGTGGACAAACGGTATAGCTGGGACTAGAACCCAGATCATTCTGTCGCCCAGGCCTAGTCTCGATCCACTAGACCACGCAAGCTGCACTTGTTACTGTCTATTCTCATTCATTCATTCAATCATAGTTATTGAGTGCTTACTGTGTGCAGAGCACTGTACTAAGCGCTTAGGGAATATAAGTGATCCCGCTTGGGAAATTTAAGTCCTATGGGATAGAGGGACTGTGTCCAAATGCTTATATTGTATCTAACCCAGATCTTAGAATAATGCTGGGCACATAGTAAAGGCTTAATAAGCATTATTATTAGTAGTAGTAGTAGTATTTTCCCTTCACAGGTCCCTGTGAACTTGACTGCCACTCCCAGGTTGCAGAACTGGGCAACAATCAATCAATATATTTATTGTGCACTTACTGTGCAGAGCACTATACTAAGCACTTGGGAGCGTACAGTATAATAGAGGCGATAGGCATGTTTTCTACCCAGAACTAGAAGCAGCATGGCAGAGTGGATAGAGAATGGAACTGGGAGTCAGAAGGTCACGGGCTCTAATCAAGGCTCCGCCAATTGTGCGCTGTGTGACCTTGGGCTAGCCACTTAACTTCTCTGTGTCTCAATTACCTCATCTGTAAAATGGGGATTGAGACTGTGAGCCCCACGTGGGACAGGGACTGTGTTCAACCCGATTTGCCTGTATCCACCCCAGTGCTTAGTCCAGTGCCTGGCACATAGTAAATGCTTAATAGATACCATAATTACTATTATAATTACCCACAAGGAATTTACAATCTAGGCAAAAAGAACTAAGGAGGAGGGAGTCCTGGCACTGAAAAGAAAAACACCAGAGGTGAGAACTGGGAGATCTGGGCTGTAAGCCCATTTGCCTGCCATGTGACCTTGGGCAAGTCTCTTAGCTTCTCTGTGCCTCAGTGTCCTCATCTGTAAAATGGGGATTCAGTATCCATTGATCCAGTCCTCCTTTGACAATGAGGCTCAGGTAGTGATAATAACACAACTGCGGCATGTTAAGCACTTACTATATACCATTATTTTTATTTATTTATTTATTTTTTATTTATTTAATTTATTTTTATTTATTTTTAGACTGTGAGCCCACTGTTGGGTAGGGACTGTCTCTATATGTTGCCAATTTGTACTTCCCAAGCGCTTAGTACAGTGCTCTGCACACAGTAAGCGCTCACTGAATACGATTGATGATGATGATACGCCAGGCACTGTACTAAGCACTGGGATGGATACAAGCAAATTAGATTGGACACAGTCCCTGTCTCACATGAGGCTCACTGTCTTAATCCCCATTTTACAGAGGAGGTAACTCAGGCCCAGAGAAGTGAAATGACTTGCTCAAGGTCACACACAGCAGACAAGTGGTGGAGCAGAAATTAGAACCCAGGTCTCGCAGATTCCCAGGCCCATGGTCTATCCACTAGACCACGCTGGTGAGACAGGGACTGTGATTGATCTGATTGCACTGTATTTAGGACAGTAGCGAGCGCTCAAAAAATACCCAAATTATTATAATCACATTATTATTACTATTATCATATTTGCTAAGCGCTTACTATGTGCCAAACACTGTTCTAAGTGCTGGGGTAGATACAAGGTAATCAGGTTGTCCCACGTGGGGCTCACAGTCTTAATCCCCATTTTGCAGATGAGGTAACTGAGGCACAGAGAAGTTAAGTGGCTTGCCCAGGGTCACACAGCAGACAAGAGACGGAGCCGGGATTAGAACCCACGTCCTCCGACTCCCAAACCCGTGCTCTTTCCAGAACCTGCTGTTAAATCCTTCCCAAAAGGGGACTGTCCAGTATAAAACCATAAAGTCACACTACTTTAAACATTATCAAATTGTAAACGGCTCTGATGCTCTACAGTCAGTTGCTAAGGATTCCAGAGTCGCAGCCTCTGGAGTGAAGATCGAGGACGAAGCAGGCAGGGTCAAGAGGACCAGGCTTTAAGCTGTAAGTTGCTCATATCCAGTGAGCTGGAACTCCACAGTTTGCCCCACATCGGGGGGCTAGCTCAAGGGTGAGAATCAGTCACTGTGATTTTGCAACACGGTCACTGAGGCGGGGGTTTGGGCAAGAGATCAAAGGAGAGACTCGGGAAAAGAGCTCGGTAAATCAACCACAACCATTTACCTTCAAAATGAGGTCAGGGTTCCCAGCCCTCACCGAAACTGCAAAGAAGGCCGGAGTACCGAGCTGTCATTTTAGTGGATTCCTTCTCGGGCATTTCAAGACCCAATCCTTTCAAAGCTGCGCCCTCGATGAAAGAAAGAGCATAGTCTAAACTCCATCTGGTTCCTTGGTTGGGGACGTTTTTCCCAGAACCTTAGGCAGGTCTCTTGACTTCTTTGTGCCTCATTTCCCTCATCTGTAAAATGGGGATTAAGACTATGAGCCCCACGGAGGACATGGATTGTGTCCAACCTGATTAGCTTGTAGCTACCCCAGCGCTTGATACAGTGCCTGGTTCATAGTAAGTGCTTAACAAATGCCATTAAAAAAAGAAAAAGAAAGAAACTTGAGAAACAGGGTGAACTAGTGGAGAGAACACTGGCCTGGGAGTTGGAAAACCTGAGTTCTACTCTTGGCTCTGTCTATCGTCTGTAGTGTGACCTTGGGTGAGTCACTTCCCTGTGCCTCAGTTACCTCATCTAGAAAATGGGGATGAAGACTGTGACCTCCCCGTGGGACAGGGACTGCGTCCAACCTGATTAGCTTGTATCTACCCCAGCGCTGGCACATATTAAATGCTTAACAAATATCATTTAAAAAAAATACCCAATTAGAAATCCAGGGATTCAAAACATCTACTTGGCTACTAGGCCCGCCTCAGGAAAGAGATCTTAAAGCCATTGCTGACTGTTCTTTTGAGTCATCAGTCTAATGTTTGGTGGTAGACCAAATGGCCAGTAATATGCTGGACATGCATGGGAAAGGACCAGCAAAGGGCCAGCATGACCTAATGGAAAGAACATGAGCAAGGAAATCAGAGGACCTGGGTTCTAGTCATTCATTCATTCAATTGTATTTATTGAGCGCTTACTGTGTGCCCAGCACTCTACTACAAGCTTGGAAAATACAATTTGGCAACAGATAGAGACAATCCCTATCCAACAACGGGCTCACAGTCTAGAAGGGGGAGACAGATAACAAAACAAAACGCCTTGCCCCGCCATTTGCATGTTGTGTGATCTTGGGCAAATCTTTTAATTTCTTCATGTGAAAAATGGGGATTCAATACGTAGCCTCCATCCAACCTGGAAATGGTGAGCCCCTTGTGGGAGAGGGACAGTGTCTCATCTGATTATCTCGCAACTACCCCAGTGATTAGTAGAGTGTTTGGCAAGGAGTAACTGCTTAACAAATACAGTTACTATAAATCCAGAGGCACGGTTGTACCACCATATAACCTGTATATATGTTTGTACGTATTTATTACTCTATTTATTTTACTTGTACGTATTTATTCTATTTATTTTATTAATATGTTTTGTTTTGTTGTCTGTCTCCCCCTTCTAGACTGTGAGCCCGCTGTTGGGTAGGGACGGTCTCTATATGTTGCCAACTTGTACTTCCCAAGCGTTTAGTACAGTGCTCTGCACACAGTAAGCGCTAAATAAATACGACTGAATGAATGAATATAAAACTGTGATACACCTCTGCCTAGACAATGGCACAAGGGTGGTCACTTGTCCAGTGGGGAACCCACCGCAGTCATAATGGACTACAGCTCTTGTTTTAAATTGTTGTCCTTGTTTTCTTAAGTTGCTATGGGGCTTTAAGTATATCAATCTTTCCTTGCGTATCCGTCATTCATTCATTCATTCAATCGTATTTATTGAGCACTTACTGTGTTCAAAGCACTGTACTAAGCGCTTGGGAGAGTACATTATAACAACTGATACATTCCTTCCCATAACGAGATCGCAGCGCTAGTCCTCATCCCTCTTAGGCTGTGAGGCCGCTGTGGGACATTGTGTGTTTGAATTCTCATCTTATATACTTCTCCCGGTCCTCAGTAAATACTTAAGAAGGAATTACCCTTCTTTTTAAGCCCTTTTTATGGCATTTGTTAAACACTTCCTATGTGCCAGGCACTGTTCTAAGCCCTGGGGTAGATACAAGCCAATCAGGTTGGACTCACTCCCTGTCCCACGAGGGGCTCCCAGTTTTAATCCCCATTTTACAGATGAGGTAACGGAGGCACAGAGAAGTGAAATAACTTGCCCAACGTCACACAAAAGACAAGTGGTGGAGCAGGGATTAGAACCCAGGTCCTTCTGAATCCCAGATCTGTTCTCTATCCACTAGGCCATGCTGCTTCTCACTTAGTAGAAGCACTCACTAGAGAAGCAGCGTGGCTCAGTGGAAAGAGCCCGGGCTTTGGAGTCAGAGGTCATGGGTTCAAATCCCGGCTCCGCCAATTGTCAGCTGTGTGACTGTGGGCAAGTCACTTAACTTCTCTGGGCCTCAGTTCCCTCACCTGAAAAATGGGGATTAAGATTGTGAGCCCCACATGGGACAACCTGATCACCTTGTATTCCCCCAGCGCTTGAAGCAGCGTGGCTCAGTGGAAAAGAGCACGGGCTTTGGAGTCAGAGGTCATGGGTTCAAATCCCGGCTTTGCCCATTGTCAGCTGTGTGACTTTGGGCAAATCACTTAACTTCTCTGGGCCTCGGTTCCCTCATCTGTAAAATGGGGATGAAGACTGTGAGCCCCCCATGGGACAACCTGATCACCTTGTAACCTCCCCAGAGCTTAGAATAGTGCTTTGCACATAGTAAGCTCTTAATAAATGTCACTATTGTTATTATTAGTACAGTGTTCTGCACAGGGCAAAGTGATTGGTTGAATGAATGAAATGATTGCCAACTCTGTTATAGTGTACTCTCCCAAGCACTTAGTGCAGAGCCCTGCACACAGTAAACACTCAAATATGATTGAATGAACAATAAGCACTAAATAAACACAATTCCCATGACTCAGTTCTAATCAGCCCTGGAGAGAACGGGGTTTGTTCACTGCCGACACAGAGCCCATCACAGGTGTGAACCTGATTCTGGGGCAGGTTAAATTTGACCGATTATTTTTCTTTCAGTTGCCAATAATCCTGAGATAGCACTGCTTCAGAGCCCTGCTGCTTTCCCCAGCTGTTGAGTGTCCCAAGATTAAAGGGGAGGGCACAACAGGCAGCCAGACTAGGCTTTTCCTGGAGGCTAGCTAACCCGCCAATTCCACCCCTAGGTGATTACCGTGTGTTTGCTAAGGCCGATGTATGGCGTTGAAACCTTCAACCCACAGATTCCAAGTCGATCACAAGCCAAACATGCTCGATAAAGATAAAAGTCCCCAAAGGAGCATTCTGTCGGCTGACTTGGGGGCAAGAGCCCTCCACGTCCGATTCGGGTCCAGCCACTGATTTACTCTCCACCTTGGGCTCCTGAGAAGCAGTGTGGCCTAGTGGAAAGAGCCATTGCCTAGGAATCAGAGGACCTGGGTTCTAATCCCCACTCCACCACTTAATATTAATAAACGTAGTGTTTGTTAAGTGCCTAATGTGTGCCAGGCACTGTACTAAGAGTCGAGATGGATACCAGCAAACCATGTTGGACACAGTCCCTGTTCTACGTGGGGATCATGGTCTCAATCCCCACTTTATAGATGAGGCATTTGAGGCAAAGAGAAAGGAAGTTACTTCCCCAAGGTCACACAGCAGACAAGAGGCAAAGCAGGGATTAGAATCCATGACCTTCTAATTCCCAGGCCCAGGCTCTATCCACTACACTGTGCTGCTTCTCACTTGCTTCTTGTCTGCCGTGTGTGACGTTGGGCAACTCACTTCACTTCTCTGTGCCTCAGTTATCCCATCTATAAAATGGGGATTAAGACTGTGAGCCTCACGTGGGACACGGACTGTGTTCAGTCTGATCATCATGTATCTACTCCAGCACTTAGTACAGTGCCTGGCACATAGTGAGGGCTTAACCATTTAAAAAAACAAAAACAAAACGGGGAGTGAGCCCCATGACTCTTCGGGGCCTTTGCAGCAGAACAGAGACAGTGACCTCCCTCGTACGCTTTCAGTGAGCAATAAAAATAACGATAAAACACTTTCCTAGTATAAAGTGCTATATAAATGCGTAATAACTCCTCTTAATGATATTATGGACAGGGACTCTAATTTTTTGCGAGATATTTTCATTTGAATTATAGCACGTAATAGTCGAAGTGTCAAAGACCGATGGATGACTGAAATGAGGGAATTGAGGGGGTGTTTTTTGTAGGCCAGAGAATTTAATGAAATGCCCCTCATCTCCCAAATCTACATATGATTGAAAGTACACCCAGGGCCCAGGTCCCATGACCGATGTAAAAAGAGAGAGCAGTTTTATACCAGACCATTAATGATGCATCCCTGAAGCTAGCCATAATTGTGGGAATGGTACTTTGGGGGAATGAAGTTCAATGTCAAGATTTTCTCCAGTTGCCCACGGTGCCGTCAGGAATTCATCACCTTGTTTCCCGCTGAGCAGAGGACAGGGCATCTAGTGAGAGGATTTTTACTTTTTGAGTTCGTCCAGGAGAAAAGAGGCTAGAGCCGGGCAATAGCTGTCAGCTTGCACTTACCCCAGTGCTTAGTATAGTGCCTGGCACATAGTAAGCGCTTAACAGATACCATTAAAAAAAAAGTTAAGAGGACAGCCTGGTTCAATCTGAATCCACTGGTTTTACTAAGTCCTGCATCACACAGTGAAGATGTGCATCTGGTAATGGAGAACCTCAAGAAACTGGATCTCCCCCAAAAGACCATTTTATTCATTTAAATAGTATTTATTAAGCATTTACTATGTGCCAGGCACTGTACTGAGCACTGGAGTAGATACAAGTTAATCAGGTTAGGCACAATCCATGTCCCATGTGGGGCTTACAGTCTTAATTCCCCATTTTACAGATGAGGTAACTGAGGCCCAGAGAAGTCATGACCCTTTTAGCCAGGAGGTAAGGGAGCGGGTCAACAACTCTACTGCATTGTACACTCATCAATGGTATTTACTGAATGCTTACTGTGTCCAGAGCATTGTGCTAAGCACTTGGGAGAGTACAGTACAACAGAGTTCGCAGACACATTCCCTGCACACAGTGAGCTCACAGTCTAGAATTTTCCTGACCAGGAATCAAACCTGGACCGCAGCAGTGAGAGCGACAGATCTTAACCACTAGACCACCGGAAAGAATGATATCATACTCTCCCAAATGTTCAGCATAGTGCTTTGCTCATAGGAAAGCAATTAAATACCATTATTTCAATAAATAAATAAATAAATGCCATTAACTGATAGAGAGAGATTGGTTCTGGGCCATCCCTTTTTGGGATCAGGGAATGGTCTGGGGATGCCCCTTTGTTTGGGATCAAACTGGTCCTTTGAGCCTGGGAAACACTCAGTCGCCCAAGATGGGAGCAGTAACAAACTCTCTCCTAGGGTCATTTGGGACTAGCACTATCTTTGGGCCATAGATAATAATAATAATTACTGTAGTATTAGTTATGTTGCCAACTTGTACTTCCCAAGTGCTTAGTACAGTGCTCTGCACACAGTAAGCGCTCAAAGTAGGATTGAATGAATTAGTTAAGCACTTTCTGTGTGTCAGGCACTGTACTAAGCTCTGAGGTAGATTCAAGTAAATCAGATTGGACACAGTTCCTGTCCCACATGGGGCTCACAGTCTCATTCCCTATTTTGCAGATGTGGTAACCGAGGGCCAGAGAAGTGAAGTGACTTACCCAAGGCCACACAGCAGACAAGGAGCGGAGCCAGCATTAGAACCTATGACCTTCTCCTAGGCCCGTGTTCTAGCCACTGTCCTCAGGCCCCAGGGAATCCCGAGCTTCAGAACAATGGGACGAGATTAGGATCACAGGGAGGAGAACAGCCACTGAATAACACTCAGTTCATTCTCTCCAGATCCTTGTCAGACAACAGGTTGGATGGCCCTGTCTAAACACGATGAGCAAAAGCAGCAGAGACAGAGATGATCTCCCAGGCCCGTGGGAGCTCCTCTTCTTTTTAAAGTTTACTCTCTCCTCAATCCACCTCTGTTCTCTCAGCAACCCCGTGGAAGCCAAGGGAAAGATTTAGACAAGCAACAGCTGCTGTCTCCTGAGCAGTCTTTTTAAGCCTATGTAAGGGGTTTTTTTTTCCCCTTAAACTTCAAGAGCCATAGAATTTAAATGAATTTCAGCTGTTGCAATGGAGAGTAACTGCAGATTATTACTAAAGATAACTTTGAGGGGGAAAAGGAAGTTACCTTCCTGAATTTTAGATGGGTGCCTCTTCTCTCAGCCTTCTCTCCCAGAGAAGAAGGATGAAATTTTGCACAGATCAGGTTGGCAGCTTTCATCCACACTTAAGGATCCAGAGTCTCTTCAAAAGCACCTGGGTTGTCTGATTAAAATGGCTCATAGCTCCAAGAACCCAGGTCCTTATGACTCTCAGGCCAGTTCTCTATCTACTATGTCAGGCTGTTTCCCAACATTGTTGGCCTGTGTTTCTGCTAAGTGTTTTTGAATATATGGTTTCCAGGGTTCTTAGTGTAAATAATAATAATAATAATGGTATTTATTAAGTGCTGACTCTGTGCCATTTTCTGTCTTTGCAATTGGAGATCATTTAAAGAAAGAGGAATATGGATGATGAATTACTTTTAAAAAAAAAGTTTCCAGGAAGAAGAAAAAAAAGGCACCAAAGTAGTTTTCTTTTACTTATTTACTTGGGGGACTTCATTACTAGTTTTCCTCAAGAGAGCTCAAGGGTCGGCTCAGAAAATTTCTAAACTCTTGGGTGAATAGGGAGTGTTACAGATTTTTGTGGTTGCTTTCAAAGGATTTAGCACTGTGCAGAGACAGACTGTGAACCTGATAGATCAGAAAGACGTAATTTGGGTATCAGTCCCTCACTGGTAACTGATCCTGTCCCTCCCCATCTGGACACAGTTTTTGATAACCCTTGTTTTAGCACTGATGGTCCTATCCACTCCTCAGAAAAGGAGGAACAACCAAAAAAAAAATAAAAAATTAAGCACTGGGGTAGGTACATGGTTGGACATGGTCTCTGTCCCAAATAGGGCTCACAGTCTTAATCCCCATTTTACAGAGGAGGGAGAAGAGGGCCAGAGAAGTGAAGTGACTTGCCCAAAGTCACACAGCAGACAAGTGGTGGAGCCGGGATTAGAACCCAGGTCCCCGTGACTCTTAGGCCAGTGCTCTATCCACTACGTCATGCTGCTTCCCAACATTGTTCACCTGTGTTGCTGCTAAGTGTTTTTGGGTTTACGGTCCCCAGGGTTCTGAGTGTAAATAATAATAATAATGGTATTTATTAAGTGCTGACTCTGTGCCAGGCACTGTCCTAAGCCCTGGGGTAGATACAAGATAATCGGGTTGGACACAGTCCCCATCCCACAGCAGGGCTTGCAGTCTCAATCCCTATTTTAAAAGACGAGGGAACTGAGGCATAGAGAAGTTAAGTGACTTGCCCAAGGTCACACAGAAAACACATGGTGGAGCCAGGATTAGAACCCAGGTCCTTCTGATTCCCAGGCCCGTGCTCTATCCACTGGGTCACTGCTTAAGGAAATGGTACTTTACTCAAGTCATTCCATCTCCATTCTCAGGCAGAATTCAAATTTAGCCCGCAATTATGTTGTCTGCTCATTTTTCAGAAGCAGATTTCATTCGTATTGAGCTACTTCCCATTTCTTCTGAACTTTTTGGAGAAGCCAAGAGTGGCTGCTTTCCTGCTACCCTAATTATCATCAATTGTATTTATTGAGCGCTTACTGTGTGCAGAGCACTGTACTAAGTGCTTGGGAAGTACAAGTTGGCAACACATAGAGACAGTCCCTACCCAACAGTGGGCTCACAGTCTAAAAGGGGGAGACAGAGAACAAAACCAAACATACTAGCAAAATAAAATAAATAGAATAGATATGTACAAGTAAAATAAATAAATAAATAATAAATAGAGTAATAAATATGTACAAACATATATACATATATACAGGTGTTGTGGGGAAGGGAAGGAGGTAAGATGGGGGGATGGAGAGGGGGACGAGGGGGAGAGGAAGGAAGGGGCTCAGTCTGGGAAGGCCTCCTGGAGTAGGTGAGCTCTCCGTAGGGCCTTGAAGGGAGGAAGAGAGCTAGCTTTTATTACTCTGATCATTCAGCCTATGTCCTGGAAGACTGGAACTTTGGGACAATTAATCTAGAAATATTTACTTTTCCTTACCAGCGTAAAATCTCCTCTCTGTGGACTCTGGTTGCTGCAATTGAGTACCAACTACTGTACACGTTGCTTAATACTTCAGAGTTCAATAGACTCTAGTCCGGAGGATTCCACGGGCAATTTCTCTATAATTAGATCTTAAGGCTTGCTCCTTTTCCCACAGAGCTCTTTTGCGGTATCCGTTTTCCCACACGGCTCCTCTTGCGATGTGTCAAGGCGCTCTCCCTCAGTCGCATCAAGGCTTAAGACCCCTAGTGTTGTTTAAGGGTGAATTAAGCCCCCCGAGCTTTACCTTCCCTTGTGACTATTGGCCGAGAGTGGTATCTTTGGGCTCCCTCACCCCTAATCTAGTAGCTCTCCTCCTGAACAGTCCTCAGGGGAAATTCTCATTCCGTTGGCATCGATATGAAGATTCATTCAGTTGCTGTAATTGCCCATAAAAGCCATCCTCGGGCTCTGATGGCAGGCGCCTTTTACTAGACTCTGTAATTAATTCTTGGAAAGCTGTAGAAGGAGCTTGTTCAGAACGCTATTAATTCAAAACCAGTTTCCTGTTGGCCCGTGCAAATAGGGCCCAATATTTTAAAGCAGATAATAAACCAGGCTGGAGAGGAGATTGTCCATCAATCATTTGTTCCCCCCCGAGCCATCTCCCGAGAAGATGAACTGCAGGCGGCAAGAAAGCTTATGCATATATGCACAGACAGGGAGAGGGGCCCTCCATGCCACTATTTGCCCATCCGCTTTGCCTCTTTGGAAGGAATAGTTTTTTGTTTGGTCCTTCTCATGGTTTCTATTTTGGTCTAGGTCTTCAGCTCCTGAGTGTGGCCTAGTGGATAGACCA
This sequence comes from Tachyglossus aculeatus, assembly GCF_015852505.1. NCBI lineage: Eukaryota > Metazoa > Chordata > Mammalia > Monotremata > Tachyglossidae > Tachyglossus > Tachyglossus aculeatus. The sequence goes on from NC_052067.1 coordinate 16,814,427, forward strand.
TGGGCCTGAGGAGTCAGAAAGACCTGGATTCTAATCTCAGCTCCACCACTTGTCTGCTGTGTGACCTTGGACAAGTCACTTCACTTCTCTGTTCTTCAGTTACCTCATCTGTAAAATGGAGATTGAGACTGTGAACCCCATGTGGGACTTATACCTATTTATTCTACTTATTTTATTTTGTTAACATGTTTTGTTTTGTTGTCTGTCTCCCCCTTCTAGACTGTGAGCCCTCTGTTGGGTAGGAACCGTCTCTATGTGTTGCCAACTTGGACTACCCAAGCGCTTAGTACAGTGCTCTGCACACAGTAAGCGCTCAATAAATACAATTGAATGAATGACAGGGACTGTGGCCATTGTGATTTGCTTGTATCCACTCCAGCGCTCAGTACGGTGCCTGGCACACGGTAATGCTCTTAACAAGTACTATTCATTCATTCATTCATTCATTCAATCGTATTTATTGAGCACTTACTGTGTGCAGAGCACTGTACTAAGCACTTGGGAAGTACAAGTCGGCAACACATAGAGACAGTCCCTACCCAACAGCGGGCTCACAGTCTAGAAGGGGGAGACAGACAACAAAACAAAACATATTAACAAAATAAAATAAATAGAATAAATATGTACAAATAAAATAGAGTAATAAATCCGTACAAACATATATACATATATACAGGTGCTGTGGGGAGGGGAAGGAGGTAAGGCGGGGGGGCGGGGAGGGGGAGGAGAGGGAGAGGATTACTATTATCATTATTATTATTATAATATAGCCCAGCAGGCAATACCCTACTCACATTGCTGGGGCTAGAACCCAAGCCTCCTAAATCTCAGGGTCATATTCTTTCCACCAGACCAACAGCAAAGCTACATCTAAGTTACGATGAAATGGGGAATGGGCTCCTCTAGGCTACAGAATAATAGATGGTCTCTTTCACTTCGCTCTGGCTGAAAGCTACAAACCGGGAGCCTGAAAACTCTTCCACTCACTCCAGTCCCACAGATCACAGCTCTCCCCATTTCAAAGCCCTCTTAAAATCCTTCTACCTCCAACACATCTCCAGCGAAGAACCCTTAACACACTGGATCAGAGCGACCCACCAGCCACCTCTAGTACTTACATATTTAAATACTTTCCTCTAGACTATAAGCTCGTTGTGAGAAGGAAATGTGAAGGTGTCTATTGCTGTATCATACTCTCCCAAATGCTTAGTACAGTGCTCTGCACACAGTAAGCTCTCAATAAATTCAATTGAATGCATATTTATTTAGAACCTCTTCATTCCTTATGTATATATGTATAGCCAATGGTACAGTTTATTCTCATTATCCTGTCTGCAAATATTTTTCTATGTCTCCTCCATTAGAGTGTAAACTCCTTGTGTTATGCTTTCCCAAGCACTTAGTACAGTGCATCTGCCCAAATGGGAACATTGCTACTACCACGAATGGGCAATAAGAAGGTTAAACAAGACCTCATGGGTCTCAGAAAGCAGACATCAGAGTGGGAAGAATAAAAATGCCTAACACAGAGGAGATGTTTCGAGCGTCTCTGAGAGAGGGGAGGAGTTGCCATCTTCTCCTGACAGGTTTCCAATCTGAGAGGGATGGCTGCTGAAATCTATCAACATTTTGACCTCTGGGAGATTTTGAACCTTCAAAATGCCTTCAGATGGGCAAGCAACCTTTATTCTGTGCCATTGTTTGAACCATACTTTCAGGCTGTGTTGACTAGATGGGAGGGGAAAAAAAAATCTGAGCACAGAATATGCACGTCTACCATGACCCCCAGGCTTCTGACTATCCTCACATCACAAACAAGTCAGGGTTTATAATGTTCCACCTGCCAAGGATTTTAACTAGATACTCGCGACCTGGACCTTCAAACCATTCACTCATTCATTCATTCAATCGTATTTATTGAACACATACTGTGTGCAGAGCAATGTACTAAGCACTTGGGAAGTACAATTCGGCTGCAGGTAGAGACAGTCCCTACCCAACAATGGGCTATTCCAAACTGTTTAGTCATATCTTGAGTTCAAAAAGTTAAGGAATCATAACCACGGTATTATGAAAAATAACTTGGTAGGAAAACTCACTCTATAGTCATAGAACTTTGGAAAAAATAAAAATTTAATAGGATGGGCACTCACCCAGTTTCTCTGGGAAAATTGAATCTTGAATTTGGATTGTAAACTCCTGGAAGGCAGAGATCATGTCCAACAACTCTATTGTCCTCTCCAAGTGCTCAATAGAGTGCTCTGCACATAATAAGTGCTCAATAAATACTGTGAAATATCCTTTGACATTTCCAGGGCTTCTCTGCAGCTATTATCACACTAGTAAAAACTTGAATTTACCCTTTCTTCCTTCAGGTTAAATATCTAAGTTCTGAGTTTTGTACTTCCCAAGCGCTTAGTACTCTAGTACTCTACAGTACTCTGCACACAGTAAGTGCTCAATAAATATGACTGATTGATTGATTGATTGACTGAGATCACACAACTCTTTTTTAATCCTCCAAATTCCCACATTTACAGCTGATGCTTTAAAATCAACCTAACCACAATTTCATCTTGACAAAAGAGAAGCAGAAAACATGAGAGTAAAAAGCACCATGCATTTTAGGCAATTCAGCCATTTCATATCTCTAGAAAAAGATCAGGCAAAATCAGGAAATGCTTTTTTTGATGTATATAGAAATAGTGCATTATAACATTGACAACCTTATGTTACAAGCCTATATGCTTTAATACTGAATTTGAAATACTCCAAATGACAGATTGCTAACTCTGAATATGTCTTTCAACCTGAAATGAATACTATTGCTTTACAATTAGCTCAAAGATTGACAAGAATACGACCTCCTAAAAACATTTGTTATCGCTGAGCTAAGTGTAACTACTACATCAGAGTTGGTAACTGCTCATGCTAGACAATTACACGAGGAAGGAGAAAGGTATTGATGAGGTAAGAATGGGGGGAAAAGGGATAAAATTCAAGGCAAGGAGAAAAGGGAAAACACGGGTATTTCGAAGGCAGAACGTTGAGTAAGAAATATGGAAGTCAAAGATAGTAGCACCGCATCGCCACCCAACTTGTTCATGCATTCACAAAAACCAAGAGGATTGACTTATGAAGGTCCAAAATTCCAGAAAAACTGAATGATCAGATGGAAAGCATGGATCATCTTAAAAAGGCAATTTGCGATCTAATCACTAGAAGGTACATCGGATTTTAGCAGATGTATGTCAGTCATCAACTACCATATATAGGTAGCTCTTTGTGTCTGAAGAAAAAGTTTCTGGTGATGTGCCGGCACTTTAGGAATCTCGGTAAAACTGGCATTTTGTGGCTGGGGGAAGGGGCCCTTTGAAAAACACTCTTAAAATCATTCAATCAATCAATGGTATTTATTAAGTGTTCGGGCGAGGACAATACAGCAGAGTTGGTAAGCATGTTCCCTGCCCTCAAGGAGTGTACAGTATAGAGTGGGAGATAGTCATTAAAATAAATTATGGACATGTGCATAAGTGTTGTGGGGCTGAGGGTGGAGTGAATATCAAGGGCTCAAAGGGTACAGATCCTCTAGACTGTAAGCTCATAGTGGGCAGGGAATGTGTCTGTTATATTCATTCATTCAATTGTATTTATCGAGCACTCACAGTGTGCAGAGCACTGTACTAAGCACTTGGGAGAACGCAATACAACCATAAACAAACACACTCCCTGCCCACGATGAGTTTACAGTCTAGAGGGACTATTGTACTCTCCCAAGCTCTCAGTACAGTGTTCTGCAGAAAATAAGTGCTCAATAAATACAATCAATTGATTGATTACAGATCAAAGAGCATAGACGGTGAAGTAGGGAGAGGGAGTAGGGGAAATGGGGGCTTGGTTGGGGAAGCTCCAGCGCTTAGAACAGCACATAGTAAGTGCTTAACAAATGCCATTATTATTATTCTAAGCCGATCTAGAAAGGGATTTGGAGTCAGAGGTCATGGGTTCAAACCCCAGCTCTGCCACTTGTCAGCTGTTTGACGTTGGGCAAGTCACTTAACTTCTCTGTACCTCAGTTACCTCATCTGTAAAATGGGGATTAAGACTGTGAGCCCCCCGTGGGACAACCTGATCATCTTGTAACCTCCCCAGTGCTTAGAACAGTGCTTTGCACATAGTAAGCACTTAATAAATGTTATCATTATTATTATTATTAAAGGGGGCAGTTTAAACAGCGGAGCTCCTGGAGAGTAAAATAATTCTGCTCTTTTAATCTGCTCCCTGATGATCAAAATTGTACTGGTTAAGTGCTTACTATGTGCCTGAGCGCTGAAATAGACACAAAATAACCATGTGAGATACAGTCCCTCTCCCACATGGTGCTCACAGCCCAAGTGGGAGGGAGAACAGGTATCGACTTCCTAAGCTTCAGAGGAGGAAAACGTGGCACAGAGGAGTTAAGTGACTTTCCCAAGGTCACACAGGTCCTCTGACTCCCAGGGGCCACATCTTTTCCCCTCCTGCCTCGGGCTGTGACCTGTTGGCTAGCCAGGGGCTGCCAAGCACACTCCTTGTAGAAGAAAAGAGGGGCAGGACTCAGAAAAGGTAGACCCCCTAAAGACTGGCAGTCTCAGGCTTCTTGGCCTAGTGGGGAAGCAGGATGGGGCAGTGGATAGGGCACAGACTTTGGAGTCAGAAGATCATGAGTTCTAATCCCGGTTCCACCACTTTGCTGTGTGACCTTAGGCAAATCACTTCACTTCTCTGGGCCTCAGTTCCCTCACCTGAAAAATGGGGATTGACACTGTGAGCCCCACATGGGACAGGGACTGTGTCCAACCCAATTTGCTTGCAGCCACCACTTAGTACAGTGGCTGGCTAATAATAATAATAACAATAATAATAATAATAATAATAATAATAATAATAATGGTATTTATAATAATAATAATAATAATAATAATGGCATTTATTAAGTGCTTACGATATGCAAAGCACTCTATTAAGCACTGGGGAGGTTACAAGGTGATCAGGTTGTCCCACTGGGTGGGGGTGGGGGCTCACAGTCTTAATCCCCATTTTACAGATGCGGTAACTGAGGCCCAGAGAAATGAAGTGAATTGCCCAAAGTCACACAGCTGACAATCGGTGGAGCGGGATTTGAACCCATGACCTCTGACTCCAAAGCCGGAGCTCTTTCCACTGTGCCATGCTGCTTCTTCTATTTGTTAAGCCCAAACTATGTGCCAAGTATTAATAATAATGATGGCAATTATTAAGCGCTTACTATGTGCAAAACACTATTCTAAGCACTGGGGGGGTGTGGGTACAAGATAATCAGGTTGTCCCACACAGGGCTCACAGTCTTAATCCCTATTTTACAGATGAGGTAACTGAGGCACAGAGAAGTGAAGTGACTTGCCCAAAGTCACACAGCTGACACATGGTGGAGCCGGGATTAGAACCAATGATCCCTGACTCCCAAATCCATGCTCTTTCCACTGAGCCATGCCGCTTTTTTATATTTTTCTCCTTATTCTCTTTATTATTATAAAGCTTGGGCCTGGGTGTCAGAAAGCTCTGGATTCCAATCCCGCCTCCATCTCTTGTCTGCTGTGTGGCTTTGGGTAATAATAACAACGATGGTATTTGTTAAGCGCTTACTATGCACTAGGCACTGTACTAAGCGCTACTTCAGTCCGCTGTGCCTCAATTTCCTCATCTGTAAAATGGGATTAAGACTCTGAGCCTACTGTGCGACAGGGACTGTGTCCAACCCAATTATCTTGTGTCTACCCCAGTGCTTAGAACAGCGATTGACACAGAGTAAGTGCTTAACAAATACCGCCATCATCATCACCCCCCAGCTTTGTCCACCCCCGAAACCGACTTTGACATTACTGACAACTCTTTAATGTACACGGGTGTAACTGAAAGGGTACACCACAGGGTGAGCCAACCTGGGGGAACCCATCGTAGGAGGGTGAGGAAACAGCCTTTCATGTTTGAGGGGGGGTCTCAACTTAGCAAGCCACAGAGTCGAAACCCCAGCGTGTTTCAAAGCCTTCAAAGCCCTACTGAGAGCTCACCTCCTCCAGGAGGCCTTCCCAGACTGAGCCCCCTCCTTTCTCTCCCGCTCCTCCCCCTCCCTATCCCTCCCTTCCCCACAGCACCTGCATATATGTATATATGTTTGTACATATTTATTACTCTATTTATTTTACTTGTACATATTTATTCCATTTATTTTATTTTGTTAATATAATAATAATAATAATAATGGCATTTATTAAGTGCTTACTATGTGCAAAGCACTGTTCTAAGCGCTGGGGAGGTTACAAGGTGATCAGGTTGTCCCACGGGGGGCTCCCAGTCTTAATCCCCATTTTACAGATGAGGTAATTGAGGCACAGAGAAGTTAAGTGACTTGCCCAAGGTCACACAGCAGACATGTGGTGGAGCCGGGATTCGAATCCCTGACCCCTGACTCCAAAGCCCGGGCTCTTTCCACTGAGCCACGCTGCTTCTCTATGTTTTGTTTTGTTGGCTGTCTCCCCCTTCTAGACCGCGAGCCCGCTGTTGGGTAAGGACCGTCTCTATATGTTGCCAACTTGGACTTCCCAAGCGCTTAGTACAGTGCTCTGCACACAGTAAGTGCTCAATAAATATGATTGATTGAATGAATAAATGAATGAATGAAGCATGTCAGTGGCAAGAGCACGGCCTTGGAAGTCAGACATCGTGGGTTCTAATGCCGGCTCCGTCCCTTGTCAGCTGTGTGATTTGGGGCAAGTCACTTACCTTCTCTGTGCCTCAGTTACCTCGTCTGTAAAATGGGGATGAAGACGGTGAGCTCCACGTGGGACAACCTGCTTACCTCGCATCTACCCCAGCACTTAGAACAGTACTTGGCACATAGTAAGCGCTTAACAAATACCATAATAATTATTATCATTAACTGACAGTCCCAGCCACGCTAAGCTTGCATACCTGGTCCTCTGCCAGATGTTTGCATTTACTATTTGTAGCACCTGGAGCTGTTTCCATTTCTTCCTACTCATCTGGCTTTCCCACCGCCCCTGCTCTCAGAAAACCGCCTTCCCCTGATGGAAGAGTCCCAGACCGATCCTTTGGCTCCCGTGGTCTACGGTCACGCCACTTCCATAAGAGGAAGGCTTCAGCCGGCCCCTATAACGATCAGGATGTTGCCCCATCTGCTCAATAATAATAATAATGAAAATAATATAATAATAATGGTATTTCTTAAGTGCTCACTCTGTGCCGGGCACTGTTCTAAGCACTGGGGTAGATACAAGATGTTCAGTTTGGACACAGTCCCTGCCCCCGTGGGGGTCACGGGCTACATAGGAAAGAGTACTTTACAAATGAGGAAATGGAAGCCCAGTGAAGTGATTTGCCCAAGTCACACAGCAGACGAGTGATCGAGTCAGGATTAGAACCCAGGTCCTCTGATTCCCAGGCCCGTGCTCCTGCCACTAATTAATGTTGCTATTTATTAAGCACTTACTATGTGCCAAGCACTGTTCTAAGCGCTGGGGAGATACAAGGTAATCAAGGCTGTCCCACGTGGGGCTCACAATCTTAATCCCCATTTTACAGATGAGGGAACTGAGGCACAAAGAAGTGAAGTGACTTGCCCAAAGTCACACAGCTGATGAGAAGCAGCGTGGCTCAGTGGAAAGGGCCCGGGCTTTGGAGTCAGAGGTCATGGGTTCAAATCCCGGCTCCACCGCTTGTCAGCTGTTTGGCTGTGGGCAAGTCACTTAACTTCTCTGTGCCTCAGTTACCTCATCTGTAAAAATGGGGATTAAGACTGTAAGGGCCCCTGTGGGACAACCTGATCACCTTGTAACCTCTCCAGTGCTTAGAACAGTGCTTTGCACATAGTAAGCGCTTAATAAATGCCATTATTATTATTATTATTATTATTATTATTATTGTTATTAAATGGCAAAGCCAGGGTTAGAACCCATGATCTCTGACTCCTACTGAGCTACGCTGCTTCTATGTCTGCTCCTTGCAGACGGATGCTGGGTACACAGCAGCTGCCAACCAGACTTTTTTGTTGGAGCCCACTGTTGGGTAGGGACTGTCTCTATATGTTGCCAATTTGTACTTCCCAAGCGCTTAGTACAGTGCTCTGCACATAGTAAGCGCTCAATAAATACGATTGATTGATTGATTTCCCTCCCCAAGAGGTGGAACTAAATCGTGCCGGACAGTGAGTCCTGAAGCAGCTGCAGCGGGAATCAATCAATCGGTCAATCGATGGTATTTGTTGAGTGCTTACTGTATGTAGAGCACTAGGCTAAGTACTTCATTCAGTCATTCAATTGTATTTATTGAGCGCTTACTGTGCGCAAAGCACTGTACTAACCGCTTGCACTAAGCACTTGGGAGAGCGCAATATAAGAACAAATAGACACATTCCTGCCCACGACAAGCTCACAGTCTAGAGGGGAGACGAGCAATTGGGAGAATACGGTGCCACAGAGTTGGTAGATAGATTCCCTGTCCACAAGGAGCTGACAGATTAGACGGGAAATTGTGAAGAGTAAAAATGTCACTCATTCAAGCTACCCACCCTAACTCGAACACTTACCAGGCTGAGTCCTTGTCAAGGCCCGTAAGCCAGTATTGTGTCACTCCTGGGGCTCCAGGACAGAGTTTGAGGCCGAGGCCAGAGAAGAGAGAGGCACATAACTTTTTCCCCAACTCCCACCAGGATCATCTAGGCCACAGTTCTCCCCTTCCCACTCCCCTGAATCATGGCCTAGCAGATAGAGCACGGGCCTGGGAATCAGAAGGACCTGGGTTCTAATCCCAGTTCTCCTGTCGTCCGCTGTGTGATCTTGGGCAAGTCACTTCACTTCTCTGTGCCTCAGTTTCCTGGGATTAAGACCGCGAGCCCCATGTGGACAGGGACTTTGTCTAACTTGAATTGCTTATATCAATCCCAGCACTTAATAGAGTGCCTGGCATACAGTAAGTGCTCAACAAATACCATTATGATTATGATTATTATGACCCAAGCCCTGTGCTCACTTTGATCTCCTGGACAGGCCAGGGCTATTTTAAGCCCGAAGCAGGGTCCACGAGGGAGGTAAGCCCTGTAGAGAGAAGAAACTGCTATTGGGGCAGTTGTGCAAAAGTTTTGGGGGCTGAGGCCGTAGCCCCTTTGTTCAATCAAGGCGGTCCCGCTTCTTGGCTTGGTCCTTTGTAGCTTCCCCTAGGTCCTCATTTCCTCTTCTCCCACTCCCTTGTGTGTCGCCCTTGCATTTGGATTTGCTCCATTCATTCACCTTTTCCCTCAGCCCCACAGCACTTATGTACCCATCCAACATTTATTTATATTAATGTCTTTCTCCCCCTCTAGACTGTAAGCTCATGGTGGGCAGGGAAAGTTATGGGCAAGGACTGTGCTGTTTGTTATTGCACTCTCCTAAGCACTTAGTTCAGTGCTTTGCACCCAATAAGTGCTCAATAAATACGATTGAATGAATGAGTCTCCCAAGTGCTTGTACAGTGCTCTGCACACAGGAAGCGCTCAATAAATATAGATAGACTGATAGATTCCATGGCCCATTCACGCCTAAATAGGTGAAGAATTGGGCTCAGTGGGCTGGGTTCTGCCAGGGATGATAGTAATAATAATAACTGTGGTATTTGTTAAGTACTTACTATGTGCCAGGCACTGTACTAAGCACTGGGGTAGATACAAGCAAATCGGATTGGACACAGTCCCTGTCCCACATGGGGCTCGCAGTCTCAATCCCCATTTTACAGATGAGGTAACTGAGGCCCAGAGAAGTGAAGCGACTTGCCCAAGGTCACACAGCAGACAAGTGGCAGAGCTGGGATTAGAACCCACGACCTTCCAACTCCCAGGTCCATGCTCTAACCACTATACCATGCTGCTTCTTTACTGCATAAGCTACTGCCTGCCTGCCTCCCACCCTTTTGCTTGGCTACCTACTTGCCTGCTTGGCTACCTGCCAGTAAACCACTTTTTTACCTGCCCTGATGCTTTCAGAACAGGGGACAATCCATCATTATCATAACCATCCTAGTGGAAAGAGCAAGGGCTTGAGTGTCACAGGACCTGGCTTATAATAATAATAATAATAATAATAATAATAATAATAGCATTTGTTAAGTGCTTACTATGTGCAAAGCACTGTTCTAAGCACTGGGGGGGATACAATAATAATAATAATGATGGTATTTGTTAAGCGCTTACTATTTGTTCTAAGCACTGGGGGGATACAAGGTGATCAAGTTGTCCCACGTGGGGCTCACAGTTTTAACCCCCATTTTACAGATGAGGTAACTGAGGCTCAGAGAAGTTAAGTGACTTGCCCAATGTCACACAGCAGACATGTGGCGGAGCCGGGATTAGAACCCATGAGCCCTGACTCCCAAGCCCGGGCTCTTTCCACTGAGCCACGCTGCTTCTAATCCCAACTCTGTCAACTGTTTGCCGTGTCACCTTGGGCAAGTCGCTGAACTTCTCTGCGCCTCAGTTTCCTCAACTGTTCTCCCTCCTAATTAGACTGTCAGCTCCATGTTTGCCAGGGACTGTGTCAGTTAATTAACTTGTACCTACCCCAGAGCTTAGAACAGCGTTTGACACGGAATAAGTGCCTAACAAATGCCATAAAAAAAAAACCCCAGCACACAGAAATAAACTGCTTTCCCTGAGAAAAGCTGGGCTGAATTTGCCCAGCCAACTCTTATGTTGTGTTTGAGGTTTAAGGACTGTCTCCAGTTTATTGAAGGTTTGGGCTTTGGAACAGAGAGGATCCCTGCCCAGAAACTCTTCTCCAGCCAAAGGGACCGTTGTATGTTCAACGCAGCACCCCGGGAATTACCCACTCTGACAGCTTCTCCCTTCTGCGTCTAGAATCCTCACACAGTAAAAGCTAAAAAGTGCTCAAAATGGGTCTGGCTTCCAATTCAGACTGGAATCGATCCAGAAATGATCTTCAATCAATCGATGGATGGAATTTATTGAGCGCTTATTCATTCAGTCAATCGTATTTTTTATTTACTGTGTGCAGAGCATGGTACTAAGTGCTTGAGAAATTACAGCACAACAATAAATGGACACATTCCCTGCCCACAACGAGCTTACAGTCTAAAGGAGACAGACGTCGATACAAATAAATAAATTACGGATATTTACGTAAGTGCTGTGGGGCTGGGAGGGGAGGAAGAGCAAAGAGGGCTGCAGAGAACTGTTCTAAGCACTTTGGAGTGTACAGTACAACAGAATTAGCAGATACGTTCCCCTGCCCATAATGAGCTTACAGTCTAGAGGGGGAGACAGATGGCCACTCTCTCTTCATCCCTTAACCCTTATCCCTTATCTATTCTATTTATTTTATTTTGTTAGTATGTTTGGTTTTGTTCTCTGTCTCCCCCTTTTAGACTGTGAGCCCACTATTGGGTAGGGACTGTCTCTATATGTTGCCAACTTGTACTTCCCAAGCGCTTAGTACAGTGCTCTGCACACAGTAAGCGCTCAATAAATACGATTGATGATGATGATTTATTAATTAGCAGCCAATCACCATTTGAGAGAACACCATGGGTTTACTCTATATTCCAAAACATTATGAGCTCAAGTTACGTACCTTGCAAGACTGGTATTTCAGATGTGCCACATATTCTCAAGGTAATGTTTCTGATAAAAATAAAAAGTCACGTAGGTGGAATGGCCAATTTCTGGTTGAAGGAAATGGCTTTTCACCTTTGACAGTGAAAAAATAATCACTGTGGTTCCTTCTCTCTGATTCCCTGGGAAGCTTAACTACTAAAGTTAACCACTTCAACTTAACCAGTTAAATGGTGACACCCTTCTCTAATCCCCAGAGTATGTCATTTATTTGAACGGTAACCCGTTACCGCTTCGAATATTTTATCCCCCCCGGTTCTCATAAACTTCTCATTTTTTGAACGCCTCTGACTGAGACTGATTCCACTAGACGCAGAAGGGTTAAGAAAGTTTCTGCCCTTTTGGCATTACTGAATCTGACTGCTATTTTCCCCTCCATGAGAGAAGCATCTATAGCCGTTTAATTACATATTTGTTTTAAAGCAAGAGTGAGAGAACTATTTCTCCTTCGCTGGAACTGAGCTAAACACAGTTTTATATATATTTTTATACCGCCCAAATTCCTTTAGTTGTTGGAATGTATGTCGCCGATTTAAATAGAAACCGCGGATTGGAATTTGTGGCAGAGCTCATCTGTTCGGATGGAAGGGGAGGTTCTGTAGCATGCAGTGTGAAACAGACAGCTAGAGAATGGGGGTCTCTTGCAGCCTCTTCTCTTAGACGGAGAGTTACCTGAACCCCTGGTAACTTTCCCAGGCCCCTCGCCCTCCACCCACCCTTCAAGGATTTCCACCGTGGCCCTCAGATGGCCAATTCAGTGGCATTTTCCTCCCCCTTCTCCTTTCTCCTGCGTTTCTCCACCCTTCTATTTCCACTGCCCCACCGATCGGTCTAAAAATAGTCCAGAAGTATGAAGGGAGGAGGGCAGGGGTGCAAAGACCTAGCTCTGGTCCTCTCAGAACGAGCCAGCCTGGCCCTACTAGCAAAGTAACTGGGAGGGTGGGTTTCGACAGGACAGTCCCACCATTTTAGGGGGATAATACTAATAATAAAAATGGCATTTATTAAGCACTTACTATGTGCAGAGCACTGTTCTAAGCGCTGGGGAATTTACAAGGTGATCAGGTTGTCCCACGTGGGGCTCACAGTCTTCATCCCCATTTTACAGACGAGGGAACTGAGGCCCAGAGAAGTTAAGTGACTTGCCCAAAGTCACACAGTTGACAAGTGGTGGAGCCGGGATTTGAACCCATGACCTCTGACTCCAAAGCCCGTGCCTTTTCCACCGAGCCACGCTGCTTCTCTAAATTCTCTAGATCACCTCACCTACTTTGGTTATTTGGGACTCATTTCTGAAGCTCCCAGGGCCACTGTTGTCCAGGGAGGAAATTAAGCTTGTCCTCTAGACTGCAAGCTCACTGTGGGCAGGAAATGTGTCTCTTTATTGTTGGATTCTCCCAAGTGCTCTGCACCCAACAAGTGTTCAATAAATACAACCGAATGAAATGGTCGCTTGATGTATGTGCATCTCAGCCAATGGAAGATGGGAGGAAGACACGGTCCGAAGCAACGTGGTTTAGTGGCAGAGCACGGGTTCGGGAGTCAGAAGGATCTGGGTTCTACTGCCGGCTTCGCCACGTGTCTGCTGTGATCTTGGGCCTCAGTTGCCTCATCTGTAAAATGGGGATTAAAACTGTGAGGTCCCTGTGGGACAACCCGATCACCTTATAACCTCCCCAGCGCTTAGAACAGTGCTTTGCACATAGTAAGTGCTTAACAAATACCAAAAAAAGCAGCGTGGCTCAGTGGAAAGAGCATGGGCTTGGGAGTCAGAAGTTGTGGGTTCAAATCCTGGCTCTGCCAATTGTCAGCTGTGTGACTTTGGGCAAGTCACTTAACTTCTCTGTGCCTCAGTTACCTCATCTGTTAAATGGGGATCGAGACTGTGAGCCCCACGTGGGACAACTTGATCACCCTGTATCCTCCCCAGCGCTTAGAACAGTGCTTTGCACAAAGTAAGCACTTAACAAATGCCATTATTATTATTTTTATTATCTGTAAAATGGGGATTAAGAGTGTGAGCCTCATGTGAGATAGGGATTGTGTCCAACCTGATTAACTTGTATTTACCCCAGCGCTTAGAACAGCGCTTGGCATATAGTAAGTGCTTAACAAGTACCATAATTATTATTACCATTATTATCATGATTATTGCGAGGTGGCAGGCAGGGGGGGAGGCAATCAATAATATTTATCAGTTGCTCATATTTATTGAGCACTTACTGTGTGCAGGGCACTGTACTAAGTGCTTGACAGGGAGCAGCAGTGGCAGAGAGGCCTTGTCCCTCCAAGAATTTTCTCTCCAGAAGTTTTGAAGCACTATCACCTTGAGGTCTGCTAATCGTGTGATTAAAATTGTTTGGAGAGTGCATTTGTCATTTGTTTTTACTGTCATTTTAGTCCCGATGCGGACTCAGGCTGACCTTCACCAAAGTGTTCCGTAGCACATCTTTATATGACATTGCATGTCTGGAGACAGGCGCGCCACGTCACGCGCTTTGGGGCCGATGCCCCAGGAAGAGACGGAAAATTTTTTCCCACCTCAGGACAGCCAAGTGACTCCAGTCAGAACCTGGGCAAGGGGAAATGGATTAGGAAAGGCAAATACAGGAAAATAAATGGTCATCAGGGAGAGGCTGAGCCCATTGGTAAGCGCCACGGGAAGCAGCACGGTGTAGTGGATAGAGAGCTGTCTTGGGAGTCAGAAAGTCATGGGTTCTAATCCTGACTCTGCCACTTTTCTTCTATGTGACCTTGGGCAAGTTACTTCACTTATGGGTGCCTCAGTTACCTCATCTGTAAAATGAGGACTGAGATTGTGAGCCCCACTACGGGAGAGGGACTGTGTCCAACTTGAATTGCTTGTATCCACCCCAGCACTTAGTACAGTGCCTGGCACATAGTAAGTGCTTAACAAATGCCATTATTATTATTATTACTTTTATTATTATTATGAAGCTTGAGTGCCAGTTTGGACTTCAGTCCTACCTATCACTGGAGCTGCACGGTCGACCAAACCTCAATAAGAGAGAGAGTAGATGGACTTGGGTGTTTAATGGTAGTTTGAGGACTAATTAGACAGGTGAATAATTCAGACAGTGCTTAGCTGCTTTCTCAGGTAGGGTTTTTAGTTGCTGGTCCTTCTCCCCACACTGGATATCGGAGGAAAAATCACTCATCATCTTCCCCGCCACCCCAGTTCGGCCTCTCCCACTATCTCCTTCTCTCCAACCCCAAAACTGACTCAGGAAGTCTCCAGGGAAATATTCAAGGTCCTCAGCCCCTGAGGAAAAGTTGGGACACGAATTGAACGCGTCCACGCTTTGTGATTTGTGTGTTGGCAGGGGGTGGGGAGATCGGAAGGAGGGGCAATTGCTAAAAATGTAAAGCAACCGAGGTTTGTTCAACAGGAGTTTCCCCATCATTTCAGCCACAGCTGAGGGCAGAGACTCATTTATTTCGCGGCACTTTCCTCTCCCATCTCAAGAAGTTCTCATGTACAAAAAAACCCTTCAGGGGTTTAGGTTGAATAGGCCTGTCTGCAGCTCCTCCTAGCAAGCAAACACAAGCCAAGCAGCTTCTGTCTTGGGCTGCTCAACTGAGAAGCAGCTTGGCTTAGTGGAAAGAGCCCGGGCTTGGGAGTCAAAGGCCGTGGGTTCTAATCCTGCCTCCGCCACAGTGTGACTGTGGGCAACTCACTTAATTTCTCCGTGCCTCAGTGCCTCATCTGTAAAATAAGGATTAAGACTGTGAGCCCCACCTGGGACAACCTGATAACCTTGTATCTCCCCCAGCACTTAGAACAGTGCTTGGCACATAGTGAGCGCTTAGCAAATACAATCATCATCGTCATCAATAAAACTTGAAACAATCTATCATTTCCTAATTGGTTTAGAACCCTTTGGCCCACCTTAGCAGGGGATAAAGATACATGCATTTTTTTCTCCTTCTACTGAAGACAGTGTTGAACATTGGCCCAACTACAAACAGGCCCAGGTCTTAATAGTCAAGTTTAAATGGCTTACTGAAAAGTGAACATGAAATGAACTACCTACTTCTTGGGTGGCTATTTGTCTGGTTTTAGACCAGAACGTCTCATTCTCAGGAGATCAAATAATAATAATAATAATAGTGGCATTTGTTAAGCGGTTAGTATGTGCCAAGCATTTGTTAAGCGGTTAGTATGTGCTTGGCACTATATTAAGTTCTGGGGTAGAGACAAGGCAATCAGGTTGGACACAGTCCTCTCCCAACATGGAGCTCATAGTTTGATTAGGAGGGAGAAGGATAATGAATCCCCATTTTACAGATGAGGAAACTGAGGCACAGAAACGGTAAGTGAAACTTCTGCGAAATGTTTTGTATATTTGTGTTCCATTTACTCAGTGCCTAGTTGAGTACTGGCTCGTTTTGGGCAGGGAATGTGTCTGTTTATTATTAAATTGTACTCTCCCAAGTGCTTAGTACAGCATTCTGCACACAGTAAGCTGTCAATAAATACAATTAATGAATAAATGAGTGTACTAAGCGATTGGGAGAGTACAATAGAGGTGGTAGATATGTTCCTTGGTCATAATCAGATCAGATTACAAAAGGGGCTCACGGTCTAAATGGGAGGAAGAAGGGGTATCGTAATCCCATTTTACAAATGGGGAAACTGAGACAGAGCAGTAATGTGACTTGCCCAAGGTCACCCTGCAGGGATATAACATCGTCAGGTTATGTTGCAAAGCCAGCTTTACCATATGCAACGTAACATCTGGGTCAGCAAAAGGAAGCCCAGTTTTCCTGAATATTGTCATCATCATCATCATCATCATCATCAGTGGTATTTATTCATTCAGTCGTATTTGTTCAGTGCTTACTGTGTGCAAAGCACTATAATAAGAGCTTGGAGAGTTCAATATAATTACAAACAGATACATTCCTGCTTACAATGAGTTCCCAACCTAGGGGGGGAGACAAACATTAACATAAATAAATAGATAAATAAATAAGTTACAGATCTATGAGTATATGCCGTGGGGATAGGAGGGAGGCTGAATGAAGGAGCAAGTAAGAGTGGCGCAGAAGGGAATGGGAAAAGAGGAGAGGCTTAGTCAGGGAAGGCTTGTTGGAGGAGATGTGCCTTCAGTGAGCTTTGAAGTGGAGGAGAGCAATTATCTCTTTTTGATTTATTGAGTGCTCACTATGTTCGGAGCACTGTAGTAAGCTCTTGGCAGAGTACAATACAGCAGTTAGCAGACAAGTTCCCTGCCCGCAACGAGTTTACAGTCAAAAGACATATCATCAGTGGACACTCTACCTACGTATGCAGCCCCCTAGAATACATCTAAATTTCAATAATGAAAGTTATTTTGAATCCCTAACACAGCACCTCAACCGGTTTCAGGGCAGTGTGTCCTTAGTGTGCTTTGAGCGGCATTTTAAAATACATGGACTCGGAAAACTTCCCTCCAAAGTCTGCTTAGGGTGGTCCAGCCTTGGTGTGTAGTGAAGTCAGGGGGCTGCTAGGTTTTCAAATACTTCCCACCCCAGGCTGGGTCACCGTGGCCTATTTGTTCCCCTCTGTGCTGAGCAGCCCCAGCCCAGTAATAAATTAATCGTATTTATTGAGCGTTACGGGCAGAGAACTGTACTAAGCGCTTGGGAGAGTACAATGTAACAGAATTAGCGGACACGTTCCCTGTCCACAACAAGCTTCCCAAGCCACCTGTTAAAAATGGGCAAGGCCAGCCAGACTTCGTCCTTGTGGGGCTGCACAATGAAGATGGCAGGGGCTGGGGATATTTGGTTTCCCTTTGCTTTGGATCCTCGACTCTAAACGATTCTATGTAGCAATAACGTTGGCTTGGACTGGGCTTTTTTGTGGTATTTGAGAAACAGCGTGGCTCAGTGGAAAGAGCCCGGGCTTAGGAGTCAGAGGTCATGGGTTCTAATTCCAGCTCCGCCACTTGTCAGCTGAGTGACTTTGAGTAAGTCACTTCACTTCTCTGGGCCTCAGTGACCTCATCCGGAAAATGGGGATTAAGACTGTGAGCCCCATGTGGGACAACCTGATACCTTGTATCCAGCGCTTAGAACAATGCTCGGCACATACTAAGGGCTTAACAAATGCCATTATTATTATTATTAAGCACTTACTATGTGCCCGGCATTGCTCTAAGCCCATCAGTAGATATAATTTGATCAGGTTGGACATAGTCCGTGTCCCAGATGGGGCTCACAGTCTTAATCTCCATTTGACAGATGAAGAAACTGAGACACAGAGAAGCTAAGTGACTTGCCCAAAGTCACACAGCAGATAAGTGGCGGAGCCGGGATTAGAACCCACGACCTCTGACTCCCAGGCCGTTGTTCTATCCACTAGACCACGCTGCTTCTCTATTTGGTTTCCCTTTGTTTTGGATCCTCGACCTAAAACGATTCTATACAGCCTTTGCAAAATCCCTCCTTCCCCCAGTCACCCACCAGTAATTTGTTTTTATTTAAATGGTATTTGTTAAGCACCTACTATGTGCCAGGCACTGTACTAAACACTGGGGTAGATATAAGTTGACTAGTTTGGACATTGTCCCTATCCCACATAGGACTCACAGTTCTAATCCCCGTTTTACAGATGAAGGAACTGAGGCACAGAGAAGTTGAGCTACTTGCCGAAAATCACACAGCAGAGACGTGACGGAGGCAGGATTAGAACCCAGGTCCTTCTGACCCCCAGGCCCGGGCTCTTTCCACTAGGCCATGCTGCTTCTCAATTTGGACAAACTCCTGCTCTTCCTTCAGTGCTCTCCTTTTAGGGCACCTGTCTCCCATAAATGAATACCCCTGTCTATTCCCAAACCCCCAAATCATCATC
The DNA here is from genome assembly GCF_015852505.1 of Tachyglossus aculeatus. NCBI lineage: Eukaryota > Metazoa > Chordata > Mammalia > Monotremata > Tachyglossidae > Tachyglossus > Tachyglossus aculeatus. The sequence continues at coordinate 16,832,984 of NC_052067.1, forward strand.
ATCATCAATCGTATTTATTGAGCACTTACTATGTGCAGAGCACTGTACTAAGCGCTTGGGAAGTACAAATTGGAAGTGCCTTCGGGTTTCCAAAAACTGGAGCATACTACTTTACTCACTGTGAGGCAGCAGTGGAGAAGGCAGTGTTGCCTAGGTAACGGAGTAGAAGACCCGGAGTCAGAAAACCAGGTTTTTTGGTGGTGTTTTCTTTTTAAAGTATTTGTTAAGTGCTTACCATGTGCCAGGCACTGTACTAAATCCTGGAATAAAGACAAGTAATCAAGCTGGACACAATCCACGTTCCACATGGCTCTCACAGTCTTAAACCGTATTTTGCAGATGAGGTAACTGAGGGACAGAGAATAATAATAATAATAATAATAATAATAATAATAATAATAATAATAATAATGGCATTTATTAAGCTCTGTTCTAAGCACTGGGGAGGTTACAAGGTGATCAGGTTGTCCCACGGGGGGGCTCACAGTCTTAATCCCCATTTTACAGATGATGCAACATCCAGAGAAGTTAAGTGACTTGCCCGAGGTCACACAGCAGGCAAGTGGCAGAGTCAGTATTAGAACCCATGACCTTCTAACTCCAAGGCCCGGGATCTATCCACTAAGCCAAGGTACTCTGCGCCATTCCAGCCATCATTCCTAAAAACAACCGTCAATGAAGCACTTAGTACACAGTCAATGCTCGATAAATCCAATTGACTGATCGATCGATCGCACAGTTTCTCCAAGCACGCTGCTGCCCGTCAGAGATGGCGTACTGTTGTCTGATCCGGTAATGGCATGGCATAGATTCTTAGGTTCCCAGCTCACCACAGCCCCGTCTTCCCCTCGCCGCCACCATCCCCGGATAACTTGCTGTTGCAGGAAACATCTTCGGGAATAATCTTTCGCATTCTAGCTCTCCAATGAGAGGGGTTGCATCGTGAAGATTTTGGCATGTTCTTGTAAACACGGGAAGCTCTTAATTAGCCCTTTTAAGAAATACAGTATTTCCCTGCACTTGCCAAGAAGAATGTAGTGTTCCTCCTTTCCCCATATGTTAAACAGGCAGGTCGTTCTGTCTTCAGGAACTCCTCCCGCTCTCTGAAGGACATTCCCAGGAGGCCTCTGTTCCCTCCCGGCCCCCACTCTGTTCCCACCTCCACCCCTTCCCTGGGATTTCCTTCTTCCATCTGGGATCAGCTCAAATGAAATGTTACACTTGCCGCTCTCTGGCAACTGGAGGGAGAAATAACTTCTGGGCTGTGTGCAATAAATCCAAGTGGCGTAGCCTAGTGGAAAGAGCACAGGCCTGGGACGCAGAGGACCTGGGTTCTAATCCTGCTTCATGACTGTGGGCAAATCACTTCCCTTCTCTGTGCCCCAGTTTCCTCATCTGTAGAACCGGGATTGAATCCCTGTTCTCTTTCCTACTTTGACCGTCAGCCTCATATGGGACAGGGACTGTGTCCACCCTGATGATCTTACATAAGAAGCAGCATGGCGTAATAGATAGGGCCCAGGCCAAGGAGTCAGAAGGTCATGAGTTCTAATTCCGGCTCTGCCGCTTGTCTTCCATGTGGTCTTGGGCAAGTCACTTTAATTCTCTGTGCCTCAGTTGCCTCATCTGTAAAATGGGGATTGAGATGGTAAACCCCACGTGGGACAGAGAATGTGTCCAACCAGATTTGCTTGTATCCACCACAGCGTTTAGTACAGTGCCTGACACATAGTAAGTGCTTAACAAATACCACAATTATTATTATTATTATTATTACTACAGAGCTTGGTACAGAGACAGTAAACTTGTGGGTGGCGGAGGTGTCTACCAACTCTGTTGAATCGTACTCTCCCAAGTACTAAATACAGTGCTCTGTATACAGTAAACACTGAATAAATACCACTGATGACGATACCATAATTATTATAATTTAGTCAGCCCCTAACCCCCTCTAAGCACAGCCCCTACTGATTTTCTTGGTGGCCTGAATTTGAATTTTGATTTTTTTTGGGCTGGGTGGGGCTGGCTTTACTCTTCACGGCTTAGTGGAAAGAGCCCGGGCTTGGGGGTCAGAAGCCGTGGGTTCTAATCCCGGCTCTGCCACTTGTCCGCTGTGTGACTTTGGGCAAGTCACTTCACTTCTCTGGGCCTCAGTTCCTCATCTGTAAAATGGGGATTAAGTCTGTTAGCCCCACGTGGGACAGCTTGATTACCTTGTACCTATCCCAGTGTTTAGAACAGTGCTTGGCACATAGTAAGCGCTTAACAAATGCCGTCATTACTATTATTTGTTAGAGGCTATCCTATTAGGAGCAGAGATATAGTTGTGGTATTGGTTAAGCACTTGTTCTATTACTATATGCCACTGGGGACGGGGAATCTATCCATCTATTGTTGTACTGTATTCTCCCAAGAACTTAGTAAAGTGCTTTGCACACAGTAGGCACTCAATAAATATGATTGAATGAATGAATGACTATGCCATGCACTTTACTAGGCATTGGAATGGCTGCTCTGATCCCACCCATAACCTTCCATAAAAGCTTCTTGCTTTCTAGTTATTTCTTTGAAGATCTGACAGAAAAAATCAATCTTTGTATTAATCAACTGTAGTGTGGGAGGACTGGTGCTTTCTTCTGGTGCTTTCTTCTTTATCTTCTGATAAACAGCCCCCAGAGGAGAAGGTCTTCCAAAAGGCTATTTCTAGAAGGTCGCAATAAGTGCTTTCTTCTCAAAAAAAGCAAACAAAAAGAAAAAGTCCTTAAAGTATCGACTTCTCTATCCATGAGACCAGAGTAGGAGAGGAAGATTATTTAATCGATCAATCAATCGTATTTATTGAGCACTTATAGCATGCAGAGCAATCAACTGATGATATTTATTGCATGCTTACTATTGTGCAGAACACCATACTAAGCGCTTGGGAGAATACAACATACTTAGCAGACACATTTCTTGTACTGTATTAGGTACTCGTGACGGTACAATTGGAAAGAGTTGGTAGACCTGTTCCCTGCCCACAACAGGTTTACAGTCTAGAGGGGGAGAGAGACATTAATAATAATAATAATTATGGTATTTGTTAAGCGCTTACTATGTGCAAGACACTGTACTAAGCACTGGGATGGATATAAGCTAATCAAGTTGAATACAGTTCCTGTCCCACGTGGGGCTCACACTCTTATCCCCATTTTACAGATGAGGTAACTGAGGCCCAGAGAAGTGAAGCAACTTGCCCAAGGACACACAGCAGACAAGTGGCGGAGCTGGGATTAGAATTTATGACCCTCTGACTCTCAGGCACGTGTTCGATCCACTATGCCATGCTGCTTCTCAGTAATAGAAATCACTAAATAGGTTCATAAGTGCTGCGGGGCTGAAGGAGGGGTGAATAAAGGGTTCAAATCCAAGTCTGAGGGCAGTGCAGGAGGGAGTGATAGAAGAGGAAATGATGGCTGAGTCAGGGAAGGCCTCTTGGAAGAGTTGTGCCAATGATGTTTAATGATGTTCAGTGGCTTGGTGGTGAAAACCCTCTTAAAAACCTTCTTTCATTTGTCTTTTTCCACAAGGCTTTAAGCTCCCTTTAAGTACAGGGATCTTGTCTACCAATTCTATTCTATTGTACTCTCCCAAGAGCTTTGATCGGTGTGTAGGGATTGTCTCTATCTGTTGCTGGATCACGCTTTCCAAGCATTTAGTACAGTGCTCTGCACACAGTAAGCGCTCTGTAAATACAATTGAATGAATGAATGAATGCCCTGCCCACGGTAATCATTCAATAAATGCCACTGATTGGTCGATTGATTGAGAGTTCTCTGAAATCAGATATTCACATTTACGTTTGACCACTTTGAAACCATCTCCAGTGAAAATAGTTGAAAAGATTAAATAAATTACTATTTAAATATTATGACTAATTACAAAGAGGAGCCCGTACACCTATGCAGTTTCAATAATCAGTAATCTACCTAATCCCCATCTTTCGACTCAGTAATTGATGAGGTTTGTGGATGGATTTAGTCGATCAATCGAAGATATTTATTGAGCACTTACTGTGGGCGTAGCACTGATTTAGACTGTGAACCTTTTAGACTGTGAGCCCACTGTTGGGTAGGGACTGTCTCTATATGTTGCCAACTTGTACTTCCCTAGCGCTTAGTACAGTGCTCTGCACACAGTAAGCGTTCAATAAATACGATTGATTGATTGATTGATTTAAGAGCTTGGAAAAATACAACAGAGTTGGTAGACACATTCCCTGCCCACCTGGAGTTTACAGTCCAAAGGAGGAACCAGACATTAAAATAAATTCTGAATATGTACATAAGTGCTGTGGGAGCAATATCAGGTGCTTAGAGGGTAAAAATCCAAATGCAGAGGTGACTCAAAAGGGAGAGGGAATAAACAAAAAAGAGGGTTTAGTCAGGGAAGGCTTCTTGGAGGAGAAGTGATTTTAATAAGGCTTTGAAGGTGGTGAGAGTGAGGGTCTTTGGTATGTGGTAAGCTCGTTGTGGACAGGGTACGTGTCTACCAACTCTGTTAAATTGTACTCTCCCAAATGCTTAGTACAGTGCTCTGCACACAGTAAGCGCTCGATAAAATACGATTGATTGATCCAGGCCAAAGGGAGGATGTGGACAAGGGGTTGGCAGTGAGATAGATGAGATAGGGGTTCACTGAGTAGGTTGGCATTGGAAGGGCAAAGTGCGAAGGCTGGGTGGTAGGAGGAAATCAGCAAGTTAAGATAGGATGAAAATGAGTTTCTGTTTGATGAGGAGTTGGATGACCAATTACTGGAGGTTTCTGAGGCGTGGGGAAACATGGCCTGAAATATGGTGAAAGAATGAAATGAGGACTGGAATGGGGAGGGACAGGAGGCAGGGAGGTCAGCGAGGAGGCTGGTGTAGTAATCAAGGCAGAGACAAAGGAAGAATCATAAATATAGTGTTATTCCCTCTAGACTGTACGCTTCTTGTGGGCAGGGAACATGTCTACCAAATCTGTTACAGTGTACTCTCCCAAGCACTTAGTATAGTCACTTACACGGAGTATGTGCTCAATAAATATGATCAATTGATTTATTCTTAAACCAGGGCTTCAAGACATCGAGCAATAGCTCCTTAAAATAAACTTGCTCTTTCTAAAGAAAAGGAGACTAACTCTTAGTTATTTCCATCTAGCGAGTGGCTTCAGTTCCTCGGTCTCTTGATGATTAATGCCCCGGGGCAGAAACTTCGTTTCATTTGAAGTACCTATATTTTTTTTACCTCTGAAAAATAAGAGTGAACAAATTTAAGTGCTAGGTAAATGTGGAATAATGGAACAACTCTGAAGGGAAAATATGTAAGGATCTCGAGGATTATGTACCCAAAGACCAAAGTTTTATTTTATAACAGATCATTCATCACACGTGAAACACCAAGATTCCCTGGAATTCAAATTCAAGTGGACTAAATCACTTTATCCTTTCAGTGTGGATAAATCAACACTGAGGGCGAGAGCCTATACACTTTATTGTATTCTTTTCAAACCTCTCAAATATTATTTTACAAATGCACCTTACCTCATTTTCCAGTTGCAGACAGTTTGGTCTGGAAAATGTAATGATGATGATGGTGAGGCTAGAATCTCCCAACTGGAATGAGATAGCAATCAGTGGTATTTATTGAGTACTTACTGTGAGCAGAGCACTGTATTAAGTGCTTTGGAGGGCAGGTTACAAACAGAGTTGGTAGCCACGTTGGGATTTTTTTGTTAGTTTTGGGGGGTTTTATGGTATTTGTCAAGCACCGTTCTAAGTGCCGGAGTAAATACAGGAAATCAGATTGGACACAGTCCCTGACCCACGGTCTTAATCCCCATTCATTCATTCAATCATATTTATTGAGCGCTTACTGTGTGCAGAGCACTGTACTAAGCGCTTGGGAAGTACAAGTTGGCAACATACAGGGACTGTCCCTACCCAACAATGGGCTCACAGTCATTATACAGATGAGGTAACTGAGGCACAGAGAAGTGAAGTGACTTGCCCAAGGTCACACAGCAGACAAGTGGTGGAGCAGGGATTAGAACGCAGGTCCTTCGGACTCTCAGGCCAGTGCTCTATCTACAAGGCCACACTGCTTCTCAGGCCACGCTGTTTTATATGTATATATGTTTGTACATATTTATTACTCTATTTATTTATTTATTTATTTTACTTGTACATATCTATTCTATTTATTTTATTTTGTTAGTATGTTTGGTTTTGTTCTCTGTCTCCCCCTTTTAGACTGTGAGCCCACTGTTGGGTAGGGACTGTCTCTATATGTTGCCAATTTGTACTTCCCAAGCGCTTAGTACAGTGCTCTGCACATAGTAAGCGCTCAATAAATACGATTGATGATGATGAAGTTCCACACTGCCACTTTGGAGCCTTTCCCCAGCATGCCCCATTAGTGCCGGGCCAGAGATAGAAGTTGCTCCTCACACTCCGAGACTTCTCCATCCCTATCTATTCTCTATCTCCACTTTGAGCCTATTTTGCATATTTATTTGTATTTCATTGTATTTTTTCATTACTTTGCCTCCAATCCCTTCTTACCACTTAAATTTAGGTTGGGGATTATTCTCTTGCAGTGCTTAGTACCGTGCCCTGCACAACGTATCCAATTTATAAATACAGTTACTACTACTACTACAACTACTACTACCAATTCATCCTCCTTTCAACCCTCTCCTTCCACGGTCCTCATTCTCCCCTCCTTTAATCCCAGCATCATTCAGCTAAAACCCACAACCTTCTAGTCACTTTTACCCAATAAGGTTGCTTTGCCAGGGCTGTAACAGTGGCGACTGCATTTCTCTCTCCTCTCACCCCGCCTCTTCCATAATAATAACTGTAGTAAGCGCTTACTATGTGGCAGGCACTGTGGGAAGCCCTGGGGTGGATCCAAGCAAATCAGGTTGGACACAATCCCTGTCCCACATAGGGCTCACAGTCTCAATCATCATTTTACAAATGAGGTAACCGAAACAAAGAGAAGTGAAGTGACTTAACCAAGGTCACCCAGCAGAGAAGTGGAGGAGCCGGGATTAGAACCCAGATCCTTCCGATTCCCGGGCCCGGACTCTATCCACTAGGCCGTTCCAGATTAAGCAGACCAGTGCAGCCCTGCTCCACTCTTGTTCCTCCCATCCCTTTTGGTTTTTTTTATTATTATTTATTATTATTGTTATGGTATTTGTTAAGCACTTACTATGTGCCAGGCACTGCACTAAGCACTGGCATGGGATGAAGAAGCAGCGTGGCTCAGTGGAAAGAGCATGAGCTTTGGAGTCAGAGGTCATGGGTTCAAATCCCGACTCCGCCACTTGTCAGCTGTGTGACTTTGGGCAAGTCACTTAACTTCTCTGTGCCTCAGTTACCTCAACTGTAAAATGGGGGTGAAGACTGTGAGCCCCCCATGGGACAACCTGATCACCTTGTATCCTCCCCATTGCTTAGAACAGTGCTTTGCACACAGTAAGTGCTTAATAAATGCCATTATTATTATTATTACAAGCAAATTGGGTTGGACACGGTTCCGGTCCCACATGAAGCTCACAGTTCAACCCGAGTTCAAACAGCCCGCTTCCTATATGGTCTGCTCAATGCTCATTCATTCAATCATATTTATTGAGAACTTAGTATTATGTGCAGAGCACTGTACTAAGCATTTGGGAGAGTATAATAAAACAAGAAACAGTTAAATTCCCTGCCCACAATGAACTCACAATCTAAAGAGGGAGACAGACATTAATATAAATAAATTGAAGATCTATCTGCTCCAGAAAATGTATTTAAATACAATGATTTATTTATTCTCTTCTTCAGAGAAGAACTGGAAGTTTAATCCCACCCCTGGCCAGACCAGTTCAATCAATGGTATTGATTGCTTCCTGTGTTCAAAGCACTGTACTTAGTGATTTGGAGAGTACAATAGGATAAATAGACACAGTTCCTGCTCTCAAAGACCTTACAATCCTGGTTGTCAGCCTCGGTAAGGAGCTTAACATTACAGGAAGGGGGGGGATAGGTGTCAGATTCAACCAATCAATCAGTCAATCAGAATCGTATTTATTGAGTGCTTACTATGTGCAGAATACTGTACTAAGCTCTTGGGAGAGTACAATATGATAGAATTGGCAGACATTCCCTGCCCACAATGGACTCACAGTATTGTGAAGCAATGGGAAGCAGCGTGGCTCAGTGGAAAGAACACGGGCCTTGGGGTCAGAGGTCAGGGGTTCAAATCCCGGCTCCGCCAATTGTCAGCTGTGTGACTTTGGGCAGGTCACTTAACTTCTCTGGGCCTCAGTTCCCTCAACTGTAAAATAGGGATTAAGACTGTGAGCCCCCCGAGGGACAACCTGATCACCTTGTAACCTCCCCAGTGCTTAGAACAGTGCTTTGCACATAGTAAGCCCTTAATAAATGCCATTATTATTACCATTATTATTGAGGGGGAGACAGTTAATATAAATTAATTACAGATATGTACATAAGTGAGGCTGAGGGAGGGGTGAAAAGAGGGAGCAAATCCAAGTGCAAGGGTGACGCAGAAGGAAGTGGGAGAAGAGGAAACAGGGGCTTAGTCAGGGAAGGCCCCTTGGAGGAGATGTGCCTTTGATAAGGCTTTGAAGTTGGGGGAGAGTGATCGTCTGTCGGATATAAAGAGGGAGGATGGTCCAGGACAGAGGCAGGACGTGAGCGAGAGGCCAGTGTCGTGATAGACAAAATCGAGGTACGGTGAGTAGGTTGGAATAATAATAATAATAATAATAATGGCATTTATTAAGTGCTTTCTATATGCAAAGCACTGTTCTAAGTGCTGGGGAAGTTACAAGGTGATCAGGTTGTCCCCCGGGGGGCTCACAGTCTTCATCCCCATTTTACAGATGAGGGAACTGAGACCCGGAGAAGTGAAGTGACTTGCCCAAAGTCACACAGCTGACAAGCGGCGGAGTCGGGATTTGAACTCATGACCTCTGACTCCAAAGCCCAGGCTCTTTCCACTGAGCCCCGGAGAGATTCCTCAGAAATGTAAACCCCAGACACTGAGGTGGAGAGAGGGGTTCTACGCAATGATTTTGTGACAGCAGGGATATTGTGTGACACTAAAATAATCGCTTCCTTCCACGTGTCTTTAGTCTCCCAGTTGGTCTACTAAAATGATTGTGGGCTGCTTACTTAACACCTGGGGATTTTCTCCTCCCCTTGATGAGATACAACTGCTCCACTGCAATCTAACAGGGATGCTGATGGCTCTTTGAGGGCAGAGATCGTGTCTAACTATTATACTCTCAACAGATGCTTAATCCAGTGCTCAGCACAAAGCGCTCAATAAATACTACTGATTGATTTGATGCGTAGACACATACAGACACCACCATAAAAACTTCACAAGCTGCAGGGTGGGGTTTCTGAGAAGGATTCCACAGGATCGCCAGGTCTGAAAGACTTCTAGACTGCAAGCTCGTTGTGGGCAGGGAACATACCTGCGAAGTTATCGGTCGTACCAGACCAGCCTTTCCAATGTCTAGTAAAGCGTTTGGTATGTAGTAATCAATCAATTAATCAATCGTATTTATTGAGCGCTTACTGTGTGCTTAACTGATACTTTCCCATGTCTAGTAAAGTGCTTGGCATGTAGTAAGTGCTTAACCGATATCACAATTATAATTAGTATTGTACATCTCTGCTTCCAGTAGGATAGCCTCTAATAAACAGGAAAGAAGAAAAAAGCAAGCCCCACCCACCCCCCAAAATCAAAATTCAAATTCAGGCCACTGAGAGAATCAGTAAGGGCTGTGATCAGAGGGGGCTAGGGGTTCTGTTGTATTGCAGAATTGTTTTGTATTGAGAAGCAGCGTGGCTCGGTGGAAAGAGCCCGGGCTTGGAAGTCAGAGGTCATGGGTTCTAATCCCGGCTCCACCTATTGTCAGTTGTGTGACTTTGGGCAAGTCACTTAACTTCTCTGGGCCTCAATTACCTCATCTGTAAAATGGGGATTAAGACTGTGAGCCCCATGTGGGACAACCCGATTACCTTGTATCCCCCCCGCAGTGCTTTGCACATAGTAAGCGCTTAACAAATGCCATTATTATTATTATTATTATTGCATTCTTCCAAGTGCTTAGTACAGTGCTCTGCACAAAAATGTTCAATAAATACCACTGATTGATTTACAGTGCTCCATCCTGTACTGAGAAACAGCGAGACTTGTGGATAGAGCATGGGCTTGAGAGTCAGAAGGACCTTGATTCTAATCCCGACTCTACCACGTGTCCACTGTGTGACCTTAGGCAAGTCACTTCACTTCTCTGGGCCTCCAGTACCTCATCTGAAAAATGTGGATGAGAGTGTGAGCTCCCATGTGGGACGGGACTGTGTCCAACCTGATTAACTTGTCTCCACCCCAGCGCTTTGAACAGTGCTTGGCAGACAGTAAGCACTTAGCAGGCACCATAATTATTATTATTACTGGTAACCGCTTCTCCCAGTGGACAACATGAATGTTGGGCTAAATCACTTGAAAATAATGCCTACATTCCAACACACTGACAGAACAGAGACTGCTTTCTAGTTTGTCTAAGGGTCGAAGTTTGGCGTGGTGGGCCACGATTTCCCTTTCGCACAACTGTGCTTCGTGCACACTTAGCACTACTTGGCCTTAAGCCCCAAATCCAGCGGTGGCCGAGTTTCAGGCACTCTGTTTATATGTGCTCGTGTGCCTGTGCAACATTCTGGGCTCCTTCAGGCTTGAAAGCCGCTGCAGAATGGAAAGTATATTTATAAATCCAATTAGGAATCTGGTAGAGGAAGGGAATCGACTGAGGAAATTTCTAGTTCCCCAGAGCGTGTAGCTTCGGCAACTCTGGGGTGCCTTTGGTGGTTACTCAGTGTTGGAGTAACTGCATACTGGAACTGTAGAAGGGGATATTTAATGTTTGGAGTGTAGGAAATGGGCATCTCCTTTTTGAGAGAACAACTGGGTGGTCACTAAATCTGACAGACAATTACTCTCCCCTCCTTCAAAGCCTTACTGAAGGCCCATCTCCTCCAAAAGGCCTGCCCTAAGCCCCCCTTTCCTCTTCTCCAACTCACTTCTGTGTTACCCAGACTTGCTCCCTTTGTTCTTCCCCTCTCCCAGCCCCACAGCACTTATGTACATATCTGTAATTCATTTCTATTAATGTACATGGGACAATCTGATCACCTTGTAACCTCCCCAGCACTTAGAACAGTGCTTTGCACATAGTAAAGCGCTTAACAAATGCCATCATCATTATTAATATTATTATATCTCCCCCCTCTAGACTGTAAGTTCGTTGTGGGCAGGGAATGTGTCTGTTTATTGTACTGTACACTGCCAAGCGTTTAGTACAGTGCCCTGCATACAATAAATACAATCGAATGAATGAATGAATGAATGAATGAATGAATGAATGAATGAATGGGTGGCTGGTTGCTAAAGCAAGCCTTGAGCCTACAAAATTTACTTGTGTTTCAAGAGTTCAGTAACAAGTGGATCGTGAGCCAAAACTAATTCTCTTGAGTCACAGCTTGTTAACCCCCAAGGCTCACTCTGCAAGTCTCAAGAATCAGAAGTCATAAAATATGAAGTGAATCTCAAAGTGGTGGCCCGCCCTATAACTGATCTGCACGGGGACTTTGGCCTTTTTTCCATCATCATCAATCATATTTATTGAGCGCTTACTGTGTGCAGAGCACTGTACTAAGCACTTGGGAAGTACAAGTTGGCAACATATAGAGACAGTCCCTACCCAACAGTGGGCTCACCTCAAGAGAATTTTTTTACATGGTTCACTGCAAGATACTGTGCACAAGGATAGGCTTCTCACCAATCACCAAGGCTGCCCAAATGATACGTCAATCACAGAGTGCTAAAAGCGAGATGGTGGACTCTGGATTGTTCATACCAAGAGATGCTTGAGTTGTATGGAACAGGGGAGGAGGTTTAGTTCTCGGCTGAGCAAGGGGAGGGGAGGCGTTAGAAGAGAGTGGGGTCAAAAAGGTGGGAAGGTGGGGGAGAGAAGCAAAGAGGATGTGGCAGATAGTCTTTAGGAGAACTGCTCAGAAAGGCCTGACATTTAGCTTTTTCAGTCCCACTTAAGAACTCTGGAGTCTTTTCTGGGATCTTAAAGGAGCAAGTTTACAATTTCAGCGCCCAGAGCCGTGAGGATGAAAGCAGCGACTTTGCCCACACAGGTTTCCGGCTGAAGGGGTGAACAGTTCCCAAGGAGTGGATACCCCTTACCCGAATGGGCAGAAGTGCTTTATGCCAACTTCAAATCCCTCCACGTGTTAGCTCCCTAACTAATAATCAGAGTAAAGGTATCTATCCAGTGGTCACCTGATGCAATACACTGTACTGACCATCAAACCATCCTGGTTTCTCTGAGGCTCAAATTTTAACTGCATCTTGCTTCAATCGTATTTATTGAGCGCTTACTGTATGCGGAGCAGTGTGAGGCTCAAATTTTAACTGCATCTTGCTTCAATCGTATTTATTGAGCGCTTACTGTATGCGGAGCAGTGTGAGGCTCAAATTTTAACTGCATCTTGCTTCAATCGTATTTATTGAGCGCTTACTGTATGCAGAGCAGTGTACTAAGCACTTGTAACACACAGACGGTCCCTACCCAACAGTGGGCTCACAGTCTAGATTCATTCATTCAATCGTATTTATTGAGCGCTTACTGTGTGCAGAGCATTGTACTAAGCGCTTGGGAAGTACAAGTTGGCAACATATAGAGACAGTCCCTACCCCACAGTGGGCTCACAGTCTAAGTCTAGAAGAGGTAACTGAGGCACAGAGAAGTTAAGTGACTTGCCCAAAGTCACACAGCTGACAATTGGTGGAGCTGGGATTTGAACCCATGACCTCTGACTCCACGCTGCTAGATCCCTTGCTTATATTCCACAAGCCTGGAAATCCCATTCCCCACGGCCCCCAATCCTCCTTTCTTCCATCTTCAGCGTCCTAAAATGCCATCTATTCTAATAAATATTCCTCCGATTAATTCCCAACATCCCAATCAACGTTTGGGTGCTTTCTGTTCACAGAGCACTGTACTAAATAAACATTGAGTTTACAATACAATAGAGGAGTTTAGTCTAGTAATAATAATGATAATTGTGGTATTTGCTAAGTGCTAATTATGTGCCAGGCACTGTACTAAGCGCTGGGGTGGATACAAGCAAATCGGGTTGGACACAGTCCCCGTCCCACATGGGGCTCATAGTAGAAGCAGAGTGGCTCAGTGACAAGAGCACCGGCTTGGGAGTCAGAGGCCATGGGTTCGAATCCCAGCTCCGCCACATGTCTGCTGTGTGACCTTGGGCAAGTCACTTAACTTCTCTGAGCCTCAGTTACCTCATCTGTAAAATGGGGATTAAGACTGTGAGCCCCACATGGAACTACTTGATCCCATTGTATCCCCCCCAGTGCTTAGAACAGTGCTTTGCACACAGTAAGCACTTAACAAATGCCATTATTATTATTATTATTCTAATCCCGGCTCTGCCATTTGTCTGCTGTGTGACCTTGGGCAAGCCACTTAACTTCTCTGTGCCTCAGTTAACTCATCTATAAAATGGGGATTAAGACTGTGAGCCTCACGTGGGACAACCTGATTACCTGTAACTACTCTAGCACTTAGAACAGTGTTTGGCACTTAGTAGGCACTTAACAAATACCATAATAATAACCTCCACAAGCACCTTAACACTTATGCAAACCCATCCTCTGCACTATGAATATTCTTATTCAGCTATGCTATCCTGTCATCATCATCATCAATTGTATTTATTGAGCGCTTACTGTGTGAAGAGCACTGTACTAAGCGCTTGGGAAGTACAAGTTGGCAACATATAGAGACAGTCCCTACCCAACAGTGGGCTCACAGTCCACTGTTCCCACTATCTGAAAGCAATCCCAGGTCCACACTTGTCTGCTGTGTGACCTTGGACAAGTCCTTTCACTTCTCTACATCTCAGTTACCTCATCTGTAAAATGGGGATTAAGACTACAAGTCCTATGTGGGACAGGGACTGTGTCCAACCTGATTTGCTTGTTCCCACTCCAGCGCTTAGTACAGTGCCCGGTACACAGTAAGTGCTTAACAAATACCACAGTTCTCCTTCTTCTTCTTCTTCTTCTTCTTCTTCTTATTATTATTATTATTATTATTATCCCCCATTAGATTTTAAGCTGCTCATTCATTCATTCATTCAATCAATCATATTTATTGAGCGCTTACTGTGTGCAGAGCACTGCACTAAGCGCTTGATGGACAGAGATCGGGTCTCCTGCTTCTGGAGTGCTCTCCTGAGGACTTAATATGGCTCTCTGCCCACAGAAGACACTGTAGTGGCCACCCAAGGCATGAGAGGTGGAGGAAGTTAGTGTAAGCTCGCAGACAGTTGGAGTTTGAAAAACCTTCCACCTCTTCAGATTGCTTTACCCACTTCACAGATCACTGAGATTAGCAGTATACTATGAAAGATATTCTGGTCTTGCCCACTTGTTTCACCCAAACAAGGTCCAGGATAAGGTCCCTTATCACGTGGAGGACTTGAAAATAATCTAAAAGAAAGGAATATCTATCCATCTATCAATCATATTTATTGCATGCTTACCGTGTGCAGAGCACTGTACTGTTTGGGAGAGAACGATGTAACTGAGTTGGTAGACTTAATAATTAATAATTATAGTATCTGTTAAGCACTTACTATGTGCCAAGCACTGTTCTAGCATGGCTTAGTGAAAACAGGACAGGCTTGGGAGTCACAGGACAAAAGTTCAAATCCTGGCTCCACCACTTGTCTGCTGTGTGACTGCAGGCAAGCCATTTAACTCCTCTGTGCGTCAGTTACCTCATCCGTAAAATGGGGATTAAGACTGTGATCCCCATGTGGGACAACCTGCTTCATTCATTCAATCGTATTTATTGAGCGCTTACTGTGTGCAGAGCACTGTACTAAGCGCTTGGGAAGTACAAGTTTGCAACATATAGAGACAGTCCCTACCCAACAGCGGGCTCGCAGACTAGAAGGGGGAGACAGACCACAAAACAAAACATATAAACCAAATAAAATAAATAGAATAAATATGTACGAGTAAATAAATAGAGTAATAAATATGTACAAACATATATACAGGTCATTTCATCGCTCCAATTTCATCATTTCCAGGTGGGATCCAAAGAGGCAGCCAACAAGGGAGTCAGCAGCTTGACAACAGCTGGTGAAAATGCGTCCCGCGAGATTACCTTGTATCTACCCCAGCGTTTAGAACAGTGCTTGACACGTAGTAAGTGCTTAACAAACACCATTATTGTTATTATTTTATTGTTATTCTAAGCACTGGGGTAGATACAAGATCAACAGGTTGGACACAGTCCCTGCCCCATATCGGGTTCACAGTCTAGATAGGAGGAAGTAGGATTTAAACCGCAGGAAGCAGAAGCACAGAGAAATTGAGTGACTTGTCCAGCAGACAAGTGGCAGAGCCGAGATTAGAACCCGGGTCATCTTATTCCCATGTCTGAGCTCTTTCCACTACGCCACCTCCTAGGCTAATGCCTAAATTTATACTGAAAAATGGCAAGGTACAAGGTTGATGAACCTGAAAAAATGAATCAAATGGATGTTCAGTAGTTTGGGAAGGATTGTTTGAAGCGGTGGACAGTTTCTAATAACAGGAAAATGGAATGGGATTAAATTTAAAGGGGGACAGGGAAGGAGAGAAAAGGAGGGAGCATTAGGTTAGACATCAGGAAGAACTTCCTGATTAAGGCTGACGAACTGCTGGAACGGATTACTACTGAGAAAGCAGAATTTCTTTAAAAAAAAAAAACCACACACGTGACAGACGGCTATCTTGCCAGATGAGTTACGAGCGGTTCTGCCCAGACTCAAGGGGGTTTACTAGTTGTCTTTGCAAAATGCAATAGGGGCCCTATATCCTATACATTCTTTCAGGAAAATGGTTTCATTTCTTGTTTTGCTCCTAAGTCCCATCTTATACAACTTTAGGGCAAGCAACTACGTAGTTTGGACACTTTTTGAAATGTAAAATATTTGATATAATGCTCTAAAATGAAAAGCCTATGCCAAGAATAATGATTATTATAAAATAATAATGATGGCATTTATTAAGCGCTTACTATGTGCAAAGCACTGTTCTAAGCCCTGGAGAAGTTACAATGTGATAACAATAATAATAATAATAATAATGGCATTTATTAAGCACTTAGTACGTGCAAAGCACTGTTCTAAGCGCTGGGGAGGTTACAAGGTGATCAGGTTGTCCCACGGGGGCTCACAGTCTTAATCCCCCATTTTACAGATGAGGGAACTGAGGCACAGGAAAGTGAAGTGACTTACCCAAAGTCACACAGCTGACAAGTGGCAGAGCCAGGGTTTGAACCCATGATCTCTGACTCCAAAGCCCGGGCTCTTTCCACTGAGCCACGCTGCTATTTGCCAGGCATTTGACGTGCCTGGGGTAGATACAAAGTCATTTAATTGGATATAGTCCCTGCCCCACAATCTATTTTATCCCCATTTTCCAGAGGGAGAAAGGTTAAGTGATTTTCCCAAGGCCGCACAGCTGGCCAATGGGCAGAGCCGGGACTAGACACAGGTTTCTAGCCTTTCTATCCTGTGGTCTTTCCACTAGCCCCACTGTCACCACAGTAAGAGAAGCAGCGTGGCTCAATGGAAAGAGCACGGGCTTTGGAGTCAGAGGTCATGGGTTCAAATCCCGGCTCCACCACTTAGCTGTGTGACATTGGGCAAGTCACTTAACTTCTCTGTGCCTCAGCTGCCTCATCTGTAAAATGGGGATTAAGACTGTGAGCCCTCTGTGGGACAACCTGATCACCTTGTAACCTCCCCAGCGCTTAGAATAGTTCTTTGCACATAGTAAGTGCTTAATAAATGCCATTATTATTATTGTTAACACCGTGATGCGAGCCGGAAGCTGAGAGGTTAGTTGCTGGGAAGACCCCCCCTCCGCTCCTCTGCCGCTAATCTCCTCACCGTACCTCGTTCTCGCCTGTCCCGCCATCGACCCCCGGCCCACGTCATCCCCCGGGCCCGGAATGCCCTCCCTCTGCCCATCCGCCAAGCTAGCTCTCTTCCTCCCTTCAAGGCCCTACTGAGAGCTCACCTCCTCCAGGAGGCCTTCCCAGACTGAGCCCCTTCCTTCCTCTCCCCCTCGTCCCCCTCTCCATCCCCCCATCTTACCTCCTTCCCTTCCCCACACCACCTGTATATATGTATATATGTTTGTGCATACTTATTACTCTATTTTACTTGTACATATCTATTCTATTTATTTTATTTTGTTAGTATGTTTGGTTTTGTTGTCTGTCTCCCCCCTTTTAGACTGTGAGCCCACTGTTGGGTAGGAACTGTCTCTATATGTTGCCAACTTGTACTTCCCAAGTGCTTAGTACAGTGCTCTGCACACAGTAAGCGCTCAATAAATACGATAAATAATAATAATAATAATGCCTCCGCATCAAACAAAAAACTGCTCACCATTGGCTTTAAAGCCCTCAATCACCTTGCCCCCTCTGACCTCACCTCGCTACTCTCCTATTACAACCCAGCCCACACACTTCACTCCTCTAATGCTAAACTTCTCACTACACCTTGATCCCATCTAGCGCACCACTGACCTCTCACCCAAGTCCTTCCTCCTCATATCCGTTACACCATGACTGACCCCCCTTTAAAGCCTTATTGAAGGCACACCTCCTCCAAAAGGCCTCCCCGATTAAACCCTCCTTTCCTCTTCTCCCACTCCCTTCTGTGTCTCCCTGACTCGCTCCCTTTATTCATTCCCCCCTCCCAGCCCCTCAGTACTTATGTACATAAATGTTATTTATATTGATGTCTGTCTCCCCACCTCTAGACTATAAGCTTGTCAGCACTTAGTACAGTGCCTGGCACATAGTAAGCGCTTAAATACAATTATTATTATTGTGGGCAGGGAATGTGACTGTTTATTGTTCTATTAAACTGTGAGCCCACTTTTTAGACTGTGAGCCCACTGTTAGGTAGGGACTGTATATGTTGCCAATTTGTACTTCCCAAGCGCTTAGTACAGTGCTCTGCACATAGTAAGCGCTCAATAAATACGATTGATGATGATGATTAAACTCCCCCAGTATAGTGCTTTGCACACATAAGCGCTCAATATATATGACTGAACAGACAGCACTTGGCGTGAAAGCAACACCAAATGCTTGGTATAAGTTTATTTAGTGGCTTCTACCAAAGACAAATGTAAAGAGAAATGCACAGAATGGAACTATAAGCAAAGGGCTTAAGCCAACCGCTTTAACCTAAAACTTGTTTAATTTTGTAGCATGCATAAAGGACCCAATAAGAGCCGGCTTGACAGACTTAAAAATAAACAAAAAACAAAACAAAAAACCCAAGACCGTCTAGAAAAGGTAGAAAGACAAATCACTTGGGGGTTGTTGTTATAGTGAATGATAATTGAAAAGCATACCAAAAGACCGTAAGCTCACTGTGGGAAGGGAACATGTCTAACAACTTTGATATCATACTCTCCCCAGCATTTAGTAGAGTACATTGGACACAGGAAGTATTCAATAAATACAACTGATTGATTGGAAAAACATTTACTTCCCAAGAGATAATGGGCCAAGGTAAAACAAAGTAAACTGTGGCTGTGGGGTTAAGATAGTAGTAGTGGTATTTATTAAGTACTTATGTGTGTAGAGCACTGTACTAAGTGTAGGGAAGCAGCGTGGCTCGGTGGAAAGAACACGGGCTTGGGCGTCAGAGTTCATGGGTTCAAATCCCAGCTCTGCCACTTGTCAGCTGTGTGACTTTGGGCAAGTCACTTAACTCGTCTGTAAAATGGAGATTGAGACTGTGAGCCCCCCATGGGACAACCTGATCACCTTGTAACCTCCCCAGTGCTTAGAACAGTGCTCTGCACATAGTAAGCACTTAACAAATGCCATTATTATTATTACTAAGCATACACGGGTGGAAATTAGACATGGATCCTTTCCCTCTGGGGGCTCACAATCTCAAAACAGAAGACCTAAATTCGATTAGTCCTTTAATAATAACAATTGTGCTATTGGTTAAGCAGTTTGTTAATTGTGGTATTTGTTAAGAAGCAGCGTGGCTTAGTGGCAAGAGCCTGGGCTTGGGAGTCAGAGGTCATGGGTTCTAATTCCAGCTCCGCCACTTATCAGCTGTGTGACTGTGGGCAAGTCACTTAACTTCTCTGTGCCTCAGTTACCTCATCTGTAAAATGGGTGTTAAGACTGTGAGCCCCACAACAACTTGATTACCTTCTATCTACCCCAGCACTTGGTACATAGTAAGTGTTTAACAAATATCATCGTTATTATTATTAAGCGCTTACTGTGTGCCAGGCACTGTACTAAGCACTGGGGTGAATACAAGCAAATCAGTTTGGACACAGTCCCTGTCCCACATGGGGCTCCCAGTCTCAATCCCCATTTTACAGAGGAGGGAATTGAGGCTCAGAGAAGTGAAGTGACTTCCCCAAGGTCACACAGCAGACAAGTGGCAGAGGCAGGATTAGAACCCGTGACCTTCTGACGCCCAGGCCTATGCTCTATCCACCACACCATGCCAGAGATGAAAGAAATCAAGGGCCAATGCTGCTGTTTCCATCTAACTTCACTAGTGGTAGTACATCCTAGTTCCAAAAAAATTGTCACTGCAAGAAAATATAAGACTGCATATTTTGGGGGTCCCCATCAGAAGAACGTACATGAGGTTTTGGGGGGGTGGTGTGGGTTTTTTTGGCAATGGTGGTGATGGATTGTGCCAAGCTAGCCACACTCTCTTGCTTGTCCAGTGTCCTGTGTCCTGGTAGTCTTGTGTCCAGTGACAGACAGGGTTAGATGGTTGGTAGGGAATGCTGGCACAGAATATCTGAGGGAGGCACTGCTGTCATTTGTATAACTATTTTTTATTTCATTTTTATGGTATTTGTGAAATGATTACTACATGCCAAACACTGTTTTCAGCACTGGGGTAGATACAAGTTAGTTAGGTCGGTCCCAGTCCATACCCCATGTGGGGTTCACAGTCTCGAAGGAGAACAGAAATCTAATCCCCATTTTACAGTTGAGGAAACAGGCACAGAGAAGTTAAATGACTTGCCCAAGGTCACTCAGCAAGCACTCAGAGTCAGGACTAGAACCCAGGTCCTTTTAACTCCCAGGCCTATGATCTTTCCATTAGGCTACACTGCTTCTCTACTGTATATGCAGTATTTCAAATTTTGCCAAGCTTCTTAAGCTATTTAGTTTTACTTCCTTCCAGAGATACAAGCTCCCCACTCTCATAGAAGCTTCTCCTGCAACTAACCGCTTAGCTGGTTGTGGGAAGGAAATGTGTCCACCAACTGTTGTACTGGACTCTCCCAAGCATTAAGTACAGTGCTCTACAAGTACTCAAGATTGATAATTAGTGCTCCTTACTTCAGGTAAGTTAGTGAAAGGGCTCGAAAGACTATAGTTTCCTTTTTCAGTTACTTGTAGTTACTGAGAAAGCACTGTACTAAGCGCATGGGAGAGTACAATTCAGCCAAACTAGCAAATGTGCCGCCTTTCCATAATGAGATTGGTGATGCGCTTTCAACAGGAAAGTAAGTACATGGTACATTCTCAGTCTGGACACTTTCTTCCAAATGCATGAAGGTAATTTTGAATATTCCAGGCCATAAGTTCCTTTTGGGCAGGGAACATGCCTACCAATTCTGTTGCACAGTACTCCCCCAAGCTCTTAGCACAGTGCTCTATGCACAATGAGCACTCAAATGCCGTTGTTCAGAAGCTGAACCAAAAAATTAAACCCCCTTCAAAGTCTCTCCACTAGTGAGTGATCAGATTTTTACAATTACCTTTAAAATACATGTGAGTGCAGTCTTAATCATGGTATTTAAGACCTACTATGTGAAAAGCACTGTTCTAAGAGCTGGGGCAGTTACATGACAACTTGGAAGCTATAAAAGTTTCTGATAATAATAATAATGATGGCATTTATTAAGCGCTATGTGCAAAGCACTGCTCTAAGCGCTGGGGAGGTTACAAGGTGATCAGGGTATCCCACGGGGAGCTCACAGTCAATCCCCATTTTACAGATGAAGTAACAGGCACAGAGAAGTTAAGTGACTCACCCAAAGCTCATCAGCCCCCACCAACCTGAAGTTTAACTGCATGAAGAGGAGGTCTATTAACAGCTCAATTCCTTAAACAGAATAAGGAAGTGCAGAGCAAGTCTCAAAATACCTGCTGTTAGTCAAGTTTCTTTCTTTCTAGCCCCAGGTAAGCATGGGTCTGCCGTGCTCATATTGAGATTTCTTTCCGGCATGACTCATTTCCTTGATAAGAGGTCAGTAGTCCAAAATGCAGCTTTTTTTCTTTCGAGAGCACAGCGGTTTCGGGCAACTATTCAGAAGCAGTGTGGCCTTGTGAACAAAGTGTAGGCCTGGAAATTAGAGGACCTTGGTTCTAATCCTGGCTCTGCCACTCATCTGGGTAATGCTGGGCAAGTCACTTCTCTGTGTCACTTAGCTCATCTGTAGATTTGGGATTTAAGACTGAGCACCAAATGGGCCACAGACAGTGTCCAACCTGATTAGCCTGTATCTAACCCAGAGCATAGTACAGTGTCTGGCACATAGTAAGTGCTTAAAAAAAATCCCTTGTAGTTTTACTATATTTCACATCAAATAGGGCCTGCAACAGGAAGCAATTAGAGCCTGTTTAAATTCCTCTCATTATACCCCTTTCTCTTCTTCCCTAGGTGAGGAAAGGGAGTTTTAGTGATAAAATGTGACACTGGCCTTTCCTTTTCAGAGTTGGCTTTCGGAACCCCTCAGATTCAGACAGAAGAGTTTAGATTTTTAAGACCGATAAACTGACAAAGCCACCTGAAGTGCACGCTGACGTAAAGGCAGGCTGCAATTTTGCATTAGCTCATTGAGGGTTACAACTAGCCTTCCCAAAGAGCAACAGGGCGGGTTATTGGTTTTTCCTACCGATTTGGGGTTGGTGAGAGGACAGGAGTAAAGGTGAGAATGCCTCATTTAAGTCCTCCGTAGAGTCGGTAGACTTTCCGTAATTATGGTAGTTGTGGCATGTGTTAAGTGCTCACTGTAGATCACACACTGTTCAAAGTGCTGGGAAAGACACAAGGTAATCAGGTTGGACAATTCCCATCCCACACAAGGTTCACAACCTAAAGCTGGGGGGAGGCGCGGAGGAAGAAGAAACAAGTATCGAATCCCTATTTTACAGATAAGCTCAGAAGTTAAGTGACTTGCCCAAGGTCACACACTATGCACAATAGCACCTCTAACCCCCTGGCCTGTTCTCTTTCCAATAAGCAACGCTAATCTTAGATCTTCACCTCTACCAGACCCTAAAAGCATCTCAGTAACCTCCAAAAGGGGGTCAGTCAAAATGTAGCCTGTATTACGTTTTATGGTACTTATTAAGAGCTTACTACAGGCTGATCACTTTACTAAGTACTGGAGTAGACAAGAGATAAACAGGTTCAACAGATTTTCCTGTCCTAATCTATGAAGGAGTAGAATTTAATTCATTCAATTGTATTTATTGAGCGTTTACTGTGTGCAGACCACTGTACTAAGCGCTTGGGGAGTACAAGTTGGCAACATAAATTTAATCTCCATCTTATAGATGAGGGAACAGGCAGAGAAGGGATGTGACTTGTCCATGATTACACAGCAGACGCGGGGCAGAGCTGGGATTGGAACCCGGATCCTTTGACTCCTAAGCCTATATTCTTTCCACTAGGCCACACTGCTTCTCTACACTTAAACTTAAAAATATAGAAGGCTCAATTTCCTGCAAAAGTGCCTCAGTTTAATCCAACTGCTCTTTCAGCCCATTTGCTAAGGCTGACATGCAGCCTTGTGATTGTTTTGTCTTAAATAGGTGCCCTTTAAAACTACCGTGCTATTACTCTCTGTACTGGGAGGTTAATGTGCATTTCAAGTTTCATATTTAGAAGCAGAGAAAGTGGTGTATTACAGAATGCTAAAACAAGAGGGATTTCAACAGAGGTTGCTTATTCAGATTTTATATTTCTAACTTCATCATCAATCGTATTGAGTGCTTACTGTGTGCAGAGCACTGTACTAAGCGCTTGGGAAGTACAAGTTGGCAACATATAGAGACAGTCCCTACCCAACATTGGGCTCACAGTCTAAAAGGGGGAGTCTAACTTGTCAGTGCTCCACTGAGTACCAACTCTTTTAACTTACAACCCATTTCTATTTCACTATCTCTGCAAAATATATGCCCAACTTTTAGTTTTGTACTATTATTATGAGGAACAAGATCAGTTTTGCAAGTCATCTAGTGGCATATCAGTGAATGGAAAGTCTTGTGGAAAGAGATGCTGCCAGCATATGGTTTAAGGAGGCCAGAAACAACTTCTAAATTAAGCATTAGAACTTTAGCTTTCACAAGTTTTCCATTTGATCACATTTGGGTGCTTTGTGTGTGCAAAGCACTGTACTAAGTGCTTGGGAGAGTACGCTAGAACACATCCCCAACCCATGAGCTGTCTAGAGAGGGAAACCAACTCATCAGCGTGGCTCAGTGGAAAGAGTCAGAGGTTTTGGGGGCTTTGGAGTCAGAGGTCATGGGTTCAAATCCCAGCTCCACCAATTGTCAGTTGTGTGACTTTGGGCAAGTCATTTCACTTCTCTGTGCCTCAGTTACCTCATCTGTAAAATGGGGATTAAGACTGTGAGCCCCACGTGGGACCTGATCACCTTGTAACCTTCCCAGCGCTTAGGACAGTGCTTTGCACATAGTGAGTACTTAAATACCATCATCGTACCTAGACTTGAGGTAATAGGATGGGCCAGCAACCAGACAACTAAAGCAGCAGCATGGCCCGGTGGACAGGGCATGGGCCTGGGACTCCAAGACACCTTGAGCAAGTCACTTCACTTCTCTGTGACTCCCGTTACCTCAACTAGAAAATGGGAATTAAGACTGTGTCCCCCGTGTGGGACATGGACCGTGTCCAACCCGATTAGCTTGCGCCTACCAATTATAGTGCCTGGCCTATAACATCTTAAAATACCGTTTTAAAAAAGCCACATACCTGAGGTTACCAAACTTCTGCACCAAAAACAGGATTGCACCTTTGCTTTTAAAGTCATTGTGATGTAAATTTTTTCTGTATCTGTGTTGCTGGTAGCTCTCCTCCCCCCTCACTCATTCCAGCAGAATGGTAAGGGGAGGGGATGTGGAAAGAGAAGAAACTGAGTCTTGATTGCTTCCTGAGACTTCCTCCCTCCACACCTGTAGATGCTAACACGGTTTGGGGAGGGAAAAGTTGAGAAACTAGACTCAGGCTGGTAGTAAACTTGGTAGACAAATCAATCAATCGTATTTATTGAGCGCTTACTGTGTGCAGAGCACTGTACTAAGCGCTTGGGAAGTACAAATTGGCAACATACAGAGACAGTCCCTACCCAACAGTGCAGTCTAAAAGAAATGAACAGATAAGGCCTGAAGTTGTACTCAAACACCACAGTTCCACAATTGAGGAAATTACAAGTTTTAACAGCATATATTTTAACCGTCCTCTCAAGCTTTTAGTGTTTTGCGCAGAGTAGGCCCATCATAAATACTATTGACAATCTACAATGGAACACTGTCTCAAATTTTCTTTTAGAGGTTAGGTATCTTGCTGATAACTGTACTTTGGAAATCAGTGGACCAATATAAAACCTCAACTGACAGAAGATGGGAAGGTGGGAGACTATAAATAGGCACTTAGAGGTTAATGCCGGAATGATCACAATCTCTCTAGCTTCCCTGGTTGCTAATGCGTTTTGTAGAAAGATGGGCTCTTGTAACAAACAGTTGCAATATTAAGCAGTTAGTCATTTTCATTTGTCCTTCCAGGGTTACAACAGAGAACATACCCACCTCTGCCACCAAAAGAGCATGTTTAGTCATATTTCCTTTGCATTACACTAACTTACTTTTACAAAAAATCAAAAAAATAGGATGCAACAAGTGTCCAGTTAGGAAGCTCCGAGTCAAGCGGTATAATCCAGGATGGTGTCAGCTTAGAGAAGACTAGTCTTCAGTGAGACAGTGGTTACTGGTTCTATTCCTCGTATTGTCCAGATGCATATGCAGCAGTTAAGACACTTCTTTCCCCGCGCCCCCCTTTCCCCCCAGGCCCAGATGCCCTTTGAGAGTTAAAATGCTCCGACTGGAACCTTGGTCAGGAGCTAGCCTTTTGAAGATGGCTAATTTCAATATGATATTTTAATCAATGGTGTTTATTGAGTGCAGAGTACTACACTGAGCACTTGGGAGAGTACAATGCAGCACAATTAGCAGACACGCTCCCTGCCCGTAACACGCTTACAGTCTAGAGTCTACATTTTGACAGATACTCTCCCCAAGACAGCGCGGTTCACCCCATGCAACACCTTTAACGGAATGTTTAAGACGACCAACTTTTATTTAAGGATTTTCACGCACACGCCAAGGCATACGGACACATGCTCTGCACACAGTAAGCGCTCAATAAATACGACTGATTGATTGATCGATACGGACCTCTTAAGACTGAAGGGCCAACCCGTCTATGGCTCCTAATGCCACCTCCAGAGTCCAGTTATCCCAAGTCAAGTTGGTCTCTCAGACCGCTTAAAAACGGCCGGCTGTTCGAGCCTTAGCCCAAACTCCAGAGTCTGGTGGGTACCCGAAAGGAGGACCAAGAAGGGTGGGTTTGGGTTTTTGTTTCATTTTATGCGGTTTGGAGCCCTGGGTTCGGTAGTAGTAGCCTGCCAAATTCCTCCTGCAGTGTTTTCAGCCCCACACGCACCTCCACCCTCGGAGGAGCAAGTAGCGACGTGTCCACCTGAGACACCCAGGCCTGCATTAACCCTTCGGTTGCTGCAGCAGCCTCCGGAGACAAAGTTCTGTAGTGCACTGACTTCTATCATAATCAGAGTCTGAGTGTCACAGAACTTTGCCTCAAAAGGCCAGGTCTCTTTGCCTTTCCTCCTCTTCCTCCCGGAGTTGGAAAGGCCGGTCGTCGTTTCTTCGCCAAGGTGCGCCCCTCCCGAAGACTAAAGCAAAGAAAAGCAGGAGATTAGGAGGCGGTTTAGGATCGGATGAACGCGATAACGGGGCTGATCATTAATTATGGAGAGCAACAGCTGTAAGCCAGCAGCAGATTCCTGCAAGTCTCAAGTAGCCAAGTGAACAGGACAGACACACAACTTTGATTTTAAACTGCAGTTCAAGAAAGGGGCGGGGGGGGGGGGGGAATATCAGCAGGAATCTCCTAGTCGTGCCACTCATTTCATTTACAAGGCATATCCCCCTCAACCACCACCTCCTTTCTAATGCTAGTTTTACTGTCCCAAAAGAGGCTCACTCCAGAGAACTTCTTCTAACTTTGTACCTTCTGGAGAGTCAAAGGGGGGGCACGGCAACAAAACAGCTGGGGAGGGGGCAAGTAGAGGGGGGAAAGGACGGGGCAACCCAGGGATGCCCAACTGCTTCAATGCAACCAGAGGCAGCAGCAGCATTTCTTTAAGCATAGACCTGCAGCAGCATTTCTTTAAGCATGGACCTGCAGCAGCATTTCTTAATGCATGGACCTGGAGGGGTACCAGAGCCTGCAGGGGCCTCGCACCTCCTCCTCCCTCCACCCGCCCACACCCCCGACCCATCTTTCATTCATTCAATCGTATTTATTGAGCGCTTACCGTGTGCAGAACACTGGACTAAGCACTTGGGACAAATTGGCAATATATAGACAGTCCAGACCCAACAACGGGCTTTCCAGACTTCCACCCCCAATTCAGCAGCTTTCTCCAGGCCCCCTCTGCACCCAACTGTACTAAGCGCTTGGCAAGTACAAGCTGGCAACATATAGAGACGGTCCAAACCCAACAACGGGCTTTCCAAACTTCCACCCCCAATTCAGCAGCTTTCTCCAGGTCCCCCACTGCACCCAACTGAACTAAGCGCTTGGCAAGCACAAGTTGGCAACACATAGAGACGGTCCCAACTCAACAACAGGCCCGCTGTTGGGTAGGGACTGCCTCTATATGTCGCCAACTTGTACTTCCCAAGCGCTTAGTACAGTACTCTGTACACAGTAAGCGCTCAATAAATACGACTGAATTGAATTCCAGACTTCCACCCCCAATTCAGCAGCTTTCTCCAGGCCCCCTCTGCATCCAACTGTACTAAGCGCTTAGCAAGCACAAATTGGCAACATATAGGGCCGGTCCCAACCCAACAACGGGCTTTCCAGACTTCCACCCCCCATTCAGCAGCTTTCTCCAGGCCCTCCCTCTGCATCCAACTGTACTAAGCGCTTTAGCCAGAACAAGTTGGCAACATATAGGGCCGGTCCCAACCCAACAACCGACTTTCCAGACTTCCACCCCGCATTCAGCAGCTTTCTCCAGGCCCCCTTCTGCATCCAACTGTACTAAGCGCTTAGCAAGCACAACTTGGCAGCATATAGAGACAGTCCCAACCCAACAACGGGCTTTCCGGCCTTCCACCCCCAATTCAGCGGCTTTCTCCAGGCCCCCTTCTGCATCCAACTGTACTAGGCGCTTAACAAGTACAAGTTGGCAACATATAGGGCCGGTCCCAACCCAACAACAATGGACTTTCCAGACTCCCCCCCACCCCCCCGATTCAGCAGCTTTCTCCAGGCCCCCCTCTGCAC
Organism: Tachyglossus aculeatus; assembly: GCF_015852505.1. Taxonomy (NCBI): domain Eukaryota; kingdom Metazoa; phylum Chordata; class Mammalia; order Monotremata; family Tachyglossidae; genus Tachyglossus; species Tachyglossus aculeatus. The sequence goes on from NC_052067.1 coordinate 16,860,828, forward strand.
CCAACTGCACTAAGCGCTTGGGAAGTACAAGTTGGCAGCATATAGCGACAGTCCCAACCCAACAACGGGCCTTCCAGATGTCCACCCTGCATTCAGCAGCTTTCTCCAGCCACCCCCCCTGCACTCAACTGTACTAGGCGCTTGGCAAGCACAAGTTGGCAGCACATAGACAGTCCCAACCCAACAACGGGCTTTCCGGACTTCCACCCCCAATTCGGCAGCTTTCTCCAGCCCCCCCTCTGCATCCAACTGTACTAAGCGCTTAGCAAGTACAAACTGGCAACATATAGGGCCAGTCCCAACCCACAACGGGCTTTCCAGCCTTCCACCTCGCATTCAGCAGCTTTCTCCAGGCCCCCCTCTGCATCCCACTGTACTAGGTGCTTGGGAAGTACAAGCTGGCAACAGATGGAGCCAGTCCCAACCCAACCCCGGGCTTTCCAGCCTTCCACCCCCAATTCAGCAGCTTTCTCCAGGCCCCCCCTCTGCATCCAACAGTACTAAGCGCTTAGCAAGCACAAGTTGGCAGCATATAGATCCAGTCCCAACCCGACAACGACCTTTCCAGCCTTCCACCCCCCCCATTCCACAGCTTTCTCCAGGTCCCCCCTCTGCATCCAACTACACTAATCACTTAACAACTACAAGTTGGCAACACATAGGGCCGGTCCCAAACCAACAACGGCCTTTCCAGCCTTCCACCCCTCCATTGCACAGCTTTCTCCAGGCCCCCCCTCTACATCCAACTATACTAATCGCTTAACAACTACAAGTTGGCAGCATATAGATCCAGTCCCAACCCAACAACGGCCTTTCCAGCCTTCCACCCCCAATTCAGCAGCTTTCTCCAGGCTCCCCCTCTGCACCCAACTATACTAAGCGCTTAACAACTACAAGTTGGCAACACATAGGGCCGGGCCCAACCCAACAACGGCCTTTCCAGCCTTCCACCCCCCATTCCACAGTTTTCCTCCAGCCCCCCCTCTGCACCCAACTACACTAAGCGCTTAGCAAGCACAACTTGGCAGCATATAGATCCAGTCCCAACCCAACAACGGCCTTTCCAGCCTTCCACCCCCCCCATTCCACAGTTTTCTCCAGGCTCCCCCTCTGCACCCAACTATACTAAGCGCTTAACAACTACAAGTTGGCAACACATAGGGCCGGTCCCAAACCCAACACCGGCCTTTCCAGCCTTCCACCCCGCATTCAGCAGCTTTCTCCAGGCCCCCCTCTGCACCCAACTATACTAGGCGCTTAGCAAGCACAAGTTGGCAACAGATGGAGCCAGTCCCACCCCAAAAACGGCCTTTCCAGCCTTCCACCCCCAATTCAGCAGCTTTCTCCAGGCTCCCCCTCTGCACCCAACTATACTAAGCGCTTAACAACTACAAGTTGGCAACACATAGGGCCGGGCCCAACCCAACAACGGCCTTTCCAGCCTTCCACCCCCCATTCCACAGTTTTCCTCCAGCCCCCCCTCTGCACCCAACTACACTAAGCGCTTAGCAAGCACAACTTGGCAGCATATAGATCCAGTCTCAACCCAACAACGGCCTTTCCAGCCTTCCACCCCCAATTCAGCAGCTCTCTCCAGGCCCCCCCCCCTGCACCCAACTATACTAAGCGCTTAACAACTACAAGTTGGCAACACATAGGGCCGGTCCCAACCCAACAACGGCCTTTCCAGACTCCCACCCCGCATTCAGCAGCTTCCTCCAGGCCCCCCCCCCTGCACCCAACTGTACTAAGCGCTCAGCAAGCACAAGTTGGCAGCAGACAGATCCAGTCCCACCCCAACCCCGGGCTTTCCAGCCTTCCACCCCCGATTCAGCAGCTTCCTCCAGGCCCCCCCTCTGCACCCAACTGTACTAAGCGCTCAGCAAGCACAACTTGGCAGCATACTGATCCAGTGCCAACCCAACACCGGGCTTTCCAGCCTTCCACCGCCCATTCAGCAGCTTCCTCCAGGCCCCCCCTCTGCATCCAACTGTACTAAGCGCTTGGGAAGTACAAGCTGGTAACAGACAGAGCCAGTTCCAACCCAACAGCGGGCTTTCCAGCCTTCCACCTCCAATTCAGCAGCTTTCTCCAGGCCCCCTCAGCACCGCCCCCCCCCCATTTTCCCTCAGCCCCGTGGGGGGGGGGGGCGGCGCCCGTGCAACAGGTGAGGAGAGGGTCCCCCCTTTGCCCCCCCTCCCCCCGCTGCGGCGGTTGCAGCCGGTTGCGGGCGGTTGCGGGCGGTCGCAGCGGGGCCGCCTCGCTCCGCTCCCTGCCATCTTGACTTTTGCCGACGTGGAAATTTTGGGTTCGGAGACGAGCCGCGCTCTTATTGGCTGCCCGCGGCCGGGGTCGGAGGTCACGGCTGCGCGCACGCACACACACACACGCACACACACACACACACACGGCTCGGGGACAGTCAGCGGGCGGCCCCGCCCCGGGTCACGTGCCCCCTCCCTAAGGGGGCGTGGCCTCCCTCGGACCCCGCCCCTTTATGCAAATGAGCGCGGGCGGGCGGCTGAGGCGGCGGCAGGGCCTACCCATTCAATCGATCAATCAATCAATCAATCAATCAATCGTATTTATTGAGCGCTTACTGTGTGCGGAGCACTGGACTAAGCGCTTGCACATAGAGACAGTCCCTACCCAGCAGTGGGCCCGCAGTCTCAAGAGGGAGATGGAGAATAAAACCAAACATACTAACAAAATAGTATAGATATGTACAAGGAAAATAAATAGAGTAATAAATATGTACAAACATGTATACATATATACAGGTGCTGTGGGGATCAATCAATCGTATTTATTGAGCGCTTACTGTGTGCGGAGCACTGGACTAAGCGCTTGCATATAGAGACAGTCCCTACCCAGCAGTGGGCCCGCAGTCTCAAGAGGGAGACGGAGAACAAAACCAAACATACTAACAAAATAGTATAGATATGTACAAGGAAAATAAATGAGTAATAAATATGTACAAACGTGTATACATATATACAGGTGCTGTGGGGATCAATCAATCGTATTGATTGAGCGCTTACTGTGGGCGGAGCACTGGACTAAACGCTTGGGAAGTCCAAGTTGGCCACGTATAGAGACAGTCCCTACCCAACAGTGGGCTCAGTCTAAAAGGGGGAGACATCATCATCATCATCAATCGTATTTATTGAGCGCTTACTATGTGCAGAGCACTGGACTAAGCGCTTGGGAAGTCCAAGTTGGCAACATCTAGAGACAGTCCCTACCCAACAGTGGGCTCACAGTCTAAAAGGGGGAGACAGAACAAAACCAAACATACTAACAAAATAAAATAAATAGGATAGATATGTACAAGTAAAATGAATAAATAGAGTAATGAATATGTACAAACATGCATACATATATATATACAGGTGCTGTGGGGAATCAATCAATCGTATTTATTGAGCGCTTACTGTGTGCAGAGCACTGGACTAAGCGCTTGGGAAGTCCAAGTTGGCCACATGTAGAGACGGTCCCTACCCAACAGCGGGCTCACAGTCTAAAAGGGGCAGACGGAGAACAAAACCAAACATACTAGCAAAATAAAATAAATAGAATAGATTGTGTACAAGTAAAATAAATAGAGTAATAAATATGTACAAACATAGATCCGTATATACAGGTGCTGTGGGGAAGGGGAGGAGGTAAGATGGGAGGGATGGAGAGGGGGGCGAGGGGGAGAGGAAGGAAGGGGCTTAGTCTGGGAAGGCCTCCTGGAGGAGGTGAGCTCTCAGTAGGGCCTTGAAGGGAGGAAGAGAGCTAGTTTGGTGGGTGGGCAGACCCAATCCTATTCATTCATTCATTCAATCGTATTTATTGAGCGCTCACTGTGCGCGGAGCACTGGACTAAGCACTTGGGAAGTACAAGTCGGCAACCTATTCATTCATTCATTCAATCGTATTAAGCGCTCGTGCGCAGAGCACTGGACTAAGCGCTTGGGAAGTACAAGTCGGCAACATATTCATTCATTCAATCGTATTTATTGAGCGCTCACTGTGTGTAGAGCACTGGACTAAGCGCTTGGGAAGTACAAGTCGGCAACCTATTCATTCATTCATTCAATCGTAGTTATTGAGCACTCACTGTGCGCAGAGCACTGGACTAAGCGCTTTGGAAGTACAAGTCAGCAACCTATTCATTCATTCAATCGTATTTATTGAGCACTCACTGTGGGCAGAGCACCGGACTAAGCACTTGGGAAGTACAAGTCGGCAACATATTCATTCATTCATTCAATCGTAGTTATTGAGTGCTCACTGTGCGCAGAGCACTGGACTAAGTGCTTGGGAAGTCCTAGTCGGCAACCTATTCATTCATTCATTCATTCATTCAATCGTAGTTATTGAGCACTCACTGTGTGCAGAGCACTGGACTAAGCGCTTGGGAAGTACAAGTCAGCAGCATATTCATTCATTCATTCAATCGTATTTATTGAGCCCTTACTGTGTGCAGAGCACTGGACTAAGCCCTTGGGAAGTACAAGTCGGCAACCTATTCATTCATTCATTCAATCAATCAATCAATCAATCGTATTTATTGAGCGCTTACTATGTGCAGAGCACTGTACTAAGCGCTTGGGAAGTACAAATTGGCATCACATAGAGACAGTCCCTACCCAACAGTGGGCTCACAGTATAAAAGGGGGAGACAGAGAACAGAACCAAACATACCAACAAAATAGAAATGTACAAGTAAAATAAATAAATAAATAAATAAATAAATAAATAAATAAATAAATAAATAAATAGAGTAATAAATATGTACAACCATATATACATATATACAGGTGCTGTGGGGAAGGGAAGGAGGTAAGACGGGGGGATGGAGAGGGGGACGAGGGGGAGAGGAAAGAAGGGGCTCAGTCTGGGAAGGCCTCCTGGAGGAGGTGAGCTCTCAGCAGGGCCTTGAAGGGAGGAAGAGAGCTAGCTTGGCGGATGGGCAGAGGGAGGGCATTCCAGGCCCAGGGGATGACGTGGGCCGGGGGTCGATGGCGGGACAGGCGAGAGCGAGGTACGGTGAGGAGATTAGTGGTGGAGGAGCGGAGGGTGCGGGCTGGGCAGTAGAAGGAGAGAAGGGAGGTGAGGTAGGAGGGGGCGAGGTGATGGACAGCCTTGAAGCCCAGGGTGAGGAGTTTCTGCCTGATGCGCAGATTGATCGGTAGCCATTGGAGGTTTTTGAGGAGGGGAGTGATATGTCCAGAGCGTTTCTGGACAAAGATAATCCGGGCAGCAGCAGGAAGTATGGATTGAAGTGGAGAGAGACACGAGGATGGGAGATCAGAGAGAAGGCTAGTGCAGTAGTCCAGACGGGATAGGATGAGAGCTTGAATGAGCAGGTTAGCGGTATGGGTGAAGAGGAAAGGGCAGATCTTGGCAATGTTGCGGAGCTGAGACTGGCAGGTTTTGGTGACGGCTTGGATGTGAGGGGTGAATGAGAGAGCGGAGTCGAGGATGACACCAAGGTTGCGGGCTTGTGAGACGGGAAGGATGGTAGTGCCGTCAACAGAGATGGGAAAGTCAGGGAGAGGACAAGGTTTGGGAGGGAAGAAAGGAGCTCAGTCTTCGACATGTTGAGCTTTAGGTGGCGGGTGGACATCCAGACGGAGATGTCCTGAAGGCAGGAGGAGATGCGAGCCTGGAGGGAGGGGGAGAGAGCAGGGGCAGAGATGTAGATCTGGGTGTCATCAGCGTAGAGATGATAGTTGAAGCCGTGGGAGCAAATGAGGTCACCAAGGGAGTGAGTGTAGATTGAGAACAGAAGGGGACCAAGCACTGAACCTTGGGGAACCCCCACAGTAAGAGGATGGGAGGGGGAGGAGGAGCCTGCAAAAGAGACTGAGAAAGAACGACCGGAGAGATAAGAGGAGAACCAGGAGAGGAGGGAGTCTGTGAAGCCAAGGTCAGATAGCGTGTTGAGGAGAAGGGGGTGGTCCACAGTGTCAAAGGCAGCTGAGAGGTCGAGGAGGATTAGGACAGAGTATGAGCCGTTGGATTTGGCAAGCAGGAGGTCATTGGTGACCTTTGAGAGGGCAGTTTCCGTGGAATGAAGGGGACGGAAGCCAATACGATTCATTCAATCGTATTTATTGAGTGCTCACTGTGCGCGGAGCACTGGACTAAGTGCTTGGGAAGTACAAGTCGGCAACCTATTCACTCATTCGTTCGTTAGTTCAATCGTATTTCTTGAGCGCTCACTGTGGGCAGAGCACTGGACTAAGCGCTTGGGAAGTACAAGTCGGCAACCTATTCATTCATTCATTCAATCGTATTAAGCACTCACTGTGCGCAGAGCACTGGACTAAGCGCTTGGGAAGTACAAGTTGGCGACATATAGAGACGGTCCCTACCCAACAACGGGCTCACAGTCTAGAAGGGGGAGACAGAGAACAAAACAAAACATATTAACAAAATAAAATAAATAGAATAGATATGTACAAGTAAAATAAATAAATAGAGTAATAAACACGTACAAACATATATCAGTCAGTCATTCATTCAATCGTATTCATTCAGTCAGTCATTCATTCATTCAATCGCATTTATTGAGCTCTCATTGTGCGCAGAGCCCTGGACTAAGCCCTTGGGAAGTACAAGTCGGCAACCTATTCATTCATTCATTCAATCAATCGTATTTATTGAGCTCTCATTGTGCGCAGAGCCCTGGACTAAGCGCTTGGGAAGTACAAGGTGGCAACATATTCATTCATTCATTCAATCGTATTTATTGAGCGCTCACTGTGCGCAGAGCATTCATTCATTCATTCATTCAATCGTATTTACTGAGCGCTTACTGTGTGCAGAGCACTGGACTAAGCGCTTGGGAAGTCCAAGTCGGCAACATATAGAGACAGTCCCTACCCAACAGTGGGCTCACAGTCTAGAAGGGGGCGACAGACAACAAGACAAAACATATTAACAAAATAAAATAAATAGAATAAATATGTACAAATAAAATCAATCAATCAATCGAGTAATAAACACATACAAACATATATACATATATACAGGTCCTTGAATGTCCAAGTCCAAGTCGGCAACATATAGAGACAGTCCCTACCCAACAGTGGGCTCACAGTCTAGAAGGGGGCGACAGACAGCAAAACAAAACATATTAACAAAATAAAATTAATATGTACAAATAAAATCAATGAATCAATAGAGTAATAAATACGTACAAACATATATACATATATACAGGTCCTTGAATCCTTGAACGAGTTGTCTACACGCGCTGCCTAGAATTCCTCAACACCTACTCACTCCTCGACCCCTTCCAGTCTGGCTTCCGTCCCCTTCATTCCACGGAAACTGCCCTCTCAAAGGTCACCAATGACCTCCTGCTTGCCAAATCCAACGGCTCCTACTCTGTCCTAATCCTCCTCGACCTCTCAGCTGCCTTCGACACTGTGGACCACCCCCTTCTCCTCAACACGCTATCTGACCTTGGCTTCACAGACTCCATCCTCTCCTGGTTCTCCTCTTACCTCTCCGGTCGTTCTTTCTCAGTCTCTTTTGCAGGCTGCTCCTCCTCCCCCTCCCATCCCCTTACTGTGGGGGTTCCCCAAGGTTCAGTGCTTGGTCCCCTTCTGTTCTTGATCTACACACACTCCCTTGGTGACCTCATTCGCTCCCAAGGCTTCAACTATCATCTCTATGCTGATGACACCCAGATCTACATCTCTCTCCCCCTCTCTCCAGGCTCGCATCTCCTCCTGCCTTCAGGACATCTCCATCTAGATGTCCGCCCACCACCTAAAGCTCAACATTTTGAAGACTGAACTCCTTGTCTTCCCTCCCAAACCTTGTCCTCTCCCTGACTTTCCCATCTCTGTTGACGGCACTACCATCCTTCCTGTCTCACAAGCCCGCAACCTTGGTGTCATCCTCGACTCCGCTCTCTCATTCACCCCTCACATCCAAGCCGTCACCAAAACCTGCCGGTCTCAGCTCCGCAACACTGCCAAGATCCGCCCTTTCCTCTCCATCCCAACCGCTACCCTGCTCGTTCAAGCTCTCATCCTATCCCGTCTGGACTACTGCATCAGCCTTCTCTCTGATCTCCCATCCTCGTGTCTCTCTCCACTTCAATCCATACTTTATGCTGCTGCCCGGATTATCCTTGTCCAGAAACGCTCTGGGCATATTACTCCTCTCCTCAAAAATCTCCAGTGGCTACCAATCAATCTGCGCATCAGGCAGAAACTCCCGGCCCACGTCATCCCCCGGGCCTGGAATGCCCTCCCTCTGCCCCTCCGCCAAGCTAGCTCTCTTCCTCCCTTCAAGGCCCTGCTGAGAGCTCACCTCCTCCAGGAGGCCTTCCCAGGCTGAGCCCCTTCCTTCCTCTCCCCCTCGTCCCCCTCTCCATCCCCCCCATCTTACCTCCTTCCCTTCCCCACAGCACCTGTATATATGTATATATGTTTGTACATATGTATTACTCTATTTATTTATTTATTTATTTTACTTGTACATATCTATTCTATTTTATTTTGTAGTATGTTTGGTTTTGTCTCCCCCCTTTTAGACTGTGAGCCCACTGTTGGGTAGGGACTGTCTCTATATGTTGCCAATTTGTACTTCCCAAGCACTTAGTACAGTGCTCTGCACACAGTAAGCACTCAATAAATGCGATTGATGATATACAGGTGGTGTGGGGAGGGGAAGGAGGTAAGGTGGAGGGGATGGAGAGGGGGAGGAGGGGGAGGGGAAGGAGGGGGCTCAGTCTGGGAAGGCCTCCTGGAGGAGGTGAGCTCTCAGTAGGGCCTCGAAGGGAGGAAGAGAGCTAGCTTGGCGAATGTGCGGAGGGAGGGCATTCCAGGCCAGGAGGAGTATGTGGGCTGGAGGTCGATGGTGGAGCACTGGACTAAGCACTTGGGAAGTGCAAGTCGGCAACCTATTCATTCATTCATTCATTCAATCGTATTTATTGAGCGCTCACTGTGTGTAGAGCACTGGACTAAGCGCTTGGGAAGTACAAGTCAGCAAGCTATTCATTCATTCATTCAATTGTATTTATTGAGTGCTCACTGTGCACAGAGCACTGGACTAAGCGCTTGGGAAGTGCAAGTCGGCAAGAAGGTGGTGGGTTCTAATCCCCTCCTTGCCACTCTTGGGCTGTGTGTCCTGGGGCGAGTCACTTCACTTCCCTGGGCCTCAGTTACCTCATCTGGAAAATGGGGATTAAGACTGTGAACCCCACGTGGGACAACCTGATTCCTTTGTATCTACCCCAGCATTTAGAACAGTGCTTGGCACATAGTAAGAGCTTAACAAATGCCAACATTATTATTATCATTTTTCTCTGGGCCTCAGTTACCTCATATGTAAGCACTTAGTATAGTGCTCTGCACACAGTAAGCACTCAATAAATACGATTGAATGAATAAAATGGAGAACGTGAGCCCCACATGGGACAAGTACTGTGTCCAACCTGATTTGCTCATATCCACCCCAGCACTTAGTGTACAGTGCCTGGTAAATGATGAGAGCTTAACAAATGTCATTATTATGATTATTACAGGTTAAACAGGTTGGACACAATCCCTATGCCACCTGGGGCTCACACTCTTAATTAATTCATTCATTCAATTGTATTTAATGAGTACTTACTGTGTGCAGAGCACTGTACTAAGCGCTTGGGAAGTACAAGTCGGCAACACATAGAGACGGTCCCGACCCAACAACGGGCTCACAGTCTAGATGGGGGAGACAGACAACAAAACAAAACATGTAGACAGGTGTCAAAACCGTCAGAATAAATGGAATTATAGCTATATGCACATCATTAATATAATAAATAGAATAGTAAATATGTACAAGTAGAATAAATAGAGTAATAAATATGTACAAATATATAATCCCCAGCAGCCTGGTGTGGGTTTAGGAGCACAGGCTTGAGAGTCAGGAGGTCACGAGTTCTAATCCCCACTCTGCCACCTGTCAGCTGGGTGACTTGGGGCAAGTCACTTCACTTCTCTGGACCTCAGTTCCCTCATCTGTAAGCGCTTAGTACAGTGCTCTGAACACAGTAAGTGCTCAGTAAATATAATTGAATGAATAAAATGGAGTCTAAATGGTGAACCCCACATGAGACAGGGACTGTGTCCAACGTGATGTGCTTGTATCCGCACCAGCGCTTAGTAATAATAAATAATAATAATAATAATAATAATAATGGCATTTGTTAAGTGCTTACTATGTGCAAAGCACTGTTCTAAGCACTGGGGAGGTTACAAGGTGATCAGGTTTTCCCAAGGGGGGCTCACAGTCTTTATCCCCATTTTACAGATGAGGTCACTGAGGCCCAGAGAAGTGAAGTGACTGCCTAAAGTCACACAGCTGACAATTGGTGGAGCTGGGATTAAAACCCATGACCTCTGACTCCAAAGCCCAGGCTCTTTCCACTGAGCCACGCTTTTCTCTTCCTGGGGAAATGACTTGTCCTAGGTCACACAGCCAACAAATGGCAGAGTGGGGATTAGAACCCATGACCTTCTAACTCCCTGGCTTGTGCTGTAACCCCAAAGCCAGGCTGCTGGGGATTAAGAGCGTGAGCCCCCAGGAGGGGCAGGGACTTTGTTCTACCCGCTTAGCCTATAATAATAATAATAAGGGTAATTTTTAAGCAGTTACCATATGCCAGTTACCATGTGAGAAGCAGCATGGCTCAATGGAAAGAGCATTATTATTACTACTATTTCACTTCTCTGTGCCTCAGTCACCTCATCTGTAAAATGGGGATTGAGAATGTGAATGTGTCCAACCCCAGTTGCTGGTATCCATTGCAGCGCTTAGTACAGTGCCTTGTGCATAGTAAGTGCTTAACAAATGCTATTATTATTATTATGCTTATTACAAGTTAAGCAGGTTGGACACAGTCTCTGTCATTCATTCATTCATTCATTCATTCATTCAATCGTATTTATTGAGCGCTTACTGTGTGCAGAGCACTGTACTAAGCGCTTGGGAAGTACAAGTTGGCGACATCTAGAGACGGTCCCTACCCAACAGTGGGCTCACAGTCTAGAAGGGGGAGACAGAGAACAAAACAAAACATATTAACAAAATAAAATAAATAGAATAAATATGTACAAATAAAATATATAAATAGAGTAATAAATATGTACAAACATATATACATATATACAGGTATATATATGTATATACCTGTATACACTTGGGGCTCACATCCTTAATCCCTAGCAGCCTGGCCTAGTGGATAGCGCACCCGTTTGGGAGTCGAAAGGGCATAGAGAAGCAGGGTGGCTCAGTGGAAAGAGCACGGGCTTTGGAGTCAGAGGTTATGGGTTCAAATCCTGCCTCTGCCAATTGTCAGCTGAGTGACTTTTGGGCAAGTCACTTAACTTCTCTGGGCCTCAGTTCCTGGGCATCTGTAAAATGGGGATTAAGACCGTGAACCCCCTGTGGGACAACTTGATCACCTTGTAACCTCCCCAGCGCTTAGAACAGTGCTTTGCACATAGTAAGTGCTTAATAAATGCTATTATTATTATTATCCCAGCTCCACCACTTGTCTGCAACGTGATCTTGGGCAAGTCACTTCACTTCTCTGGGCCTCAGTCCCCTCATCTGTAAACTGGGGATTGAGACTATGAGCCCCATGGGGGACGGGGATTGGGTCCAACTTGATCTACTGTATCCAACTCAGTGCTTAATACAGTGCCTGGCATATTAGTAAGTGCCTTTTTATTTTACAGGAGAGACCCAGAGAAGTGATGTGATCCACCCAAGGGCACATAGCACATTTGTAGCAGACCCAGGATTAGAACCCAGGCCCTTCGGACTCTCAGGCCCGTGCTCTCTCCACTGGGCCAAGCTGCTTCTCTTGTCGCATCGCAAGATGTCTGAAAATCTTACAAGCTGGCTCTTATTTGTGTGGGTGTGTATATGTATATATTTATTTTGGGAGTGCGAACCAAAAAAATCAACCATGATCCCTGAGTTCAAGGGGGGAAAAGCACTAGCCGCCACCTCAGGAGATGTCAAATAATAATAATGATAATTATGGTATATGTTAAGTGCTTGGTATGTTGTTAGGCACTGTACTGAGCGCCGAAAATGAGCCCACCCTGGCACCTCGAGGTGCCCCTTGAGGGGGGTGGGAGGGGAGATACTGTCTGGTGGGGGAGGAGGGGTTCATCCAGAGGGAGCATCTCCCCATCCAGATTGCCCAGAGAGTTCCTCCACAGCTACAGGCAACTACCAGTCCATCAGTCCAGATCCAGTCAGAGATCATGGGTTCGAATCGCGGCTCTGCCAATTGTCAGCTGTGTGACTTTGGGCAAGTCACTTCACTTCTCTGTGCCCCATTTCCCTCATCTGTACAATGGGGATGAAGACTGTGAGCCTCCTGTGGGACAACCTGATCTCCTTGTAACCTCCCTAGCGCTTAGAACAGTGCTTTGCACAGAGTAAGCGCTTAATAAATGCCATTATTAATTAATTAATCAATTGATCAATGGTATTTATTGAGCGCTTACTGTGAGAAGCCCTGTGCTAAGCCCAGACTGAGCCCCCTTTTTCCACTCCTCCTCCCCATTTTTCCTCTCCTCCTCCCCATCCTCCCGCCCTACCTCCTTCCCCTCCCCACATCACCTGTATATACGTTTGTACAGATTCATCACTCTATTTTACTTGTACATATTTACTATTCTGTTTATTTTGTTAATGATGTGCATTTAGCTTTAATTCTATTTGTTCTGATGACTTGACACCTGTCCACATGTTTTGTTTTGTTGTCTGTCTCCCCCTTCTAGACTGTGAGCCCGTTGTTGGGTAGGGACCGTCTCTATAGGTCGCCGGCTTGTACTTCCCAAGCGCTTAGTACAGTGCTCTGCACACAGTAAACGCTCAATAAATATGATTGAATGAATGAATGAATGAATGAATAAGCACTTGGGAGAGTACACTACAACCGAGCTGGTAGACATATTCCCTGCCCACAGCGAGCTCACAGTCGAGCCTCTGGCTCCACGGAGGGAATTTCGCCCCACTCTGACCTCAGCAGAACAAATGGAGCCTGCACGGACAGCAAAATCACCATAGCAACACAGCTGCCAGCGCCATCCTCGCCGTATCTTCACTTGGGCCTGTCCGACCAAGACCTGTTCGTTTATATAGTGAGGAGGACATGTGATAGGAAGCAGAGAAAATATATTCGATAAAGGAGAGTGGAGTTTCCCGATACGGACCACCGAAGAGCTCGGGGAACCAAGAACCTGCCCGAGGGAACTGGTTATAGTGCTAATGGTTTGTACACGGGCCCATTCGTCCACATTCTCCCATCTCGTCCGCTCCCATTCCCGCAACAAGCTAGTAGCTATCCGGGAACGGGGGGAGAGTGAATTTAGGGGCCTGTCAATCAAAAAAGTTTAGCCGTCAAGGTTTTCAAAGGGTGGAAATTGTCTTACGCTTCCATCCAGGGAAAACCAGAAGACTTTGCCTTTAAAGAAGATCTATTCAATGGGAGCCTCTTATTGTACGGGAATTTACACAAAATAAAAGAGAGTCAAGAGATTGACTGTGAGCCCACTGTTGGGTAGGGACTGTCTCTATATGTTGCCAACTTGTACTTCCCAAGCGCTTAGTACAGTGCTCTGCACACAGGAAGCGCTCAATAAATATGATTGATGATGATGAGATTGCCCTCCAGGAAGGGAATGGTGGGGGTAAATGGCGCTTCGACCAGAGAGAGGAACTACTCCCATGAAACAGAAAAAATACACTACATTGAAAGATAGAGCAGCTAAACCAGCCTAAATAGTCCATGGTTAGTTTACTGCCAGCCAGCAATTAGGTAGTAATGCACCAGGAAAGCTGGTGCTATGTTTTTAAAAAAGAATCTGCACATTTTTCTAATGATTACCTTGTACTTAGCTAATAAAGTCAGAATACTACCTTTATTCCATACTTTCCAGCTCCTAAACATAAAAAAGAAAATTGTGAAGCACATCCTTACCTGATCATTTTCACCTACTGCTGCGTTTATGCTTCATTCTCTTTTTTATTCCTTTGAAAATAAAATATTTCTCCTTCCTCTTCTCTTCCTGTTTTATTTAAAGATCTCTCTTTCCAAACTCCCTTCTCTCCCTCCATGTTTCTGTTGTTTCTCCTTACCTTTGTTCAGTTTGCAGGGTTTTTTCTTTGCATTGTTTCCTTCCTTCCCTTCCCCAGGCTGTGGCCGTGAACCCACCGTACTAGGCCAATGAGTTGGCCTCGGCTATGTGGTTGCTGTTCTGCTGTGTGCACTGGAATATTGATTTTACAGTGTGTGAGTGTGTGTGTGTGCACGCGCGCTCTGTAAAAATCAATATTTCAGGAGGCGCACAGTACACAATGGTGTAATGGAGCCCAGCCTGCTGATGTAACATGCCAGGGTCTATCTCCATTCAGACATTGAGGTCACTCAGGAAATGGTAACGTGTTTTCCTATTTTATTGTCTGTTTCAGAAGTAGCGGAGGTGTTCGCCTGCTGTAGTGTAAGTCAAACACAGGTGTACAGGATCCTGAAAGTTGGGTTGGAGAACACAAAACTAAGCAAAACTAAAAATACATAATAGAAGGTGTAAGGGGAAAGATTGAGCTTTGAAGCCCTGCACCTTCCACTCTTAAAAACTGACATCAAATATTAGGAAAAAAAACCAGTTTTCTTCTTTTCAAACTTCAAATTTCAAAAGTAGGGAGCTAAATATTTGTCTTTTGCTGTTTTTTGCTATTTTTCGCATCTTTTTATGAGCTCTTCCAATCTGCTACGGTGTATCATGAGAACAAGCACCTTCAATTGCAGGCTGCAACCTCGTTCAATGAATATTTGCAACAAGAGCCGCAGAATTCTTGAAAAATAAGAAGCTCCTTATGAGGAAAGTGTGTAAGGAATAAGGGAAGAGAAGTACAGAACAATGCTTCAGATATTGTTGAAGGAGAATAAATTCAAAATAAACTGTGTTACTCTTTTGCAGGTACTTTCTTCTAATACATGAAGACTAATAATTCAGTCAAATTGATGAAAGGAAGTGCTATTTATTGGGAGTGTCTGAAAGCTAATTTTAATCCAGGATCTACTATGCACTTCCTGTATGGCTGCAGGCAAATTATTTAACATCACTTCGGCTCAAGAAAGGTACAGCTTCTGATTATTGGCAGGTTCCTGGAAGGGATCACAAATTTATAAAATGGGATTAATACTTCTAATATACCTCCTACTGATTTTGTACGAATTAATGATGATAAAATCACCTGATTAAAAATGAATGCTGTCATTTATTGCTGCTATTAATATGTTTGTTTAGGAGGACAGAAAAAGGGGTAAGCTCTGGGTTTTGTAAAAAGAATGCTATAATTAAATGTTAGAAAATGGATGGTGCATTAATACAGGCATAAAATAGGAGATAACCCAATGGTGACTAACATTTCTCAAGCAGAGAGCTACTTTATGCCTAGCAACGAACTAAATGCTCAGGAGAGTACGTACCCAAGGGTTAGTAGTTACGATCCTTGGCCTTGAGGACCTTACAATCTAGCAGGGATAAGATTGAAAGAGGAATTTACTGATCTAGAATTCCACCCTCAGCCACATCACTACATCTGAGTGATTTCCTCAGGTCTCATCTGTAACATGAGACCAATTAATACCAGTCAACCTACCTTCACAAACCAAGGAGGTTTTAACAAGTCAAAAGTAGAATACTTCGTATTGTTCCAAAAAATGCTAAAAAGTGATCATGTGAGCCCCATACTCTAACTGTTCAATCTTTTCCTTTGGGCTTTCTTTTCAGCATTTTGAAATTTCTAAGAAATCGCTGCTACAAATTCAGAAATGGAAAATAGCGCACTTCTGATGAGACATTAACTTTTTTTTTAACCTCGCTATATTGGGTCCTCTAGCAATATTTTGTCATACTGCTCACGGTCTTCAAGCTTATCTTAACGAAGAAGGTTGAAATGGACTGAGGATTTAGCCCTGCCTAGGTCTTCATCTACTCACTGACACGGTATCAGTGCGTCGTTTGTGTTACCCAAACAGGTTTGAGAACATTTCAGAGGGAGTGAGCGCTTCCAGGTTCCTTAAAACTTAGAATCCTTGACTGAGAAGGGCTTGGCCGCTATGAGGAAAAAAAAAACCCTCTTTGGAACTCTGAGAGGTGTGTGAAAAAGCTAGCTTAAAAAAAAAAGCCCCTTACCTATCAAGATCATTCATACCCATCCTTCTATTCTTTTACTATCCAATGTAAGTAACCATTGTTGTCCACTAGTGGAATTGACATGACTGACTCCATTTTGTGTATATTGACAGTAACCCTCCATTTTGTGCAGGCCGAGAGAACAACTCCTTTTTGTATTTTATGCAAGGCTCAACGACAGAATGTCTTCAGGCCAGTAACAAGTAACACCTGTCTATGCAAGGTCGTAGGGTAGATAAGAAGTAACTCCCCTCTGTACAAGGCTGTGAGAACAGAGACTAAGAATTTACAATCGTCCTGTTGGTCCTAATTGGTTCCCTGAAGTTCCCATTGCTCGCTCACTCTCGCAATGCTGTAACTCAATAAAAGAAACAGTGAGAAAGGGATCGGGGCTGCTTGTCACTCGTACCTCTCTCGGGAGGTGAACGGGCAGATAGCCACCTTCTTCCTATACTGCTTTATCTGAACTCATGTCTCCGAGTCATTTTTCCTATCTGCGTCACCACCTTGGGTTCTCGAACTCTGCCGCCGATTTACACCGGTGGTTCGGGGCGTTTCAGTCACTCATACCCCATCGAGGTGAATGGGCTGCTCGCCACTTTCCTACTGCCCTGACCTATGACTCCTTCTCCCGGAGTCACTCGTCTCTTCATCGACTAAACAAACCCATATGTTCCCCCTTTTTTGTAGATAACAGTTTTTGGCGACCACAAAGTGACCCCGTCATGTTGGTTGATGACACCATAAGCGTCCTCTTTAACTCTTTCTCAATCCAGGAATTCCCAGAATTTTTAAAACACACACACACACACACACACACACACACACACACACATACAGATATTTTTATTTTTTATAATGGTATTTGTTAAGTGCTTACTAGGTGCCAAGCAACAGAATATGTTACCTCTATCTACGCAAATATATGTCGTTGACCTTTGTATTCACGGACAGTTGACATACTGCTATTCCTGGGTGTTAGTCTGAATTAAAAAGGTCTATGCAGAGACTGTAGTTCTCATTTTGGACAGGGAAAGTGTCTTCTACTTCTGTTGTACTCTCCCAAGTGCTTAGCACAGTGCTCTGCACATAGTAAGTGCTCAATAAATACCACCTTTCATTATCTTTCTTCTCTATTGTTGCTCTCTCTATAATTTATTTCAGTGCCTGTCTCCTCTGCTGGATCATAAGCTCCTTGAGAGCAGGGAGCTTAGCTATTCACTCTCTTTCCAAGTTCTCAATACAATGCTCAGCTCACAGTAGGTGTTTAATAAATACTAATGATCGATTTACCCTGTTTTTGTTTTATAAAACAAAAGAGATCACAGAGTTCTCTTTTAGACTGTGAGCCCAATGTTGGGTAGGGACTGTCTCTATATGTTGCCAATTTGTACTTCCCAAGCGCTTAGTACAGTGCTCTTCACATAGTAAGCGCTCAATAAATACGATTGATGATGATCTCTTGGATCTTGTTAAACACTCACGACTAGCCAAACACTGTACTAAATGCTGGGGTCACTGTATTAAGCACTGCTGGGGACACTGTCCTAAACCTCGTTTGAACTTTTGCCTCGTGACCTCACAGACTGGTAAACACTTTTCCTCACAGTGTGCTCCCCAGTATCTAATGCCAGCATGTCGTGATGATGATGATAAATCAACCATTCGATCGATCAGTCGATCGATGGTATTTTTTGAGCGCCTGCTGTGTGATGACGATCCCTTTAAGCGCACACCATAGCAGGTGTGGAATTCATCTTGCAAACCTGCTCGGCCCAGCAGACTGGTCTTATTCCAATGTGGTGGATCAATTGCACTGGCCAATTTCATTGCTGGTGATTTTGTCTTGCCATTTAACTTGTAACTCCTGTGAATACGATTGGGAACAGTTAAGGCGATGGCCTGTCTAAGCTTAAGTCTATAAAGGTGGCATACATATGAATTTGGTTTGTGAATAAAATGGGTAGTCAATATGGAAATCGGTTTCACCTTTCATTTTCCTGTTTGCACCTGCTTCACAGAGTTCACTTCTGCAAACTTGAAATAATTTTGCAGAAAAAAATCCACCTGATTGACTCATATCGGGTCAGCTTCCTACCCTGCCTTAAACTGTTTCAGACGACAGAGGATTGTTAAGAAATTCGGACTGAATCTCATATTCTTACACTACAGTAGTAAATTTGGCATTACCAATAATACGTAGGTTTTGGGGATGGCTTAGACTTTGATGCTCTTATTTCTTTCTTACCTTCTTGTGTAGCCTGCCTAAGAATATGTTGGCTTTCTTACTCTAATTTCTTGCTTTCTTCTATGGCAGGGTACCATTAAAATTCACCACTGGGACATTTGAAATCATTCATTAAGAGAAGCAGTGTGGCTCAGTAGAAAGAGCACGGACTTGGGAGTCAGAGGTCATGGGTTCTAATCCCAGCTCCCCCACATCATCATCATCAATCGTATTTATTGAGCGCTTACTGTGTGCAGAGCACTGTACTAAGCACTTGGGAAGTACAAGTTGGCAACATATAGAGACAGTCCCTACCCAACAGTGGGCTCACAGTCTAAAAGACCACAACAGACCACATGTCTGCTGTGTGATCTTGGGCAAGTCACTTAACTTCTCTGAGCCTCAGTTACCTCATCTGGAAAATGGGGATTAAGACTGTGATCCCCACGTGGGACAATGTGATCACCTTGAATCTCCCCCAGCGCTTAGAACAGTTCTTGGCACATAGTAAGCGCTTAACAAATGCCATTATTATTATTATTCATTCAATCATATTTATTGAGCGCTTACCTTGTGCAGCTGTACTAAATGCTTGGGAAAGTCCAATGCAGCAATAAAAAGTGACAATCCCAATGACTTGGCCATTCTGGTGTGCTAAGAGAGAGGTCTGACCAGAACATGGAACCGGAACACGGTCTCTGGGGGATGATTTGTTGCTTTCAAGGCTCAAGGCGGTTAAAGTGCCAGTAGAAGTTGAACCAAGCTTGTGGTGATAGGGGAGAGCGTGTGGAATCATCTCAGTGGGAGGTAGGAGGTGCTTGGGAAGGAGACGAAAGGAGAAAGTAACAGCACCCGTTCACTGAGGAAGCTGACGACCTGGGAAGGACATTGCTAAAGGAACACATGACGTAGACTGGCACAAGCTTACCTGGGCACAACACTGGCACCGGTACAGCATGGTGAGCTGAATGAAGCATGGAGAAGGGGCCGCAAGAACTGCCTGCAGGGTGCCTGCTCAGGATGTCTTAGCCGCTCCGAACCGATTACCCAGCCTCCACGCCCTGTGGCTTCTAGCCCAGCATCTGTCATCGGTCTTTGCCCGTGAGCACTTCCAAGCAAGAGTCATCGTGGTAATTCCTCAATACCATCTTGTCCCCCGAGTCATCTTAAAAGTGGGGCTCTTTAGGGACCCTGTGGCCCAGTGACGATCTTGACCTTCCCAAGACATGCATACTAAAAAGCCATCCTGATAATAAAACACCCATCTCCCTTGTCCCGAAGTGTTGTAACGACAGAAACCAAAGTACTGATATTGTAACAGATGGAACTTACAGGAGCAGCTCGTAAGAGTTTTCACCGGGCTGTAACTCCTCATGAAAAATTTTACATTTCCTTTTCATTGAAAAGGGGTTGCATTTCTTCCTCAACTCCTCCTCATTTAAGGGTTTTTGTGAAGATTGCCCTTTGAGCAAAGTAGGGATAAGGTATTGTAAACTGCACGCTGTAGTGTACAAAATCAAGGAATCGCAATTATACGAAGAGAGGGAAGCTGGGCTATTGTTGGATGCAGGCTAAGTAAGTCAATTTTAAGACTAAGGCCAGTCTGACCTGAGAATTAATTAACATTATGGGCGCTCTGGTGAAAAAGCAGGGAAATCAGAGAAACTGACCACAGAGAAGACAGTGTGGAGGTTGGCTTCTCTGCTCTCAGGAGAGAATATTTCCAATGCAGGAGGACATGCCACTGTTGCCATTAATCATCCCAAACGTTACCCTCCCCCCAACACAAAAGTACACGCACGCACGCGTGCACACACAAACACACACCCAAGGGAGCTTAGGGGTTGTGTGGGAGACCCTTCCCCATGATGGTGGAAAGAAAGAAGGGATAAGTGAATTGGATGTGGCTGGGTAGCACCATATTGTACTCTCCCAAGTGCTTACTACAGTGCTCTGCCCAGAATAAATGCTTAATAATAATAATACTTATTATTATTATTATTATTATGGTATTTGTTAAGAGCTTACTTTGTGACAGACACTCTACTAGCGCTGGGGTGAATACAACCAAATCGGGTTGAACAGAGTCCCTGTCCCACGTGGGGCTCACAGTCTCACAGTGAGAAGCAACATGGCTCAGTGGAAAGAGCATGGGCTTTGGAGTCAGAGGTCATGGGTTCAAATCCCACTTTGCCAATTGTCATCTGTGTGACTTTGGGCAAGTCACTTAACTTCTCTGGGCCTCAGTTACCTCATCTATAAAATGGGGATTAAGACGGTGAGCCCCCCCACTGTGGGACAACCTGATCACCTTGTAACCTCCCCAGCACTTAAAACAGTGCTTTGCACATAGTAAGCGCTTAATAAATGCCATCATCTCATCATCAATCTCCATTTTACAGATGAGGTAACTGAGGTACAGAGAAGTGAAGTGACTTGCCCAAAGTCACACAGCAGACAAGTGACGGAGTGAAGAATAGAACCAATGGCCTTCTAACACCCAGGCCCATGCTCTATCCACTAAGTCATAAATGTGACTGATTGATTGATAGCAGCTGTAGTTGGAGGAATAAGAAGAGTGGAAGGTACTTTGGCTTCATCCTGGTCCTGCTATGCAAGGGCCCCCTCTGACCATATTTGTGGGAGGACTTTTCTGCTCCTTTTTCCTTCCCTCCCCATCAACACACATTTCTGATTCTGGTGTTGTGGATGGCGCTCAGTAGGAAGCAGATGTTCACATTCTATCCAAATCAATCGCTCCCAAGTCCGCATGAAGCTCAATCCCCAAAGCAAATTTTAAACTGAAAAACAAAATTAGGCAAGGAAACTAGATAGCTAGATGATCCCTCCTTCTCTACAATCTTGCACCTCCTTCTTCCAACTCATTTCCAGGATCCACCCCTTTCTGGCCAGGCAATTATATCCTGGCTTGACTACTGCATCATTCATTCATTCATTCATTCATTCGATAGTATTTATTGAGCACTTACTGTGTGCTAAGCTCTTGGGAAGTACAAGTTGGCAACATATAGGGACTGTCGCTACCCAACAATGGGCTCACAGTCTAGAAGAGGGAGACAGACAACAAAACAAAACGTGGACAGGTGTCAAGTCATCAGAATAAATAGAAGTAAAGCTAGATGCACATGATTAACAAAATAAATAGAATAGTAAATATGTACAAGTAAAATAAATAGAGTAATAAATCTGTACAAACATATATAGAGGTGCTGTGGGGAGGAGGAGGAGGTAGGGCGGGGGGACGGAGAGGAGGAGAGGAGGAGAGGAAAAGGGGGGTTCAGTCTGGGAAGGCCTCCTGGAGGAGGTGAGCTCTCAGTAGGGCTTTGAAGGGAGGAAGAGAGCTAGCTTGGCGGATGTGCTGAGGGAGGGTATTCCAGGCCAGGGGGAGGACGTGGGCCGGGGCTCGACGGCGGGACAGGGGAGAACGAGGCATCAGCCTCCTCACTGATCTTCCTGCTTCTAGGCTTTCCCCTCTCCAGGCCTCTCTTCATACTGCTGCCTAGATTATTTTTCTAAAATGCCATTCTACCCAAGTCTCCCCACCCCTTAAAAAACCTCCAATTTTTTTTTAATGGTATACGTTAAGCGCTTACTACATGTGAAGCACTGTTCTAATCACTGGGGTAGATACAAGTTATAAGGGTTGGACGTAGTCTCTGTTGCATATGGGGCTCACAGGCTAAGTAGGAAGGAGAACAGGTGTCGAATCCCCATTTTACACTGGAGGAAACGGAGGCACAGAGAAGTTAAGGGACACACTGGGCACTCCCGGGCCTCAGTTCCCTCACCTACATTGAATGACTGTGATCCCAATGTGGGACAGGGACTGTGCCCAATATGATTTGCCTGTATCCACCCCAACGCTTAGTACAGTCCCTGGCACATAGTGAGTACTTAACAAATACCATCATTATTATTACTATTTCATCCCTTTCGCTCCATCTAAACACTTAAATACAAACCCTGTAGCATGTAAGCATGTGTATTACATGCCCTATTACCTCCTTGTATTTTTCATTTATTTAGGAATCAGGCCTTCCTGCTAGACAGTAAGATCCTTGAGGGATAATGTATACTTGCTATATTGTACTCTCCCATGTGCTTAATACACCCATTACACCCATTAGGGGATCAATGAATACTATTTATTGATAAGTTAATTGATTAGATTATAGATTAGATAGATAGATTATTAGATTGTATATATGTATATATGTTTGTACATATTTATTACTCTATTTATTTATTTATTTATTTCACTTGTACATATCCATTCTATTTATTTTCTTTTGCTAGTATGTTTGGTTTTGTTCTCTGTCTCCCCCTTTTAGAATGTGAGCCCACTGTTGGGTAGGGACTGTCTCTATATGTTGCCAACTTGTACTTCCCAAGCGTTTAGTACAGTGCTCTGCACACACTAAGCACTCAATAAATACGATTGATGATGATGATGATTAGATTCTTCCTTCCAAGTGTGGGAGAATCAGGGATTCATAGCCCTCTTCAATCCCAGCTGATGGGAAAAAGAAGTGGCCATGATAGCAGCAGGAGGAAGAAGTCCAGATTAGGAAGAGAAAAAGGATAATAAATATTTCCATCTTTGAGATCGCTTCAATATTCAGATGAGCCCTAAAATATCTATTGCAGGTCCACAAGAACTCATTACAAGGTAACATGAGGAAAAGAGTTAAATAGCCCTGAAATATAGCCTCCGGAGAACTGCTTTATCAGAGAAAACGAGCTGGCAGCACAGGGGAAGATTAATATGTAATAAAAACATATCTTGAAGCCATTCCTCTTCCTTTAAATTCAGATAGAAGCCTGCAACACTAAGCAAGGTTGAGCCAAGCTTAAAGGCGAAAGCTAACCCAAAGTGAGGACAATAAGGCAACTCAAAATCCTGCCTGGCAAGTCTGTCTCTATTCATTGTGTTTGTTTAGTTTAATTTGAACACGAGTTCTTTAAAGGCAGTTTATTCCTGAAGGCAACACAGCAAACGTAAATCTCTCCGTTGTTTGCTGAGACTCAGGAATGGAACCACACAGGTTGTTGGCTGCTCTTACACTAATATAAAATACTTTTCCTAAAGATTTTTCTTTCACTCAAGGGCTTTAAACTAATACTTAATGGAAAGATTCCTTGTAAGGTGGGAGCGGGTGGAGACGTTTTCATTCAGTCTTTGACTCATGTCGATTTCGATGTGCACACAGATAGAGCTATTTCTCCAACCTAAAAGGTGGCAGGAAATTTGTAACAGAAAAAAAATAGAAAATTTAAAGTTTCTTCATCCGTACACACAAACCAAGCTCAAATAATATGCAATTGAATTAGAAGGTTATAAACCCATGTAAATCCTATTACAAAGCCCAGATTTCTGACTTCCAGGCCAAATGCTAAAATGCCTCCCATCCTTGATACTACATGAGCTGTAATTTAAAGCTGAGCATTGATACAGATCTTCCCTAGGTGCTGAGTTGTAAAATTTAATTTGTAGTGTACATCAACGAACATATAGCCAAGCAGTTCTGAGCACCTGATAGCCCTCTTCAAAATTCATACAAAATCTTCCTGAACAGACAAATGTCTCCAGATTCCCAGGGCTCCAAGTGTACCTGAAATGGCCTGTAAAAATCAGCAATAGGGATCTAAGAAAATTAGTCTCTTTTTTTTTTTGGCTTTTGACTCAGAAGGCCTCCTGACGAGGGGAGTAAACAGGCAGGTGCAGAGAAGCAGCATGGCTCAGTGGAAAGAGCATGGGCTTTGGATTCAGAGGTAATGGGTTTGAATCCTGACTCTGCTACATTTCTGCTGTGTGACCTTGGGCAAGTCACTTAACTTCTCTGAGCCTCAGTTACCTCATCTGAAAAATGGGGATTAAGACTGTGAGCCCCACGTGGAACAACCTGATCCCCCCCAGTGCTTAGAACAGTGCTTTGCACATAGTAAGCGCTTAACAAATGCCATTATTATTATTATTGTTGTTTTTAGGCTCCAGTTCGGACTCTAGTGAGAAGTGGCTATAGTGACTGGGGTTCCAGCTGCCCACCCCATTCTTGTGTGTGTGTGTTTGTGTGCGTTGTACTTTTCCAAGTGCTTAGTACGGTGCTCTCCCCCCAGTGAGAGTTCAAAAGAAACCATCGATTAATTTTCTTTAAGATACCTACTGTATTATTTTTCTTCTCCACATTCCTCTCACATTCATAGCCTCACTTTCAAATTTTGCGGCATGGGAAGGAAGCTCTGGAGAAAACCCAGAGGAAAATGGGCAGAAATAGAAAGTACAAAGCCGGTGGAGCGCTAGCCCAAGAGGGTCTGAGGAGTTCATCTCGGCCTGGTTCTGGGATGGTTCCGGTCTCCCAACAGTCCTATCCATCGTGGCGTCGGCCCCTCTACCGGAGCACCAGACTGGGAAGGATTAGAAAGGAGAGATGGAGCCTATTAAAATTCCTTTGGGTCCATTCCAGCGCTTTTCATTTGGACTCTGCCTTATTTCTTTTAGACCCACCCTGATTTCCTTTGGTCCTTGGCATATTTTCAGAGCTGACTCAAGATATTCCCCAGATTTTGCTCACTTCCTCTTCTCATTCCACCTAAGGTTCCCTTCTCTCCTCTTTTCCATAGCACCAGTGCTGTCCCTGAGAATTCTTAAATGTAGCTACCAGTTTTGGACCTACGCCTGGAGTGCAATGAATAAGCCAAACGACACAAGGGCAAAGCTGATTTAAAAAGAAACACTGGCTAAAATTGTTCATTTATCACAGTGATAAATATAAAGGCTGCAGGAATGGCCACAGGGTGTTGAGAAAAGTCCAAGGCAATCGGAATCTGTTCTTTTAGTATTTTAGGAAAAGTCTTATTTTCGCCTACAGCATGTATACCATTGCCTGACATTCTTTGAGGGTTTTTTTTAATCCCAAATTAGACAAGAATGAGCAACCTCCCTTCTTAAATTACAACTCATGCAATAAAACTCCAGAAATGGTCGTTTCTTTGCATGCCCAAATCTTTGGTGCAATTTGTGTGCCTTTGGATGCACACTTCACTTCAGCTAAAGAGCTGCATAAATAGTGCATTTGTCTCTTTGAAAAGGGCCCTTTGAAATGCGAGCAATAGAGTCATGTTGTGCTTTCTAGGAATCCCAAATTACAATCAGAGATTGTGTACCCTTGATAGAATTGATAGATAGAATAGAATCCCCCTTCTAGACCGTGAGCCCGCTGTTGGGTAGGGACCATCTCTATATGTTGCCGATTTGTACTTCTCAAGTGCTTAGTACAGTGCTCTGCACACAGTAAGCGCTCAATAAATACGATTGAATGAATGAATGAATGAATGAATTGAATAATAATCACTGTGTCCTTCTAAATTAGAAAGGGAAAGTTATCCCGATTGCCAGCTCGCCGCTTGGGGCCATTTTGAAAAGCACAAAATTGAATTTGCTCAACAATAGGCAATCTCATCATCACTTTTAAAATCCAGTCGGACCGAAGTTTTCCTATTACAGTGGTAGAACAGCTAATAATGATGAATAATTTTGGTATTTGTTAAGCGCTTGCTATGTGCCAAGCACTGTAAGCCACTTAAGCAAGGTAAGCCAGATTGTCCCACGTGGGGCTCGCAGTCTTCATCCCCATTTTATAGATGAGGTAACTGAGACCCAGAGAAGTCAAGTGACTTGCCCAAGGTCACACAACAGACAAGGGCAGCGCCGGGATTAGAACCCACAGCCTCTGAATCCCAAGTCCGGGCTCCTGCCATTAAGCCGCGCTGCTTCTCTAAATGCACTCATTGCCTAACCCTCAACTGATTGATCAATGGTACTTATTCATTCATTCAATCATATTTATTGAGCGCTTACTGTGTGCAGAGCACTGTACTAAGCTCTTGGGAAGTACAAGTTGGCAACATATAGAGACGGTCCCTACCCAACAACGGGCTTTTAGTATACCAAGCATTAGGAAGAGTGCAATACAACAGCGTTGGTAGACATGTTCCCTGCCCACAACGAGTTTACTGTCTAGAGGGGTAGACAGACATTAATGTGAGCAAATAAATTTCGGATATACACATAAGTGCTATGAGGCTGAGAAGAGGGTGAATTTCAAGTCAAAGGTACAGATCCAAGCACGTAGATTTGGCAAAAAGGAGAGGGAGAGGGAAAAGAGGACTTAATTGGGGAATGCCTCATGGACGTAATGTGACTTTAATAAGGCTTTGGCGGTGAGGAGAGTGGTGGTCTGGCGTATATGGAGGGGGAGGGAATTCCAGGCCGAAGGGAGGATGTGGGAAAGGGGCCAGTGGCGAGGTAAATGAGGCCCAGGGAATAAGCTGGCACTACAGAAACGAAGTGTGCAGGCCAGGCCTTAGCAGCAGATCACTGAAGGAAGATAAGAGGATGCAAGGTGGATTGAGTGCTTTAAAGCCGATGGCGAGGTGTTTCTGTTTGATGATAATCATAATAATAATAACTGTGGTGTTTGTTAAGCACTTACTATGTGCCGAGTCCTGTACAAAGAGCTGAGGTAATAAATAAATAATGACGATGGCATTTATTAAGCGCTTACTATGTGCAAAGCACTGCCCTAAGCACTGGGGAGGTTACAAGGTGATCAGGGTGTTCCTCAGGGGGCTCACAGTCTTAACCCCCATTTTACAGATGAGGGAACTGAGGCATAGAGAAGTGAAGTGACTTGCCCAAAATCACACAGCTGACAATTGGCAGAGCTGGGGGTTGAACCCATGAGCTCTGACTCCAAAGCCCGGGCTCTTTCCACTGAGTCACGCTGCTTCTCTACCAGACAGATACCAGACATAAGGTAGATAAGAAGGTCCCACATGAGGCTCACAGTCTAAGTAGAAGGGAAAACAGGTATTGAACCCCCTTTTTGCAGATGAAATTTAGTACAGTGCTCTGCACACATTAAGCACTCAATAAATACGATTGAATGAATGAATGGATGAATGAATCAATAGAAAAAAAAAGGGTACCTCTCCCCCTTTTAGACTATGAGCCCACTGTTGGGTAGGGACTGTCTCTATATGTTGCCAACTTGTACTTCCCAAGCGCTTAGTACAGTGCTCTGCACACAGTAAGCGCTCAATAAATACGATTGATGATGATGATGATGATGATGATGAGGGAACTGAGGCCCTGAGAAGTTAAATGACCTGCCCAAGGTCACGCAGCAGACATATTGGCAGAACTGGGATTAAAACCCAGGTTCTCCAACTCCCAGGCCTGGGTTCTATCTTGGAGAAGCAGCGTAATAATGCCATTATTATTATTATTATCTACTAGGGCATGCTGCTTGATGTGGGAGGTGGATGGGCAACCACTAGAGGTTCTTGAGGAGTAGGGAAGCGTGGACTGAATGTTTTTGTAGAAAAATGATCTGGGCAGCAGTGTGGACTGGAGTGGGGAGAGACAGAAGGCAGGTAAGTCAGACAGGAGGCAAGATGCAGGAGTCAAGGTGGCCCTCGTTAGGAACTCAGTAAATTCCATTAATAGATCAAGTGATAGTTCTGCTCCAGATTTGCTTTTGTTTTCTGAATCCATTTGTTAATTTCCAGCCTTCTTTTTTCTATTGATTCATTCATTCATTCAATCAATCGTATTTATTGAGCGCTTACTGTGTGCAGAGCACTGTACTAAGCACTTGGGAAGTACAAGTTGGCAGCATATAGAGACGGTCCCTACCCAACAGCAGGCTCACAGTCTAGAAGGCCTTCCTTTATATGAATCCTAGAGAAACAGCTTCTTGTGTTTACAAAGATAGAAAGAGCCGCGCAGCTTAGCCACTTGCCTGCTAAGTGACCTTGGGTAAGTCACTTAATTTCTCTGTGCCTCAGTTACCTCCTCTGTAAAATGGGGATTAAAGACCTGTTCTCCCGCTCCTTGACTATGAGCATCATGGGGTACAGGAACCGTGTTCGACCTGATTATCTTGTATCTACACCAGCACTTAGTACCTGTGATTGGCACATAGTAAGCACTTAACAAACGGTTATTATTATTATATCAGTGAGTTTTGTAAATGCGAGTGGAGAGAATGACACATCAGAAAACCACGGCAGTTCACCGAGGGATTTCTGGAAAGTGTACAAGTAGATAAAGTTCCAACTTAGTAGTGACCCAGCCTGCATGTTTCTAGAGGTGCAAAGCCTTTTTAGGGGTGACTGGAGCAGAAACAGAGTAGAGAGAGAATAGAGCCAGAAAGGGCACATTCAGCTAGAGTTACTTTGCCATATGCCTCTCTCCATCAGTGGCAAATCCCACTCCTAGTC
Organism: Tachyglossus aculeatus; assembly: GCF_015852505.1. Lineage (NCBI taxonomy): Eukaryota > Metazoa > Chordata > Mammalia > Monotremata > Tachyglossidae > Tachyglossus > Tachyglossus aculeatus. Next base: position 16,889,580 of record NC_052067.1, read on the forward strand.
CAGAATTTGGGATGGCAGAAATTTAAAAGACAAGAAAATGTTAAAAACGGATTTTGACACGATGAATTGTCCATTCCCAAAATTCCAGCCATGTAACTGTAGGAAAATGAGGGGGACGGCACATTCAGATCAACGTCCAAGCTGTAACTAAACTACGGAAACTAAGAACGTAATCAAACACAGTTTAACCAGTGCTGATGCCCGTATGCGTGGCTAGGATTGTTTCAACACATCACGCAGCTACTACAGTTGCAAATCCAGCATTCCCAGCAGTCCTCCAGGGCCACTTATTGGCAAATAAAAACATTTTCAGAAATGTTTATGCCATCATCTAATTACAATACTAGTAATGACGATGACGGTACTTATTAAGCACTTACTATGTGTCAAGCGCTGTCCTAAGCACTGAGGTAGATACAAGAGAATTAGGTCAGACACGGTCCCTGCCCACATAGTATTCACGGTCTAAGTGGGAGGGAGAGTGGGTTTCGAATCTCGGTTTTACAGATGAGGAAACTGAGGAACAGAGAAGTGAAGCGATTTACCCAAGGTCACACGGCAGACAAGTGGTGGAGTGGGATTAGAACTTGGGTCCTCTGATTCCCAGGCCCTGGTTCTTTCTGTTAGGCCCTAATTCTTCTCCCAGGAATACTGCTTCTCCTAAAAATATCATTTGAAATGGTATATGCATATATGTATACCTATTTACGAGAATATATTATACATTATTTAGAGATATATATTTATAATATATATCATTTATATACTTGCCCTTTATGCTTATAAGATGATACCACTGAAGGAGAAATTCACCCATGAGTGAATGCTTGGTTGAAAAGGTCAAGGTGGAACCCGGAGTCCCTACCACACTGAGAACGCACAAAGACTGTCCTTTGTTGTCCTGGCATGTTTGTTGTTTGCAGAACCTGGTGCTGTATTTTTGTTTTGTTTTGTTTTCACCTCCTCGTTTCAAGGTCCTTCCAACCTTTCTGCTTGAAAAGAGTCATTCCTTTCTTGACGGCCGGGCACCATATTGGTTCATCTGTAAAATGGAGAGTGGATCCTTGTTCTCCCTCCTACTCAGACTGTGAGCCCCATGGGAGATGGGGACTGTGTTTGACATGATAAACTTATATCTTCCCCAGCATTTAGAACAGTGCTTGACATACAAAAAAGAGCTTAACAAATTCTACAGTTATTATTATTATTATCATTATCATCATCATTATTTAGCTGTGGTTACTGATGCCCAGTTTTCAGCTAGATTCCAGGATTGTCTGAGACTGTGTTTGACATGATAAACTTGCATCTTCCCCAGCATTTAGAATGGTGCTCGACACATAAAAAAGAGCTTAACAAATTCTACAGTTATTATTATTGTCATCATCATCATCATCATCATCGTTATTTAGCTGCAGTTACTGATGCCCAGTTTTCAGCTAGATTCCAGGATTGTCTGGGACTGTGTTTGACATGATAAACTTGCATCTTCCCCAGCATTTAGAATGGTGCTCAACACATAAAAAAGAGCTTAAATTCTACAGTTATTATTATTGTCATCATCATCATCATCATTATTTAGCTACGGTTACTGATGCCCAGTTTCCAGCTAGATTCCAGGATTGTCTGAGACTGTGTTTGACATGATAAACTTGCATCTTCCCCAGTGTTTAGAGCAGTGCTCGACACATAAAAAAGAGCTTAACAAATTCTACAGTTATTATTATTGTCATCATCATCATCATCATTATTTAGCTGCAGTTACTGACGCCCAGTTTTCAGCTGGATTCCAGGATTGTCTGAGACTGTGTTTGACATGAGGAACTTGCATCTTTCCCAGCGTTTAGAGCAGTGCTCAACACATAAAAAGAGCTTAACAAATTCCACAGTTATTATTATTGTCATCATCATCATCATCATTATTTAGCTGCGGTTAGATGCCCAGTTTTCAGCTAGATTCCAGGATTGTCTGAGACTGTGTTTGACATGATGAACTTGCATCTTCCCCAGTGTTTAGAGCGTGTGATAAACTTGTATCTTCCCCAGCATGTAGAACAGTGCCTGACATATGAAAAAGAGCTTAACAAATTCTACAGTTATTATTATTATTATCATTATCATCATCATTATTTAGCTGTCATTACTGATGCCCAGTTTTCAGCTAGATTCCAGGATTGTCTGAGACTGTGTTTGACACGATAAACTTGCATCTTCCCCAGTGTTTAGAGCAGTGCTCGACACATAAAAAAGAGCTTAACAAATTATACAGTTATTATTATTGTCATCACCATCATCATCGTTATTTAGCTGTGGTTACTAATGCCCAGTTTTCAGCTAGATTCCAGGATTGTCTGAGACTGTGTTTGACATGATGAACTTGCATCTTCCCCAGTGTTTAGAGCATATGATAAACTTGTATCTTCCCCAGCATTTAGAACGGTGCTCGACACATAAAAAAGAGCTTAACAAATTCTACAGTTATTATTATTGTCATTATCATTATCATCATCATTATTTAGCTGTCATTACTGATGCCCAGTTTTCAGCTAGATTCCAGGATTGTCTGAGACTGTGTTTGACACGATAAACTTGCATCTTCCCCAGTGTTTAGAGCAGTGCTCGACACATAAAAAAGAGCTTAACAAACTCTACAGTTATTATTATTGTCATCACCATCATCATCGTTATTTAGCTGTGGTTACTAATGCCCAGTTTTCAGCTAGATTCCAGGATTGTCTGAGACTGTGTTTGACATGATGAACTTGCATCTTCCCCAGTGTTTAGAGCATATGATAAACTTGTATCTTCCCCAGCATTTAGAACGGTGCTCGACACATAAAAAAGAGCTTAACAAATTCTACAGTTATTATTATTGTCATCATCATCATCATCATCGTTATTTAGCTGCGGTTACTGACGCCCAGTTTTCAGCTAGATTCCAGGATTGTCTGAGACTGTGTTTGACATGATAAACTTGCATCTTCCCCAGTGTTTAGAGCAGTGCTCGACACATAAAAAAGAGCTTAACAAACTCTACAGTTATTATTATTGTCATCATCACCATTATTTAGCTGCAGTTACTGAGGCCCAGTTTTCAGCTAGATTCCAGGACTGTCTGAGACTGTGTTTGACATGATAAACTTGCATCTTCCCCAGTGTTTAGAGCAGTGCTCGACACATAAAAACGAGCTTAACAAATTCTACAGTTATTATTATTGTCATCATCATCATCATCATCGTTATTTAGCTGCGGTTACTGACGCCCAGTTTTCAGCTAGATTCCAGCATTGTCTGAGGCTCCATTTGACTCAGTGCCTTCGCAAAAACATTTAGAAAAGTCTTAGAAAAACATCTTTTTTTCTGCTCTCTCTGTTTTCAGTTTCCCTAGTTTCAGCTGGCGATACAGCAGCTGTTTGGGCATCCTGCTGTCATCCTTTCTCTTCAGCTATCCAGCCCAGCGCAGCTGTGTTGAGGTGAGCATATCTTTAGTGCTAGGAGACTTCTTGATTCTAGGACTTGTCTGTGGCCATTTCCCATTGAGTGTATCCCGAAATTGATGCCGTTTGGAACAGGTCATGGAGTCGGAAGGGATGGTTCCGGGAACCTAGCATTAGGTCTCCCAGCTGTTGAGAGGGTGAGGCGACACGGTAGTCTTTTGGTTTAGTTTGGAGATCTTTGGTGGTGCCTACAACTTCCATGCTAGGTTTTCTTCCGACTTCTGATCAGTCTGCAACGCCTGGCTGATTCCGTGAAGTGGTTTCCAATCGTTTGCATATCCTCCTGGGCGTGTGCTTCTTGGTGGCAGTCGTCTGCTTTTAGCAATCCTTGAATGACTGTCTCTAGGACTTGAGATGATGCTCAAATCCTGACGAGTTGGAGGAGTTTCTCAGAAGATTTTTAAAATGGCATTTAATCCTTTAATACTTAGAACAGTGCTGGATACAGAGTAAGCACTTAACTAATACCACTAAAAGTACCATTAAATAATGGTGCTTACTCTGTGTCAAACACTGTTCTAAGCGCTGGGATAGATGCAAGTTAATCAGGTGAGACACAGTCCCTGTCCCACATGGGGCTCACAGTCAAGTAATAATAATAATGATAATGGTATTTGTTAAGCGCTTACTATCTGCCAAGCACTGTTCTAAGCACTGGGGTAGATACAAGGCAATCAGGTTGTCCCACATGGGGCTCACAGTCTTAATTCCCATTTTATAGAAGAGGTAACTGAGGCACAGAGAAATGACTTGCCCAAATCAATCAATCAATCAATCAATCGTATTTATTGAGTGCTTACTGTGTGCAGAGCACTGTACTAAGCGCTTGGGAAGTACAAGTTGGCAACATATAGAGACAGTCCCTACCCAACAGTGGGCTCACAGTCTAAAAGGCGGAGACAGAGAACAAAACCAAACATACTAACAAAATAAAATAAATAGAATAAATAGAATAGAATAAAATAAATAGAATAGATATGTAGTCAAACAGCTGATAAGTGGCAGAGCTGGAATTTGTACCCACACTGCTTATAAAGTAGACCGTGAGCCCTTCTAGACTGTACGCTTATGGTGGGCAGGGAATGTGTCTCCTTATTGTTATACTGTACTCTCCTACATGCTTAGTTCAGCACTCTGCACACAGTAAGCACTCAATACATACGATTGAATGAATGCATGAATGAAAGTAAGAGGGAGAACAAGTATTGAATCCCCATTTTACAGTTGAGGAAACTGAGGCCCAGAGAAGTGACTTGCCTAAGGTCACACAGAAGGCCAAAGGTGAACTGGGATTTGGACACAGGTCCTCTGGCTCCCAGGGTACTTTTTCTGTTCATTCATTCTTTCATTCAATCATATTTATTGAGCGCTTACTGTGTGCGGAGCACTGTACTAAGCGCTTGGGACGTACAAGTCGGCAACATATAGAGATGGTCCCTACCCAACAACGGGCTCACAGTCTAGACTTCATAGCTTCATTTTTGTTTTTGTCTTTGTTGTATTGTACTCTCCCAAGCACTTAGTATAGTACTTTGCACACAGTAAGCGCTCAATAAATATGATTGAATGACTGAATCCCCCATGGTTGCATAGAATAAATTGAACAGGCCCAGGCCCACTCTACATTACTGTTTCATTCCTCTGGCGATAGGGAACTGATCCAACGTGGCCAGTCTTATAGTGATGAAGTAGTCTCAGAATGTTAATGAAATTTTCAGGACAGCCAAATTTCCTAAGCAATTTCCAGAATTTAGAGCTCTTAGTGAAGTGGATGGATCATGGGCCTGGGAGACAGAAGTACCTGGGTTCTTATCCCGGCTCCTCCACTTGTCTGCTGTGTGACCTTGGGCAAGTCACTTCACTTCTCTGGGCCCCAGTTACCTCATCTCTAAAACGAGGGTTAAGATTGTGAGCCCTATGTGGGACGGGGACTGTGTCCAACCTGAATACCTTGCATCTAGGTAGGGACTGTCTCTATATGTTGCCAACTTGTACTTCCCAAGCGCTTAGTACAGTGCTCTGCACACAGTAAGCGCTCAATAAATACGATTGATGATGATGATGATCTATCCTAGCGTGTAGTACAGTGCCTGGCACACTTAACAAATAGTGTTAAAAAAATGTCAAATGCTTTTGTCAGCGGAATGACAAACCATGTAGAGGGATCTTGATACCCTTATCCTGCACTTTTTCTGTATCTGACATAGAGTAGTTTAAACTAAGCCAATTTTTTTTAATTACTCATCAAGTGGAGAAGAGAATACAGGAAAGGAAATCTGGAATGTTGCTGGTTTGGCTGCGTAGCAGTAACAAGCCCAGCTAATTGATCCTTAGCCCAAAGCACCTTACGCCCTGCCTGCCTCCTCCTCTCCAAAGCTCTGAAGTGTATCATCATCATCATCATCAATCATATTTATTGAGCGCTTACTATGTGCAGAGCACTGTACTAAGCGCTTGGGAAGTACAAATTGGCAACATATAGAGACAGTCCCTACCCAACAGTGGGCTCACAGTCTAAAAGGGGGAGACAGAGAACAAAACCAAACATACTAACAAAATAAAATAAGTGTATCTTTCTGGGAGCTGAATTCCATCTTAGAGGGCAAAAATTGCCTGTTCCTGACATGATTACTTCAGAGTGGGATAAAATCAACACGCCAATTTCAAATATTGAAGTCCCTCTCGACTGGGCAGGGAACGTGTCTACCAGCTCTGTATTACTCTATCCCAGTCGCCTAGTCTTGCCTTTATGTCGTCGAGTCGTCTCCGACCCATAGCGACACCACAGACGCATCTCTCCCAGAACGCCCCACCTTCACCTGCAATCGTTTTGGTAGCGTTTTCTCGGTAAAAATACGGAAGTCGTTTACCATTGCCTCCTTCCGCGTGGTAAACTTGAGTCTCCGCCCTCGATTCTCTCCCTTGCCGCTGTTGCCCAGCACGGGTGAGTTCTGACTTGTAGCGGATTGCCTGCCACTCGCTAGCCACTGCCCAAGCTAGGAATGGGAAAGCTTCTGCTTGACTTTCCCGGCATTGTTAAGACTGGTAGAGTACTGAAAACGCTCCAGTTGCGACCCTGAGAGGGGAAATCACCTAGTACGGTTCTCAGTAAGCAGTCAGTGCTCAATAAATACCATTGAATAAATGAATGAAAATGAAAAGCCCGCTTTGATTCCCAAGTAAATTATTGGCAAAGTGTCCCCAGTTTTGTTCCCTTAATGGACTCCATTTTTTTTAATGGCATTTGTTAAGCACTTGCTATTCATTCATTCAGTTGCATTTATTGAGCGCTTACTGTGTGCAGAGCACTGTACTAAGCACTTGGAAGTGCAAGTTGGCAACATATTGAGATGGTCCCTACCCAACAACGGGCTCACAGTCTAGATCATCAATCGTATTTATTGAGCGCTTACTGTGTGCAGAGCACTGTACTAAGCACTTGGAAGCACAAGTTGGCAACATATTGAGATGGTCCCTACCCGACAACGGGCTCACAGTCTAGATGCCCGCTATGTGCCAGGCATTATATTAAATGCTGGGGTAGATACAAGCAAATTGTGTTGGACACAGCCCACGTCCCTCGTGGGGCTCACCGTCTTAATCCCCATTTTCCAGATGAGGAAACTGAGGCCCAGAGAAATAAAGTGACTTGCCCAAGGTCACACAGCAGACAAGTGGTGAAGCTGGGTTTAGAACCCAGGTACTTCTTACTCCCAGACCCGTGCTGTATCCACATGACTATGGCAAATCAAGGCCTGAGGGCCTGGTCCATCATCATCAATCGTATTTATTGAGCGCTTACTATGTGCAGAGCACTGTACTTAGCACTTAAAATCTTGACTGTCCCAGCCAGATCAATGGACCAAGCCAAGGCCTGGGCCTCAGGCTCAGACCCAGACCCAAGCCCCCTCTAACTGAGGATGAAGAGCAAGGAGAAATGGCACCAACAGGTAGCAGTGGATCCCTGGAAAAATCCTAGGAAATTTTCTCAGGGAACTTACCCCACTTGCCATAGTCCTTAGACAGGTAGTGTACATGCAGTAACATTTAGTGGCAGTGACCTTGCCACTCTTCCAAAGGAAATATTTTCATTGAGATAAACTGTTCTTTCACACTCTCTCCGTGAATTTAGGCTTCAACATACTTTTTTTCAATATCAGATACGCGTGTCTTCCTATTGCACCAATTTTTATACTGTAAACAAAGATTAACCCGTTTTATCCAAAGCAAACAACATCCAACTCTTCCCATGAGTTACGTGGTTACAGTCCTAAATACAACAGTGGGTTAAAGATACAGCACGGTGTCCTGTTTCAAAGTAGGACCTGGCTTTACTTAATTTTTGTTTGTTCTTTTTGTACCTGTGGTCCCCCTCAACTGTCAGTGTCGACAGGCGACCGACGAAGTTTGGACATTAATATTTATTTTTCCTCGTTTTACAGCGGCGTGTGAAGGAGATCTGAGATCATCTTCTAGCCTTCCCCATGGACACTGTAATGGTATGAGCCATGGAAGTTACAGAGACACGTTTACATGCTCTGAAATTGCAACGTGAGATGATATTTGGCTTCGCGTACTCGAAAATGTTCTTGCACTTTTGATTGCATGGTCAGACTGAAAGCAACAGACCTTTTGAGACCACATATGGACAGCATGTGCATATTCACAGAGAACTGGGTGAGCTAAATGTGTAATATAACCGCAGAAATTCCTGCACTGATAATTACAACGTTCGTGAATATGGGCATATGTTGCCCTGTCTCAACTCTACAATTAAATTGCGGACCTCAGCATAGCTAACTCTCTTGCTACAGAATCTAAGCTTACTAGAGGAGATTTAATTCCTATTCCAAACAATAACTGCTACTTTTGCAATGTATCATGCTTTGTGAGACGAGAGGGATATAGGGCTTGATTACAATCTCTACAGAGCAGTAGTTCAAAAAGTGAGGTAGATTTCCATGCATTCAAAAGACAAGGAATTTACACAGTCATAGCTGCATTTTCACTGGCCGATTCAGATGTCGTGTTTCTGTTATATTGCTATACTGTACTCTTTCATGTGCTTAGTATGGTGCTCTGTACACAGTAAGCGCTCAATAAATATGATCGATCGATTGATTAATCGTGAGCAGAGTTCCCAAAGCCATTTTTTTTGGCCAACAAGATCAGTGTTCAATTTGTATTATGCCCATAAATGGCTCACCATACAGTAAGCACTCAATAAATATGATTGATTGACTGTGTGTGGGGTTCCCAAAGCCATTTTTTAGGCAAACACAATCGCTGTTTATTTCATACCTGTGCCCGTAAATGGATCACCATTTACACTCATCCCTATCATGCCACATGAAACTTTTCGTTTTCAGAAACATACAAAGGTTGACATAGCACAAAGCACACTTCACTCATTCATTCAATCATATTTATTAAGTGCTTACTGTGTGCAGAGCACTGTACTAAGCGCTTGGGAAGTGCAAGTTGGCAACATATAGAGATGGTCCCTACCGTACAGCGGGCTCACAGTCTAGAAGGAGGGTACAGAGAACAAAACAAAACATATTAACAAAATAAAATAAATAGGATAGTAAATATGTACAAGTAAAATAAATAGAGTAATAAATATGTACAAACATATATACAGGTGCTGTGGGGAGGGGAAGGAGGTAAGGTGGGGGGATGGGGAGGGGGAAGATGGGGAGAGGAAGGAGGGGGATCAGTGTGGGAAGGCCTCCTGGAGGAGGTGAGCTCTCAGTAGGGCTTTGAAGGGAGGAAGAGAGCTAGCTTGGTGGATGTGAGGAAGGAGGGCATTCCAGGCCAGGGGGAGGACGTGGGCTGGGGGTCGACGGTGGGACAGGCGAGAACGAGGCCCAGTGAGGAGGTTAGCGGCAGAGGAGCGGAGGGTGCAGGCTGCGCTGCAGAAGGAGAGAAGGGAGGTGAGGTAGGAGGGGGCGAGGTGATGGACAGCCTTGAAGCCGAGAGTGAGGAGTTTTTGCCTGATACGTAGGTTGATTGGTAGCCACTGGAGATTTTTGAGGAGCGGACTAACATGCCCAGAGCGTTTCTGCACAAAGATGATCCGGGCAGCAGGGTGAAGTATAGATTGAAGTGGGGAGAGACAGGAGGATGGGAGATCAGAGAGGAGGCTGATACAGTACACTTCCCAAATCTCAGCCATCTCAGCCGATCACACCACTCAGAACCACTTCCAAGCCAATCCAAGCTTTCAGAGACAACATCTTAGATGAAACCAACTCCAATATTTCATAAATACAAATATACTATGTACACTAGAAATGCAGAAAAAGCAGCGTGGCTTTAGTGGCAAGAACATGGGCTTGGGAGTCAGAGGATGTGGGTTCTAATCCCGCCTCCGCCACTTGTCTGCTGTGTGACCTTGGGCAAGCCATTTAACTTCTCTGGGCCTCAGTTCCCTCATCTGTAAAATGGGGATTAAGACTGTGAGCCCCACATGGGATGACCTGATTTATCTACTACAGTGCTTAGAACAGTGCTTGGCACCTACTAAGTGCTTAAATACCACCACCATCATCATTATTATTATTATTATAATCAAAAGTACCTCAACAATCAATCAATCAGTCAATCAATCAATCAGTCATATTTATTGAGCGCTTACTGTGTGCAGAGCACTGTACTAAGCGCTTGGAAAGTACAGTCATTTGTTGAGCACCTTCTGTGGGCAGAGCTCTGTACTAAGCACCTGGGAGAGGACAATATAATGGAACTGGAAGACAGGCTCCCTGCCCAAAACAATCTTACAGCCTAGAGTGGGAGACAGACATTAATTTAAATAAAGAAATTACGCATATGTACATAGGTCCTGCGGGGCTGAGGGAGGGGTGAATGAGGGATGTATATCCGAGAACAAGAGTAACTCAGAAGGGAGTGGGAGAAGAGGAAATGAGGGCCTCTGGGTGAAGGTCTCTTGGAGGAGATATGCCTTCAATAAGGCTTTGAAGTGTGGGGAGAGTCATTGTCTGTCAGCTATGAGGACTGTGAGCCAACTGTTGGGTAGGGATCGTCTCCATATGTTGCCAACTTGTACTTCCCAAGCGCTTAGTACAGTGCTCTGCACACAGTAAGCGCTCAATAAATACGATTGAATGAATGACTGAGGAGGGGGGGCATTCCAGGTCAGAGGCAGGAGGTGGGCGAGAGATCGGTGCCGAGATAGACGAGATGGAGGCACGGTGAGTAGATTGACACTGGAGGAGAAAGGCATACGGGCTGGACTGTCATAGGGACTGTCTCTATATGTTGCCAACTTGTACTTCCCAAGCGCTTAGTACAGTGCTCTGCACACAGTAAGCGCTCAATAAATACGAGTGATTGATTGATAAGGTAGGGGGTGGCAAGGCGATTGAGTGCTTTAAAGCCAATGGTAAGGAGTTTCTGTTTGATATGGAGGCGGATGGGCAACTATTGGAGGTTCTGCACCTCCAAGATGCACTCTTAACCTCCTGAGGCTATTGGATATAGCTTACTTTCAAATTGCATTGATTACGCGGAGCAGCAGCTTGGCTTAATGAAAAGAGCACGGGCTTGAGAGCCAGAGGTCGTGGGTTCTAATCCCAGCTCTGCCACGTGTCGGCTACGTGACCTTGGGTGAGTCACTTAACTTCTCTGTGCCTCAGTTACCTCATCTGTAAAATGGGGATGAAGACCGTGAGCCCCATGTGGGACAACCTGATTACCTTGTATCTACCCCAGTTCTTAGAACAGTGCTTGGCACATAGTTGGTGCTTAACAAATACCAACATTGTTATTATTATTACAATAACTACCATTTTTATTTGTAAAATGCAGATCACATACTAAGTAATAATATTAATAATTTTGGTATTTGTTATGTGCTTATTATGTGCAAAACACTGTTCTAAGCACTGGGGAGGATACAAGGTGATCAGGTTGTCCCATGTGGGGCTCACAATCTTAATCCCCATTTTACAGATGAGGGAACTGAGGCACAAAGAGGTGAAGTGACTTGCCCAAAGTCACACCGCTGACAAGCAGCAGAGTCAGGATTTGAACCCATGACCTCTGACTCCCAAGCCTGTGCTCTTTCCACTGAGCCACACTGCTTCTCTAGGAAAACCTAGTGGGAGGAGCATGGCTTGGGAGTCAGGAGGATCTCGGTTTTAATCCCTGCTCCATCACTTGTCTGCTCTATGACCTTGGGCAAGTCACTTCACTTCTCTGTGCTTCATTTACCTCATCTGTAAAGTGGAGATGAAGACTGTGAGCCCCATGTGGGACAGGGACTCTGCCTAACCAGATTAGCTTGTCCCACACGGAGCTCACAGTCTTAATCCTCATTTTACAGATGAGGTAACTGAGGCACAGAGAAGTGGAGTGACTTGCCCACGGTCACACAGCAGACGAGTGTCAGAGTCAGGACTGGAATGCAGGTCCTCCAGCTCCCAGGCCCCTTTTCCTTCCACTAGACTAGGCTGCTTCTCATCATCATCATCATCATCATCATCAATCGTATTTATTGAGCGCTTACTATGTGCAGAGCACTGTACTAAGCGCTTGGGAAGTACAAATCGGTAACATATAGAGACAGTCCCTACCCAACAGTGGGCTCACAGTCTAAAAGGGGGAGACAGAGAACAAAACCAAACATACTAACAAAATAAAATAAATAGGATAGATATGCCCAAGTAAAATAAATAAATAAATAAATAGAGTAATAAATATGTACAAACATATATACATATATACAGGTGCTGTGGGCAAGGGAAGGAGGTAAGATGGGGGGATGGAGAGGGGGACAAGGGGGAGAGGAAGGAAGGGGGAGAGGAAGGGGGAGAGGGTGCCGTCTCATCAGACGGCACCCTCTTAAACATTAGGGTGGATGTCAAGGAGGATAAACATCATACAGCTCCTTCAGACAGCCTGTGGCCATTGGATTCAGGAAACTGATCTGGCCTAGTCACAGCGTCTCTTACGTTCTTATCATATTTGTCAATTAATCCCGACTGAGTTTGGTATTGCAGGCTAATGGATAAGGAACTAATGAACGAGTCCTAGAAAACCACCTCACCAGGCTCAACGCTGAAAGAAGCCCAAAGAAATAAAGGCCCTGGTGAATCAATCGACCATGAATCACGGCAGCAGACTTCCAGGGAAGCAGCTGGGAAGCCGGAGGAGAGGTGTGAACAAACTTATACTGCTCTTGCCGTTCATGATATATATATATATTTAAGGATATCAATGAAGGATTTCAATATCCGGACAGATTAGTAGAGCATACTTAAAGCCCTTAAAAAGATACTATCATAAATATCCAGTATATTGAATCCTAGCAGAAGCTTTAACAGCCGGTTTTCACTTATTATCATGGCTTGTCTGTTCCAGAAAACCTCATGCGTGCTACCAGACATTCGGATTACTAATGAGTATGTTTTGGGCTGCTCCTTGACTGTACTGTCAGAAAATCACCGATTGTTAGTGGAGGGGAGGGATTTAGGGAGGAGGAGAAGGAGACAGACAAACCCTGGGAGCTGAGGTTGTCTGAGGTAAAGCCAGAGAGATGTTGCTCCCTGCCCAAAACAATCTTACAGCCTAGAGTGGGAGACAGACATTAATTTAAATAAATAAATTACGCATATGTACATAGGTCCTGCGGGGCTGAGGGAGGGGTGAATGAGGGATGTATATCCGAGAACAAGAGTAACTCAGAAGGGAGTGGGAGAAGAGGAAATGGGGGCCTCTGGGTGAAGGTCTCTTGGAGGAGATATGCCTTCAATAAGGCTTTGAAGTGTGGGGAGAGTCATTGTCTGTCAGCTATGAGGACTGTGAGCCCACTGTTGGGTAGGGATCGTCTCCATATGTTGCCAACTTGTACTTCCCAAGTGCTTAGTACAGTGCTCTGTACACAGTAAGCACTCAATAAATACACTTGAATGAATGAATGAGGAGGGGGGCATTTCAGGTCAGAGGCAGGAGGTGGGCAGGAGGTCGGTGCCGAGATAGACGAGATGGAGGCACGGTGAGTAGATTGACACTGGAGGAGCAAAGCGTACGGGCTGGGCTGTCGTAGGGACTGTCTCTATATGTTGCCAACTTGTACTTCCCAAGCACTTAGTATAGTGTATTTTCTGGGTACAGAGGAGGTCTTACTGGCCAGGCTGATGGGTGGGGCCTTCTGGCTTTCCTCTGTGGAAATCCAGGGTTATGGCACTGAGCATTAAAAAGAAGAAGAAGAAGAAGATGAAAAAAGCAGTGGTCAGGGCTGGCCTAGGAAGAAAACACACAACTGTTCTGGATCCAGTCAATCAATCAATAGATCAATGGCATTTATTGAGTGCTTACTATGTACAGAACACTATTACTACTGCTAATAATGATAAGAATAATAATAATAATGGCATTTATTAAGCGCTTACTATGTGCAAAGCACTGTTCTAAGCGCTGGGGAGGTTACAAGGGGATCAGGTTGTCCCACGGGGGGCTCCCAGTCTTAATCCCCATTTTACAGATGAGGTAACTGAGGCCCAGAGAAGTTAAGTGACTTGCCCAAGGTCACACAGCAGACATGTGGTGGAGCCGGGATTCGAACCCCTGACCTCTGACTCCAAAGCCCGGGCTCTTTCCACTGAGCCACGCTGCTTCTCTAAATGATGCATTCTCTCAATGATGGTATTTGTTAAGCTCTTTACTATGTACTAAGCGCTGAGGTGGATACAAGCAAATCGAGTTGGGCAGACGGCCTCAGCCCCCACTTTACGGATGAGGTAACTGAGGTACAGAGATGTGAAGTGACTTGACCAAGGTCACGCAGCAGACAAGTGACTGTGAGCCCGTTGTTGGGTAGGGACCGTCTCTATATGTTGCCAACTTGTACTTCCCAAGCGCTTAGTACAGCGCTCTGCACACAGTAAGAGCTCAATAAATACGACTGAAGGAAAAGTGGAAGAGACGGAAAGCATTTGGGAGAGTACACTTGGACTATGTCCAACCTGAATAGCTTGTATCTACCCCAGCGTTTAGAACAGTGCTTGACACATGGACAGAAAAATGGAAGGATGGGTTGAGTAATAATACTAATAGTTATGGTATTTGTTAAACGCTTTTACTCTGAGCCAAGCACTGCACTAAGTGCTGGGGTAGATACAAGCAGAAGCAGCATGGCTCAGTGGAAAGAGCCTGGGCTTTGGAGTCAGGGGTCATGGGTTCAAATCCTCGCTCTGCCAATTGTCAGCTGTGTGACTTCGGGCAAGTCACTTCACTTCTCTGTGCCTCAGTTACCTCATCCGTAAAATGGGGATTAAGACTGTGAGCCCCCCGTGGGACAACCTGATCACCTTGTATCCCCCCAGCAAGCTTTGCACATAGTAAGCGCTTAATAAATGCCATCATTGTTATTATTATTATACAAGAGAATCAGGTCCCACATGGGGCTCATTCTAAGTAGGAGGGAGAACAGGCATTGAATGCCCACTTTGCAGCTGAGGGAATTGAGGCCCAGAGAAGTTATGTGGCTAGCCCCAGTTCACACAGCGGGTAAGCGGTGGAGCCAGGATTAGAAGCCAGATCCTCAGAGACCCAGGCCCATGCTCTTTCCACGAGGCCACGCTGCTTCTCTCGATGTCTAGAGTGGAAACAGCAGCCCTTTCAACGCTGGCTTGGGAGTCCTGAGGTGACTAATAACCCAAACGGAAGAGATGGACAGACCGGCTGAGCCTCAGGCCACACACAGACGTCCTGAAGTGGGAGAGCTCATTCCAGGCAGGAGTTCGAATTGTCATTTCTAGGGGTGCAATCGAGGGCTGGTGACCTTCCATGGCAGTCTGGGGGCACAGAGCCACTCTCTCCCTTCCACTGGAGACCCTCATAATAATAATAATAATAATAATAATAATAATAATAATAATAGCATTTATTAAGCGCTTACTATGTGCAAAGCACTGTTCTAAACGCTGGGGTGGTTACAAGGTGATCAGGTTGTCCCACAGGGGCTCACAGTCTTAATCCCCATTTTACAGATGAGGGAACTGAGCCCAAAGTCACACAGCTGACAATTGGCAGAGCCGGAATTTGAACCCATGACCTCTGACTCCAAAGCCCGGGCTCTTTCCACTGAGCCACACTGCTGATGAGCCACACTCATCCTCCCCACCCCCAGAATAATAACAATAATGATGATTGCGGTACTTGCTATGTGCCATGCACTGCTCTAGGCTCTGGGGTGGATACGAGCAGTCCCTGTCCCGCATGGGGCTCCCAGCCTTAATCCCCATTTTACAGATGAGGTAACGGAGGCCCAGAGAAGTGAAGCGACTTGCCCAAAGTCACACAGCTGGCAAATGGTAGAGCCAGGACTAGAACACTTTTAGTCTGTGAGCCCGTTGCTGGGTAGGGATTGTCTCTATTTGTTGCCGAATTGTACTTTCCAATCGCTTGGTACAGTGCTCTGCACACAGTAAGCACTCAATAAATACGATTGAATGAAAGAAAGAATGAATGAATGAATGAACCCAAGTTCTTCTGACTCCTAGAAGTAATATGCTTTTAACTGGAAGAGTCTCTGGATGCATTTTACCTTGGGGAGGAGCAGTGAAGTGTTTCAGAACAGTGCTTGGCACATAGTAAGTGCTCAACAAATACCATCATCATCATTAAGGACATGAAGAGGGGACCAGGAAGAGGAAGACTTCCAACATACTTTTCTGCTCAGTGGCACTTCCTTTTTTTAAAACCACATTGGATTGTTTCCTGACAGTGAAACCATAAAATAGCATTAATGGCTTGGGTAGGGCCACTTCATCATCAATCGTATTTATTGAGCGCTTACTATGTGCAGAGCACTGTACTAAGCGCTTGGGAAGTACAAATTGGCAACATATAGAGACAGTCCCTACCCAACAGTGGGCCACTTATTCTCTCTTCATGCCAGTCGAGTCCTCACTAGGGCGTAGAGTGCCATCGGCAGGCAGGGATACAGCAAATTGAGTCCGTTGTTGGGTAGGGACCGCCTCTATATGTTGCCGACTTGTACTTCCCAAGCGCTTAGTACAGTGCTCTGCACACAGTAAGCGCTCAATAAATACAACTGAATGAATGAATTAAATGCGAAACGCATGTATCACCTTTGCCCACATCATCCAAGCCACAGGTAGAACCAAGATTAGAACCCCAGGAATCCTGACTTCCAGCATAATAACAATAATTATGGTATTTAATAATAATAATAATAATGGCATTTGTTAAGCGCTTACTATGTGCAAAGCACTGTTCTAAGCGCTGGGGGGATACAAGGTGATCAGTTTCCCTCATCTGTAAAATGGGGATTAAGGCTGTGAGCCCCACGTGGGACAACCTGATCACCCTGTATCCTCCCCGGCGCTTAGAACAGTGCTTTGCACATAGTAAGCGCTTAACAAATGCCAATTATTATTATTATTATTATTGTCCCACGTGGGGCTCCCAGTCTTCATCCCCATTTTACGGATGAGGTAACCGAGGCTCAGAGAAGTTAAGTGACTTGCCCAAGGTCACACAGCAGATGTGTGGCGGAGCCGGGATTCGAACCCATGACCTCTGACTCCCAACCCCGTGCTCTTTCCACTGAGCCACGCTGCTTCTCTTTATTCGTTAAGTGCTACGTGCCAGGCACTGTACTAAGCACTGGGGCGGACACAAGCAAATCCGGTTGGACGCAGTCCCGGTCATTCATTCATTCAATCGTATTTATTAAGCACTTTACTGCATGCAGAGCACTGTACTAAGCGCTTGGGAAGCACAATACAGCAATAAAGAGAGACAATCCCTGCCCACAGCGGGCTTACCACGTAGGGTTCACCATCTTAACCCCCATTTTACGGATGAGGTAACTGGATTTTCCAGCACAGGCATCTCTACACACCGATTTCCCTCAGAAATGTCCTCTTCAAACACAACTGCTCGCTACCTGAGGTGGCCGGTAGTTTCCGGAGCAAGGAGACGGCTCACCCTTGTCACCGATGGGCAGGACATTTAATAGTTGGAGAACACTCACTAGGCCAACCTATCTTGTATCGAACCCAGGGCTCGGAACAGCGCTTGGCACATAATAAGCACTTAACGAGTACCACAATTATTATTATCATTGACAGAGT
Source organism: Tachyglossus aculeatus (assembly GCF_015852505.1). Classification (NCBI taxonomy): domain Eukaryota; kingdom Metazoa; phylum Chordata; class Mammalia; order Monotremata; family Tachyglossidae; genus Tachyglossus; species Tachyglossus aculeatus. The sequence continues at coordinate 16,907,203 of NC_052067.1, forward strand.
GAGCTATTCTTGGGAAAGAAGATGGCGCAGGAAGGTACACTGGGAGTTTGAAGGCCTCAAAGTTTATAATCGAACGGAAGAGATATCACCGTTCTGCCCACCCTCATTCATTCGATCGTATTTATTGAGCGTTTACTGGTGCGGAGCACTGTACTAAACGCCTGGGAAAGTACAATACAATAATAAGCACATTCCATTCCCTGTACACACCCGTAATTCATCATTTTTATAGAGCTGTATCTCCCCCGCTAGGCTGTAAGCTCGTTGTGGGCAGGGACCATGTCTACCAACTCAGAGAAGCAGCGTGGCTCAGTGGAAAGAGCCCGGGCTTTGGAGTCAGAGGTCATGGGTTCAAATCCCGGCTCCGCCAAGTGTCAGCTGCGTGACGTTAGGCAAGTCACTTAACTTCTCTGTGCCTCAGTTACCTCATCTGGAAAATGGGGATGAAGACTGTGAGCCCCCCATGGGACAACCTGATCACCTTGTAACCTCCCCAGCACTTAGAACAGTGCTTTGCACATAGTAAGCGCTTAATAAATGCCGTTATTATTATTATTATTATTAACTCTGTTGCACTGTAGTCTCCCCAGAGCTTAATGCTCAATAAATGCCATTAATTGATTCTTTGATTGAAGAGGCAGGAAAAAATGATTTACAAGCTGAAGAAGCAGGAGGAAGATTTATTGTATATATCCTTATGGATACCCAGTGTGGCTAAATGGAAAGAGCCCAGGCTTGGGAGTCAGAGGTTGTGGGCTCTTACCCCGGCTCAGTCGCTTATCAGCTGTGTGACCTTGGGCAAGTCACTTAACTTCTCTGTGCCTCAGTTACCTCATCTGTAAAATGGGGAAGAAGGACCGTGAGGTCCCACGTGGGACAAGCTGATTATCTCGTATCTACCCCGCACTTAGAGCAGTGCTTGGCACATAGTAAGTGCTTAACAAATACTATCATTATTATTATTGTTATCGTTATTATGATGATTACAACTAGGGTGGGATGAAGCATCTGAAAATCAATAGATGCATGTGTATTTATGGGATGAGGGTAAGAAACAAATAAATGAGTGCTATGGTTGTTGGGTTCATGCACTGAGTGACTGTGAAGCAGCCAGGGAAGGCTCCCTGAAGGAGGTGGGATGTCAGCAAGGTTGGGCTTCAGTGAGTGAGAACGGAAAGTTTAATTAGAGATTATCATTTAACAGCTATGTCCGATGACAGTCTGTTTCTTCTCAGGTGTCACGCATTCTTTGCCCTTCATTTATCCTGCTCTCAGTATTCTTTTCAGTAAAAGAGAAAAATTGGTGAAAGGATATGGTTGGATTTTTCTTTGGTGATTTGATCCCAAACGCCATCTGCAATACCCAGGAAAAATGTGTCTTCCCTCCCGCCCCCGTCTCCCACCCTCCTACCCCCCGCCACCCAGTAACACAACCCGCAGATGATCAAAGCCAGATCCCTTCCACATCCTCTCCTGGTCCATACTTCACCATCGCCGTTCACAAAGCAAAGAGTACCTCCATCTTGCTTTTGACACACAAATAGAGATTAAAGCCGCTTCAAACAATAGAGGCCTGATTGATTTCTTTAGTAATACTCAGTCATTGACACAGGGTACGGTAAATAGGGGTAGACGGTTATCAGAACAGCTGCTCCGTGCCAGTCCGTGAGCAGACGAGAATGTGGCGAGCCATTGTCCTTGAAAGCTGCTTTGCATGGCTATCGTCAGAAAGGGGATATGATGCAATAACACCGCTTGTATTTTTACAATCAGCATTAAAAAAAAACCAATCCCGCAGATTTCTTCATTTCTCCAAGGGCCATCACCATAGTGATAGGCAAATTACTTGTGTCGAGCTAATCGGGGAAAGCTTGATTTGGCCGTCCTCTGGCCTCCCCTACTTCTATTCATTCATTCAATTGTATTTATTGAGCGCTTACTGTGTGCAGAGCACTGTACTAAGCGCTTGAGAAGTACAAGTTGGCAACATATAGAGACGGTCCCTACCCAACAGCGGGCTCACAGTGTAGGAGGTGATCCCACTGGGATCACCTTGGGGAGGTCCCACAGGGGGGCTCACAGTCTTCATCTCACAGTCTTCCAGCGCTTAGAACAGTGTCCAGCGCTTAGAACAGTGCTCCAGCGCTTAGAACAGTGCTTTGCACATAGTAAGCGCTTAATAAATGCCATTATTATTATTATTATTATTATTATTCATCCCCATTCTACAGATGAGGGAACTGAGGCTCAGAGAAGTGAAGTGACTTGATGGGGGTTGTAGTCTTTTCTGGGCCCCATGGCCCGGTGGGAGACTTTTTGTTTGTTTGTTTTTTGTTTTTGTTTTATGGTACTTGTTAAGCACTTACTATACGCAAAGCGCTGTTCTAAGCGCTGGGGAGGTTACAAGGTGATTATTTTATTTTATTTTGTTAATATGTTTTGTTCTGTTGTCTAGACAAATGTGAGGTGATCTGGAAGCCTAGAGGTGAAGATGAAAGGCGGAAACTGTCGGGAAACTGGTTGGGAGCTTCTTCCAGAAAAGGAGGCAGGGAGGGGGAGAGGCGGCCACAGGAAGGGAGAAATTACGAGCGGGGAGCTAGCTGAGAGGGAAAAGTGAGATCGGAAGAAGAACTCGGGTGTGGAACTAGAACCCAGTTAACAGAAGCTCCAGCGTGGGTCCTTTTCCCAGTTCGGGTTGAGAACCGCCTCTCAGGGCACACTTGAGTCCTCTTGGCCGTCGGCTAACATGGGACTGAGCACTCCGCTCTCCCTCTAGACTGTAGGTTCACTGTGGGCAGGGAACGTGCCTACCAACTCTGTTAGAGAAGCAGCACGGCCTAGTGGATAGAGCATGGGCCCGGGCATCAGAAGTTTGCAGGTTCTAATCCCGGTTCCGCCACTTGTCTGCTGGGTGACTTTGGGCAAGTCATTTCATTTCTCTATGCCTCAGTTACCTCATCTGTACAGGGCGGATTGAGAGTGTGATCCCCACATGGGACAGGGATTGTGTCTAACTCGATTTACTCGTATCCACTCCAGCACTTAGTACAGTGCCTGGCATACAGTCAGCCCTTAACAAATACCAAATTATTATTATTATTCTCTGTGCCTCTGTTATGTCATCTGTAAAATGGGGATTAATACTATGAACCCCATGTAGGACAAGGACTCCATCCAACCTGATTATCTTGTATCTACCCTAGCACTTAGAACAGTGCTTGACACATAATAAGCACTCAACTAATACCACTATTATTATTATTGTATTGTACTCTCCCCGGCACTTAGTATCAATCAATCAATCAATCGTATTTCTTCAGTGCTTACTATGGCAGAGCACTGTACTAAGCACTTGGGAGAGTGCAATAAGACAGAGTTCACAGAACACATTCCATGCCAACAGCGAGTTATGCTCTGCGGACAATAAGTGCGCTCTATATACCACTGATTCCCAGTAAACAATCCATTCTCTAGACTGTGAGCTCGTTGTGGGCAGGGAATGTATCTGCTGTTGTATTGTACTCTCTCAAGCGCTTAGTACAGTGCTTTGCACACTGTCAGCCAATTGTATGTTGCCAATTTGTATGTTTTGTATGTTGCCAATTTGCAATTTACAATTTGCAATTGCCAATTTACAATTGTATGTTGCCAATTTGTTGCCAATTTGTATGTTGCCAATTTGTACTTCCCAAGCGCTTAGTACAGTGCTCTGCACACAGTAAGTACTCAATAAATACGATTGATGATGATGATGATGTCAGCGCTCAATAAATATGATTGATTGAATGAATGAATGAATGAAACAGAGGCTTTTCCATGCTGCCAAGAGTTTGCTTTCTCAGCCCCCGAGGTGGCTCGGTTTCTAGAAGTAGCGTGAAGAGGATAGCCATTTCTCTTGGGTTCAGGCAGCCCTTCATTGCCGTACTCTTTAGTTTTGGACCTTGTCGCAACCCACATATATACATCCCCACAGCACCTGTATATATGTATATATGTTTGTACATATTTATTACTCTATTTATTTATTTTATTTGTACATATCTATTCTATTTATTTTATTTTGTTAGTATGTTTGGTTTTGTTCTCTGTCTCCCCCTTTTAGACTGTGAGGCCACTGTTGGGTAGGGACTGTCTCTATATGTTGCCAATTTGTACTTCCCAAGCGCTTAGTACAGTGCTCTGCACATAGTAAGCGCTCAATAAATACGATTGATGATGATGATGATGATGAACCCAAATTGCCGGCTGCTTTTCAAGACAGGGTCCATCGTGAAGAAAGCAATCAAAGAATAGGTTCCACCAAAGTTGAGGATGCTACTAGAGAAGTGGCGTGGCTCAGTGGAAAGAGCCCGGGCTTGGGAGCCAGAGGTCATGGGTTCAAATCCAGACTCTGCCAATTGTCAGCTGTGTGACTTTGGGCAAGTCACTTCACTTCTCTGTGCCTCAGTTCCCTCATCTGTAAAATGGGGATTAAGACTGTGAGCCCCCCGGGGGACAGCCTGATCACCTTGTAACCTCCCTAGAGCTTAGAACAGTGCTTTGCACATAGTAAGTGCTTAATAAATGCCATTATTATTATTATTATTATTATGCAATATATTTAGGGGCACTGACCTGGCAGTGTGGCATTTTCTCTTTGCAAGTTGCGGATTGTTCCTTCAACCAAGCAGTACATTTGGGCACAGAACTGCAAACTGTTGAAGCATGTTGTGATGACTGCCTGGGAGGGGGCATAATAATAATAATAACTGTGGTATTTGTTAAGCGCTTACTATGTGCCTGGCACTGTACTAAGCATTGGGGTGGATACAGCGAACTGTGTTGGACACAGTCCCTGATCCGCACCAGGCTCAAGGTTTTAATTCCCAATTTACAGCTGGGGTAACTGAGGAACAGAGAAGTGAAGTGACTTGTCCAAGGTCACAGCAGACAAGTGGAGGAGCTGGAATTAGAACCCGTGTTCTTTTTGATTCCCAGGCCCGTCCTCTATCCTCCAGGCCATGCTGCTTCTTAAAAAAGAGAATGTTAACTCACTACAGAGTTTACTATTTCATCCCCAACGCTATTTCTTACCGATCTCAAGGAAAAAAAAAATGTTCTCCACATTTCTCTGAGGCTGGAACACAATACGTTTGGTTTGTTTGTTTTTTATTTGTGTCTTTGCTTAATTTAAATTCAACATGAGGGGGCTTCAGGGTCATGTTACTGTCTCTTTAAATGCAGAGCAGCTGTTCCTCAGAGAAGAACACAGGAAGTATTTTCCTATAAGGCTTTGATCTCCCCCGGACTCTTCCACATACAACAGTTTCTCTTTTTCCTGTTGCAGACACAGTAACCCTTTTCTGAATTTTCACTCTTATGTAAACTTACCCCTAGAGGTTGAAAAACTTTAACCCTAAGCCCAGACTCCCAAATTTCTCAATGTATCAGGAGTTGCATTTTAATCTTCCATTCACACAACAGGCATCAGACTTCTACCCTGCTAGCCTGGTTTTTCTCAAGGCCTGGATGCATAAGAAGGACATTGACATTTTCCCAAACCATCAAGGGAAATAACAGATGGCATGCAGAAGGAATAGCATGAAGGTTATCTTGTTCCCTTAAACCTGTTATTAGGACACTTTTATTAGAACAATTAGTAAGACAATTTCCATTTCTGTGTCGGGTGTTTTCCGTTTCACCTATCAACATTTCTCTCTGAAAAAATTACTACTACTCTGCAAAACTCAACCCAATCCGACAGGATTTGAGGGCGAAATTGTAGCAAGCATGTGTAAAGGCGAATGCACTGCTTAAAAGATACAAGCGTGAACCAGGATGACTGAGCTCGGAGCCCTCAAAAACAGATCCAAAAGTAGCCCTGTGAATTTAACTCATCAGAAGGAGTAAAACTGCATTCTTCAAAAAAACTCTTTTAGCTGATGAGCTTCTGATGTGATGCTCTGCTTTCATTACTGCCTGGGGCCACTTAGTGTTAGAAGGACCTGGGCAATAATAATAATGACATTTATTAAGCACTTACTATGTGCAAAGCACTGTTCTAAGCACTGGGGAGGTTACAAGGTGATCAGGTTGTCCTACGTGGGGCTCACAGTCTTCATCCCCATTTTACAGATGAGGTAACTGAGGCCACAGAGAAACTAAGTGACTTGCTCAAAGTCACACAGCTGACAAGTAGCGGAACTGGGATTTGAACCCATGACCTCTCACTACAAAGCCCATAGTAGTAATCCCAGCTCTGCCACTCGTCTGCCACTTCACCTTGGGCAAGTTACCTCACTTCTCTGGGCCTCGGTTACCTCATCTGTAAAATGGGGATTAAGATTGTGAGCCCTGAGTGGGACAGGGACAGTGTCTAAGCCAATTAACTTGTATTAGAGAAGCAGCATGGCTCTGTGGAAAGAGCATGAGCTTTGGAGTCAGAGGTCATGGGTTCAAATCCCGCTCTGCCAATTGTACTTGTACATACCCCGACTCTGCCAGTTGCCAACTTGTACTTCCCAAGTGCTTAGTACAGTGCTTTGCACACAGTAAGCGCTCAATAAATGAATGAATGAATGAACATGGAAAACACTACTGATTTTGTCAGATTTGATTTTCTTTTTTATGGACTATGATTTTATACGGTTGGTACTATTGTCGGAAACAAATCCATTTAAAACTTGGTGGTTACTGTGACAGCAGCCTCGAAAAAGCCATTCTATTTGAGGGTTCCCTCCCTAGCCACAGTTGCCTCCCCCCCTGCAGGTGTTTTTCTTTGTTATTAGAACACTTTTTTGAAGGGTGGACAAACCCACACTGCAGATGAGAGAATAAAGTGCATTCATCATTCAAGGTAATCAGAAGCCATAAAAATGAGATCACGTAAAGAAAAACACAGTGCTGAACTACTGTAATCCAACCAGAGTTAAGTAAGCAGGAAGACAGGATAAGGTAGGTGTATATCAGCCAATATACACACGAGTAGAGTGTGCACAGGGTAATGTAGGGCCTTAGCATAACCAGGTGAGAGTGAGCCAGGAAATAAAATTCAGGGAGTCTTAACATTCTCACCAAATGAGCGGCACCTAACTATAGGGCACATAAGTGCCCATAACCTTGGCACTTCTCTCTCAATCAATCAATCAATCATATTTATTGAGCGCTTACTGTGTGCAGAGCACTGTACTAAGCACTTGGGAAGTCCAAGTTGGCAACATCTAGAGACAGTCCCTACCCAACAGTGGGCTCACAGTATAAAAGGGGGAGACAGAGAACAGAACCAAACATATTAACAAAATAAAATAAATAGAATAGATATGTACAAGTAAAATAGAGTAATAAATCCGTACAAACATACATACATATATACAGGTGCTGTGGGGAAGGGAAGGAGGGGGAGAGGAAGGCCAGTGTGGGAAGGCCTCCTGGAGGAGGTGAGCTCTCAGTAGGGCCTTGAAGGGAGGAAGATGTGGCGGATCGATCAATCAATCGTATTTATTGAGCACTTACTGTGTGCAGAGCACTGGACTAAGCGCTTGGGAAGTACAAGTTGGCAACATATAGAGACGGTCCCTACCCAACAGTGGGCTCACAGTCTAGAAGGGGGACACAGAGAACAAAACATATTAACAAAATAAAATAGAATAGATATGTACATGTAAAATAGAGTAATAAATCCATACAAACATACATACATATATACAGGTGCTGTGGGGAAGGAGGTGGGGAGGGGAAGGAGGTGGGGAGGGGAAGGAGGGGGAGAGGAAGGCCAGTGTGGGAAGGCCTCCTGGAGGAGATGAGCTCTCAGTAGGGCCTTGAAGGGAGGAAGATGTGTCGTTCAACCTCGTTCAACCCTCAAATTCAGTCGATTACTAAATCCTACCCGTTCGACCTTCACGACATCGCTAAAATCCGCCCATTCCTCTCCATCCAAACTGCTACCACATTAGTCCAAACACTGACCCTATCCCACCTTGATTAAGGTATCAGCCTTCTTGCTGACCTCCCTGCCTCCTGTCTCTCCCCACTCCAGTCCATACGTCACTCTGCTGCCCGGATCATTATTTCCCCACTCCTCAAGAACGGCCGGTGGTTGCCCATCCACCTCAGCACCAAACAGAAACTCCTCACCATCGCCTTTAAAGCACTCATTCATTCATTCAATCATATTTATTGAGCGGTTACCGTGTGCAGAGCACTGTGCTAAGAGATTGGAAAGGGCAAATTCAGCAACAGATAGAGACGATCCCTACCCAACAATGGGTTCACATTCTAGAAGGGGGAGGCAGACAACAGAACAAAACTCAATCACCTTGCCATCTCAAATCTCACCTGGTTACCCTCCTACTACAATCCAGCCTGCATGCTTCACTCCTCTAATGGAGTGAATTGAATGGAGTGAAGCGAATGGAGTGAACCTACTCACTGTACCTCCATCTCATCTATCTCACCGATGACCACTCGCCCACATCCTGCCACTGTTCCGGAACGCCTTCCCTCTCTTCTCATATCAAACAGACAATCACTCTCCCCATCTTCAAACCCTTACCGAAGGCACATCTTCTCCAAGAGGCCTTCCCAGACTAAGCCCTCCTTTCCTCTTCTCCTACTCCCTTCCACATCACCCAGAGTTGCTCCATTTATTCATCCCCCCTCCCAGCCCCACAGCACTTCTGTACATATCTGTAGTTGTATTTACTTGTATTCATGACTGTCTCCCCCTCTAGACTATAAACTCTTTGTGGGCAGGGAATGTGTCTGTTATATTGTTCTTTCCCAAGTGCTTAATACAGTGCTCTGAACACATTAAGTGCTCAATAAATATGATTGATTGATGAAGTTCTTTTTATTCTTGGGCATATGGCTATGCTGAGGTGTGAGGAGGAATACTGCTTTGAACTAGTGTCGAAGAAACAGGAGTATTTGGTGTTTTAATAATGATGGTATTTGTTAACTCTGACTCTGTGCCAAGCACTGTATTCAGTGCTGGGGTAGACACAAGACAATCAGGTCAGACACAGTCCCCTGTCCCACTTGGGGCTCACAATTCAAGTAGGAGGCAAAACAGGTGTTTTGTGCTGTTATAACTAGCCTTTCTATGCATCTGTTTGCCTGATTTCAATCAATCAATGGTATTTATTTAGCACTTACCATGTGCCCATATTAAAGGTTAGAGAAAGTACAATGCGGTAAGGTTGACAGATGTGGTCCGTGCCCACCATGAACATTTAATTTCATATAAGATGGCTAATTTCAGCAGTCTTAAGCTTGAGTTCCAGACTCTTTTCTCTCTCTTAGATCATGGAGCAGAGCAGGTGAAAGCAGAGTGTAAGTTCATCCCAGAGAGGCAGAATCAGTGAGCCAATAAACCTTGGGCTTGTAGTTTCTTCCCTCTGGATTTGGAGCCGAAATTTTAATCCCTGTGCAATGATGACCAGCACAGCCCAGGTTTTCCTGGGTTCCCTGAATTCTGACTTCCAGAGTCTGCTGTCGATAGGTACACAGTCCGAGAGGAGCTGTGGACTATGCTGGGATCCTTTAAAGTCAAACTCTTTTAATAATAACAATTTTGGTATTTGTTAAGCGCTTACTATGTGACAACCACTATTCTAAGTATTGGGGTAGATACAAAGTAATCAGGTTGTCCCATGTGGGACTCATAGCCTTAATCACCATTTGACAGATGAGGTAAGTGAGGCATAGAGAAGTGAAGCGACTTGCCCAAGGTCACACAGCAGACAAATGCCGGATACCTACATACACAAACACACATCCTCCCCTCTACCCACCAGGGGAAGTAGCAATGAAATCATTTTCAGAGAAGCAGCGTGACTCAGTGGAAGGAGCCCGGGCTTTGAAGTCAGAGGTCAGGGGTTCAAATCCCGGCTCCACCAATTGTCAGCTGTGTTACTTTGGGCAAGTCACCTAACTTCTCTGGGCCTCAGTTACCTCATCTATAAAATGGGGATTGACTGTGAGCCCCCCATGGAACAACCTGATCACCTTGTAACCTCCCCAGCACTTAGAACAGTGCTTTGCACATAGTAAGCGCTTAATAAATGCCATTATTATTATTATTATTTTAACTGGCAATTCTGACTCACTAACAGGCAATGGGAAAAGGTCCAAGGCATAGGTGTCTAGACTTTGAGCCCGTTGTTGGGTAGGGACCGTCTCTATATGTTGCCAACTTGCACTTCCTAAGCGCTCAGTACAGTGCTCTGCACACAGTAAGCGCTCAATAAATACGACTGAATGAATGAATGAACTCCAAGGGAGAATTAGGGACAACTGACCCTTTTGAACAGCCTCATTCATCTTTGACAAAATCGGAGAGTTTCCAGGCAGGCTGGAAAAGCCTCAGATCTCAACTGTTTGACCTACAGCTCTTTGAATACTTTCTTTTTTTAAAAAAAGGTATTTGTTAAGCACTTGCTATGTGCCAAACATTGTTCCAAGCACTGGAGTGGATGCAAGGTCATCAGGTTGGACACACTACATGTCCCACATGGAGCTCACAGTGTTAATCCCCATTTCACGGATGAGGTAGCTGAGGTACAGCTTGTTATGGCCTGGGAAAGTTTCTGCTAATTCTATTGAATTGTAATAATAATTAATAATAATTGCAGTATTTGTTAAGCATTTACTATGTGCCAAACGCTGTTCTAAGAGCTGAGATAAATACAAGGTGATCAGGTTGGACACAGTCTGTGTCCCACATGGGGCTCACAGTCTTGATCTCCATTTTACAGATAAGGTAACTGAGGCACAGAGAAGTTAAGAGATTTGCCCAAGGTCACACAGCCGACAAGATAGAACCCAAATATTCTCTTCAGGAATCACGACGCACATTATGCAAGGGGCCAACAGGGCATTGCTACCCTGCCTGCTGACTCAGGACAGATGAGAATTTCTCAAACTTCCCTGAAACTGGGTGGGAGAATGATGAACAGGTTTAATCAGGAATTCAGCTAACAAAAGCAAGGGAAGCAATCTTTCTGACAGTGTGCTTTGAGCCCCGGGGAAAATTAAGGGTCAAGACATTGAGAAGCAGTGTGGCTCAGTGGAAAGAGCACGGGCTTTGGAGTCAGAGGTGAGGGGTTCAAATCCCAGCTCCACCAATTGTCAGCTGCGTGACTTTGGGCAAGTTTCTTAACTTCTCAGTGACCTCATCTGTAAAATGGGGATTAAGACTGTTAGCCCCCGTGGGACAACCTGATCACCTTGTAACCTCCCCAGAGCTTAGAACAGTGCTTTGCACATAGTAAGCGCTTAATAAATGCCATCATAATTATTATTATTGTTAGCTCCCTCTAGGCTGTAAGCTCATTATGGGCAGGGAATGTGTCTTTATATTGTTGTGTTGTACCCTCCCAAGCACTTAGTACAGTGCTCTGCACATAGTAAATGCCCAATAAATCCGAATGACTGAGTGGTTGTTCAATTTCACGTCTGAGAGCTGTCCCAAACTGAGAAGAACATCACGTGACACCGTGGAAAGAGCCCGGGCTTTGGAGACAGAGGTTGTGGGTTCTAATCCTGACTCTGTCACTTGTCAGCTGTGTGACTTTGGGCAAGTCACTTCACTTCTCGGTGCCTCGGTTCCCTCATCTGTAAAATGGGGATTGAGATTGTGGGCCCCATGTGGGAGAACCTGATTACTTTGTATCCCCCAGCACTTAGAACAGTGCTTTGCACATAGTAAGCGCTTCACAAATGCCTTTGTTAGCATTATTAAATCCAAAGTGGAGATGCTTTATCTTTCATTTTGACTGGGCCTAAATATCCACTCCCCTCTCAGGTCGCACCTGGAGAGTTTCCAGTACTCTACCCGTTTCAGCTATTGGAAGGAGAGTCAAGCAGAGACCTACCCATTACATTCCTAGCTTGGGCAGTGGCTAGCAAGTGGAAGGCAATCTGCTACAAGTCAAAACTCACCCATGCTGGGCAGCAGTGCCTTGGGAGATAGTCAAGGGTGGAGACTAGAGTTTACTACAAAGAAGAAGGCTATTGTAAACCACTTCCGTATTTTTCCCAAGAAAACTCTAAGGATCCACTACCAGAACGATTGCAGATGGAGAGCAGGGCGTTCTGGGAGAGATGTGTCCGTCGTGTCGCTATAGGTCGGAAACGACTCGACGGCATAAGACGAGATGAGAACTATCCATTAGATTATGAACTCCTTGAGGGTGGGGATGTGTTGACCAATTCTGTTGTATTCTCCCAAGGTCTGCCCATTAATAGACACTCAAAAAATACCCTTGGTTGATTGATTAGACTAGGTTAAATTAAAGCCTTTCCATTGGATTGCAAGTTCCTAGAAAACAGGGCACCTTTATCTTGCTTCTATTGTAGTCTCCCAAGCACTTAGAACAGTACTTTGCATTTAAGTTAGAACTCAATAGGTACTATTGATGAGAGCTGGCTCCACCCCATGATTTCTCTTATTCTAGGAGATGGGCAATTTAAAATAGTATTTCTCTGCCAATTATGAGAGTGCTCACAAAGCTTTTGCAGAAGTCTGCAAAAGTCTTCTTCACCCGGTTATGCCTCTTTCTCTCCCTCTAGACTGTAAGCCTGCTGTGGGCAGCGAAAGCATCTACCAACTCTCTTATATTGTACTCATCTAAGCACACGGTGAGTGCCCAATAAATACAACTGATTGATTCATCCTCTTTCTTTGAGTTAATTTAAGCATCCTACCATCACTTCTCTCTCCATGGTCTTTCTGCTCTGTGCATCTCCTCTCCCGGAGTCCTGTTCCCTGTGAGGAGAGCGCAACCTATTAATAAAAATTATGGCATTTGTTAAGCGCTTACGATGTGCTGAGCACCGTTCTAAGTGCTGGGGTAGATACAAGGTAATCAGGTTGTCCCGCGGGGTGCTCACAGTTTTAATCCCCATTTTACAGATGAGGGAACTGAAGCACAGAGAAATTAAACAGCTTGCCCAAGGTCACACAGCAAACAAGTGACAGAGCCAGGATTATAACCCATGTCCTCTGACTCTCAAGCCCTTGCTCTTTCCACTAAGCCACACTGTTATTGAGAGAGTTCCTAGCCCTGCCTCCCACAGCATCTGGATCTCAGTTCATTCATTCAATCGTACTTATTGAGCACTTACTGTGTGCAGAGCACTGTACTAAGTGCTTGGGAAGTACATTTCAGCAAGAAATAGTGACAATCCCTGCCCACAGTGGGTTCACAGTCTAGAAGGGGGGGATACAGACATCAAAATAAGTAAACAGGCCTCAGTAGCATTATTATGAATAAAAAGAATTATAGATAAATACACATCATTAATAAAAATAAATAGAATTACAATTATAAATATGTACATATATGCACAAGTGCTGTGGGGTGGGGAGAGAGGTAGAGCAAAAGGAATACATTGGGAGGGGAGGGGGAGCAGAGGAAAAGGGGAGCTTAGTCTGGGAAGGCTTCCTGGAGGAGGTGAGCCTTCAGTAGGGCTTTGTTTGGCCGATTTGAGGAGGGAGGGTATTCCAGGCAAGAGGTAGGACGTGGGCCAGGGGTATGTTTGGTTTTGTTCTCTGTCTCCCCCTTTTAGACTGTGAGCCCACTGTTGGGTAGGGACTGTCTCTATATGTTGTCAATTTGTACTTCCCAAGCGCTTAGTACAGTGCTCTGCACATAGTAAGCGCTCAATAAATACGATTGATGATGATGATGATGACAGGCGAGAACGAGACACAGTGAGAAGGTTAGCACCAGAGGAGCAGAATGTGCGGGCTGGGGTGCAGAAGGCAAGAAGGGAGGTGAGGTAGGAGGGGGCAAGGTGATGGGCAGCTTTGAAGCCCAGAGTGAGGAGTTTTTGCTAGATACGGAGGTTGATAGGTAACCACTGGAGATTTTTGAGGAGAGGAGTGACATGTCCAGAATGTTTCTGTAGAAAGATCATCCAGGCAGCAGACTGAAGCAGATTTCCCTCCACCAGCCCAAGCATGGTCTTCCTTAATCCCAACTCCACCCTATGTCTGCTCTGTGACCTTGGGCAAGGCATTTAACTTCTCTGTTTCTCAGTTACTTCATCCGTAAAACGGGGATTAAGGCTGCGAGCCCCATATGAAACATTGTCTGTGTCCAAACTGATTACCTTGTATCTATCCCCGTGCTCAGAACAGTGCCTGGCACATAATAAGCTCTTTACAAATACTGCAGTTAGTATTATTGTTAGGAGAACTATTTAATCCAGTCTGTTGATGGACTTCAAAACATTTTGCAAATATCAAGGGTAATAATATAAAAGATAAAGCATAATAATGACTGGAACGAAAGGTGAAATTGTATGGCCAACTGCTGTACTACCGAGGTTTGTTTCCAACACATAATGGTCTATTTTTTTCATTTCTTTCAAACTTCTGATCTTTCTGAGCAGAAGTCACAGAACACCATAGAATGCTATTTCAAGAAGCAGCATGGCCCAGTAGATAGAACATAAGCCTGGGAGTCAGAAGGACCTGGGTTCTAATCCTGACTCCACCTCTTGTCTGCTGTGTGACCTTGGGCAAATCATTTCACTTTTCTGATCCTCATTTCCCTCATCTGTAAAATGGGGATTAAGTCCGTGAGCCCCATGTGGGACATGGACTGTGTCCAACCTGATTAGCTTGTATCTACCCCAGCGCCTAGCACAGTGCCTGCCATGGAGTAAAAGCTTAACAAATGCCCTAAAAAACTAATAAATTGGACTCACTGCCAATGATCTTCAATTCACACACACACATACTCACATATTTCAAAAAATGACCGAGTAATTTGAGTGATTAATCAAACCCATCTCCAGTTACATCAAAGGGACCCCCTGAAAAGGAACGGCTACGTCCCACGCGAATCCTTTAAAGAATCAACATGGCCACCATCAGCAGAGATAGATTGACCAATAGACCAACAAATCAGTGAACCAAGTTAACAACTTTCGAAACTGCCGTTACCCTGGATGGCTTCATCATCCACCCTGTCGCTCAAGGAGACACCATCTTTGTCTCTATAATAATAATAATGGCATTTATTAAGTGCTTACTATGTGCAAAGCACTGTTCTAAGCGCTGGAGAGGTTACAAGGTGATCAGGTTGTCCCATGGGGGGCTCACAATCTTCATCCCCATTTTCCAGATGAGGTAACTGAGGCCCAGAGAAGTGAAGTGACTTGCCCAAAGTCACACAGCTGACAATTGGCAGAGCAGGGATTTGAACCAATGACCTCTGACTCCAAAGCCCGGGGCTCTATCCACTGAGCCACGCTGCTTCTCTATGTTTCCAACTTGTACTTCCCAAGCGCTTAGGACAGTGCTCTGCATACGGTAAGCACTCAATAAATACGATTGAATGAATGAATGAATCTTCCAGCAGCCTCTGTCCAAACTTACATTTTTTTGACCCCATCTTCCTCCACCCCCTTTCCTTGCCTTCCCACCCTCTCGTTCACCTAGATTGTTGTGACAGAGCCGCATCTCGCCAGATTGAACAGTAAAATTGGAATCAGTTCCTACCTCAAAGACCTTTTAATGTAAACTTATACTCTCGGGAAACAGGGGGAACGGAGAAAAAAAAAATCCAAACAAGAAGCAGCCTGTCTCCAGTGTGCTAGAGGTCAAATCAGAGGATTCTTAGCTGAAGCACCAAGAAACGCAGAGCGAGTGAGACGGCTCTTGCGCACTGTGGCCCCAGAAAGCAAAGGCAGCTCTTCGGTCTGCTCCAGTGACAGAAGAAGTCTCTAGAATAACAGGGATTAGACAATACTCATCGGTTCACTGTGGTGATCTTAAAATTACCAGCTTCCTGTTGTCTGGGGCACAGTGGGAGCGCAAATGGTAAAACATAAAACTGGCCGGTGAGAGAGAAGGAGATTAAGGGGGAGCCGGGGTGTTTTTGTGTGTGTGTGGGAGTCCCGACTACTCTTCTCTCATCTTTTTCATAAAAGTTCCATGTTAATCTCCGATACTGCCACCTGACCAGCAAAGGACACCTCCCACTTCAGTATTACCATATAAGAGAAATGCAGTTTCAAACTTTTTAATATTCAACACATTTTTAAGCTCTGGAGTAAAACCGTTCACAACGCTGATGTCCTGAGTGAAGCTGAAACAGAAGACAACCGTGGTTCTAGAGAATAAAATTATTTACACTTAGATTTCCCCTAGAATTTGCCAAGCACCACCTTAAATTCAAGAAAAGGAATCAATCGATCAATTGCGTTTATTGAGCGCTTACTGTGTGCGGAGCACTGTACTAAGTGCTTGGGATAGGCTTGTGTTATGCTGTCGAGTTGTCTCCAACCCATAGCAACCCCGTGGACACATGTCAGTACAGTGCTCTGCACATAGAAAGCGCTCAATAAATACGATTGATGATGATGATGATGTCAGAACGCCCCACTTCCATCTGCAATTGTTCTGGTGATGAATCCATTCAGTTTTCCTGGTAAAAATATGGAAATGGTTTACCACTGCTTTCTTCCACGCAATAAACTTGAGTCTCCGCCCTCGACGGTCTCCCGTGCGGCTGCTGCCCAGCATAGTTGAGTTTTGACCTGTACCAGATAATGCCTTTCATCAATCGTATTTATTGAGCACTTGCTGTGTGCAGAGCACTGTACTAAGCGCTTGGGAAATACAAGTTGGCAACATATAGAGACAGTCCCTACCCAATAGTGGGCTCACAGGCCAAGCTAGGAATGGAATGAGTAGGCCTCTGCTCGACTCTCCCTCCTGTAGCCTAGACTGGTAGAGTACTGGAAACTCTCCAGGTGCGATCCTGAGAGGGGCTTGGAAGAGCACAATATAATAATATAAGAGACCCAGAATGAAACCGAGTTAGTCTTCATCTCTGTAGACAACCAACAGGCAACTAAACCAAAGCAGAGTTTGATACAATTTATCCGGCAACTGAAAAAGGAAACTGTACTGTTCAGTGACATTCGTTACATTGAGTTTAACTGGATTAAGCTGAATTGAAGAAAAGAGTAAGGGCTTCAGTAATCAAGGGTAGCCAGCAACATTTAAGGTAAATCTGGTCGTTTGATTTCAACAAAGGAAAAAAGTCCTTGATTTGCAACTTTCTATCAATCTCCAGTCCCAATTTTAAATCATCGTTTTGCCTATCAGTTTGGTCCAAATCGATACCTATTTTATTTTCATTCCTGAAATAAAGCCCTCCGCAGTAGCTAGCCTGACTGTAACTTTAGCGTTGATCACCATCATTCATATTCAGACAGAAGTTAGATATATCCAGCCTGCATTTATGGCCAAGGATGCTTCAAAGTAATGTATATAAATTGAGTTTTATTGATCATAGAACATCTGCTGGCACTTAAATAGGTTGACATATAAACATGAACATAAGCTTTGCAAGTTTGCATTTTTGATGCTCATAAAATTATAACTTATAATCAAATGCACAATGTTATGTTTTCTTTATCACCTTCATAAAGATAAAGTAATATAAGCAGGAGTTTTGAATTACAAAACCATTAAAAGATTGCAAAGTCTTAAGGTTTTTATGATTTATGGGAGAAAAAGTTCATTACTTTTCCCTTACAGCTGACACGCTTTAATTGTATTTTGCCAGTTGTGAGATGAAAGATTTGCCGAATCATAATTACCAAAATCAAAAATGAGATGAAATAATGAAATACTGCTCGCTTAAAATATATTGATGTTCCAGTTTTGAAGATCTCGTAATGTCTCAATGCGAGTTAGCGCATCTGCTCTCAGAGGACATGATCCTCAAAAACAGACGGGTGTAGTAATAGAAAAATATGGTCTTGGTTGTTATTATAAAATGAGAATATACAGCTACCTTATTAGCCAAGACGTGTCAACCTGTATAAACGTATATATGTTTGTACGTATTTATTACCCTATTTATTTATTTATTTTACTTGTACATATTTATTCTACTTATTTTATTTTGTTAATATGTTTTGTTTTGTTCTCCGTCTCCCCCTTCTAGACTGTGAGCCCGCTGTTGGGTAGGGACTGTCTCTATATGTTGCCAACTTGGACTTCCCAAGTGCTTGGTACAGTGCTCTGCACACAGTAAGTGCTCAATAATTACGATTGAATGAATGAATGAATGAACTCCTGGCAAAACTAAAATTTAGAAGTTAAGGCTGCTACTTTTCTCACACTGAAACAAGACTGACAAGTTAAATATTACTTAGGCATTGAATCATAGGCCTGCTAAATACTGAGTCACACAGAGACGATCATCTCACCAAAGGGCACTCTTTAAGTCCTAGGGAAGAACAATCAATCAATCAATCAATCGTATTTATTGAGCGCTTACTATGTGCAGAGCACTGTACTAAGCGCTTGGGAAGTACAAATTGGCAACATATAGAGACAGTCCCTACCCAACAGTGGGCTCACAGTCTAAAAGGACTCACAGAACAAAAGAAAGAAACCCATCTGGTGAATTCCCCCTGAAAACTGGGGCAACTTGGGATTCACAGGATTAAGTGCAATGAAAATGGGATCATGATGCTCCTTTTTTCTCATGGTATTTGTTAAACCGACCACTGTCCTAAGCGCTAGGATAGACACCAGGATAGGATAGAAGATAGGAGAGAAGATCTCCCCCCTCTAGACTGTGAGCCCTTTGTAGGCAGGGACTGTCTCTCTTTGTTGCGGAATTGTACTTTCCAAGCACTTACTACAGTGCTCTGCACAAAGTAAGTGCTCCATAAATATGATTGAATGAACGAATGAATACCAGGTTTACAGGTTGGACACAATCCCTGTCCCGCGTTAGGCTCATAATCCAGGTAGGAGGGAGTAAGATTTACATTTTACTGCATTTTACAGAGCAGGAAACTGAGGTCATGCAGCAGACAAGTGGCAGAGTCAGGATTAGAACCCAGGCTCTCTGACTCCTAAGCCTCTTCTCTTTCTACTAGACAATGCTGGTTCCTCTTCACACCTGCCCTGGGATTCCATCAATAGCATTTATTGAGACCTACAATACAGTAGAAGACGTGGATCTTAGCCCATGAGAAGCTTGTAACCTAAAGGACTTTAGGGATCCAAAGTATCCTCCCCAAGGCCAGTAGTAGTCGCAATAGTACTAGTAATAATTATAATAATGGTACTTGTTGATGATGACGATGGCATTTATTAAACGCTTACTATGTGCAAAGCACTGTTCTAAGCGCAGGGGAGGTTACAAGGTGATCAGGTTGTCCCACAGGGGGCTCACAGTCTTAATCCCCATTTTACAGATGAGGTAACTGAGGCACAGAGAAGAGAAGTGACTTGTCCAAAGTCACACAACTGACAATTGGCGGAGCTGGGAATCGAACCCATTACCTCTGACTCCAAAGCTTGTGTTCTTTCCACTGAGCCATCCTGCTTGTTAAGCACTTACTATGTGCCAAGCACTGCTCTAAGAGCTGAGGGTGGATATAAGTTAATCAGGTTGGATGGAGTCCCTGCCCAAATGGGGCTCACAGACTTAATCCCCATTTTACAGATAACTGAGGCCCAGAGAAGTGAAGTGACTTGCCCAAGGTCACGCAGCAGACAGGTGCCAGAACCAGGATTAGAACCCAGGTCCTTCTGACTCACAAGCCCATGCTCTAGCCACTAAACCACTACTGCTTCTCTAGTAGTAGCTGTAGCAGCAATAGCAGTGCTCACTGCGGGCAGGAAATGTGTCTGTTATATAATAATAATAATAATAATGGCATTTGTTAAGTGCTTACTATGTACAAAGCACTGTTCTAAGCTCTGGGAAGGATATAAGGTGATCAGGCTGTCCCACGTGGGGCTCACAGACTTAATTCCCATTTTACAGATGAGGTAACTGAGGCACAGAGAATTTAAGTGACTTTCCCAAAGTCACACAGCTGACAGTTGGTGGAGCCGGGATTTGAACCCATGACCTCTGACTCCCAAGCCCGGGCTCTTTCCATTGAGCCATGCTTACTCCCTCAAGCACTTAGTGCAGTGCTCAGCACACAATAAGCACTCAATTTGATCGACTGACTGACTCGCCTCACCTGGAAGAACAAAAAAGTGATGATACGGACCTGTTAAAAGTTTTCAATTCTGGGATTCATTCATTCAATCGCATTTATTGAGCGCTTACTGTGTGCAGAGCACTGTACTAAGCGCTTGGGAAGTACAAGTTGCTGACATATAGAGACAGTCCCTACCCAACAACGGGCTCACAGTCTAGAACGGGGAAACAGACAACAAAACAAAACTTGTGGACAGGTGTCAAGTCATCAGAATAAATAGAATTAAAGTTAAGTGCACATCATTAACAAGATAAATAGAATAGTAAATATGTACAAGTAAAATAAAGAGAGTAATAAATCTGTACAAATATATATACAAGTGCTGTGGGGAGGGGAAGGAGGCATGGAGGGGATGGGGAGGAGGAGAGGAAAAAGGGGGCTCAGTCTGGGAAGGCCTCTTGGAGGAGGTGAGCTTTCAGGGATGATCCGTCCGGTTTCAGTGAAAGTTTCTGAGAGAAAAAGCAAAGGCAAGAAGCTGTGACATCTTCTCGCTGCCTTTCAGCTACCCATAGAGAGGGGTGCCTGATCTGAAAACATACACTTAAGCCTACTCTCTCTACCTCAGATCAAATCCCTATGCAAGCTGCAGCTTAATGCCAAATCAAGGCAATGAATTTCGGTTGAAAATCGTTCCATTTCTGATCCGGGGGTCGGATTTGATGCTCGAATCTCCCATTACCACCAAGTGTTGCCGAAGGGAAACTACCCTTTGAAAATCTGTACTTCTAAATTAAAAAAAAATAAAAAATAGAGCAGTCGAAACCCAATTCCAGTATTTCACAGTTCGTCTGATTTCTTTCAAGAGAGCCTTTCAGCCTTCTCCCTTCCCTGTGGAGTAATGCTTTCCATACATTCCACGTCTATAGCCTAACACGTTCTGGCACTGTCTGACCAGAACAGGGTGTGACGGGGTCGGTGACTGCTAAGCGAGATGTGTCGGCCACACTTAGGAAAAGCCGCAGCTTCTGAGCCTTCGCCGGGCCCACGGTGGCCCTGACCCCGAGATCTAAGGCAGACCCGACTCCCTTCCCCTCTTTCTGCTCAATTATTTTGGCCAATTGATTTTGAATCTGTCTCCCAGCTAGATTGTCAGAGACTTAATGATAAGGATCATAGCTACTGAGTTTATAGTCCTCTCCCCCAGTTCTTAGTACAGGGGTCTGCACAAGCGTTAATAATAATAATTATGGTACTTGGTAAGTGCTTACTATGTGCCGAGCACTGTTCTAAACACTAGGGTAGATACAAGTTAATCAGGTTGAACACAGTCCCTGTCCCACATAATAATAATAATAATAATAATAATGGCATTTATTAAGCGCTTACTATGTGCAAAGCACTATTCTCAGCGCTGGAGAGGTTACAAAGTGATCAGGTTGTCCCATTGGGGGGCTCGCATTCTTCATCCCCATTTTACAGATGAGGTAACTGAAACCCAGAGAAGTGAAGTGACTTGCCCAAAGTCACACAGCTGACAATTGGTGGAGCTGGGCTTTGAACCCATCATCATCGTCATCATCAATCGTATTTATTGAGCGCTTACTGTGTGCAGAGCTCTGTACTAAGCACTTGGGAAGGACAAGTTGGCAACATATAGAGACAGTCCCTACCCAACAGTGGGCTCACAGTCTAAAAGGGGGGGACAGAGAACAAAACCAAACATACTAACAAAATAAAATAAATAGAATAGATATGTACAAGTAAAATAAATAAAGAAATAGAGTAATAAATATGTACAAACATATATATGTTTGAACCCATGACCTCTGGCTCCAAATCCCGGGCTCTTTCCACTGAGCCACGCTGTTTTCACAGATGAGGTAACTGAGGCCCAGAGACGTTAAATCATTCATTCGTTCATTCATTCAATCGTATTTATTAAGCGCTTGTTGTGTGCAGAACACTGTACTAAGCACTTGGGTGAGTAATAATAATGCAGGTATTTGTTAAGCGCTTACTATGTGCCAAGCACTGTTCTAAGCGCTGGGGTGGATACAAGGCAATTAGGTTGTCCCACATGGGGTTTACAGCCTTAATCCCCATTTTACAGATGAAGTAACTGAGGCACAGAGAAGTGAAGTGACTTGCCCAAAATCACAGGGCTGACAGGTGGCAGAGCTGGGGTTAGAACACACAACCTCTGACTCCCAAACAATAAACAGACACATTCCCTGCCCACGACGAATGACTTGCCCAAGGTCACACAGCAAACATGAGAAGCAGCTTGGCTCAGTGGAAAAAGCCCGGGCTCAGGAGTCAGAGGTCACGCGTTCAAATCCCAGCTCCACCAACTGTCAGCTGTGTGACTTTGGGCAAGTCACTTCACTTCTCTGGGCCTCAGTTCCCTCATCTGTAAAATGGGGATGAAGACTGTGAGCCCCCCGTGGGACAACCTGATCACCTTGTCACCTCCCCAGCTCTTAGAACAGTGCTTTGCACATAGTAAGCGCTTAATAAAGGCCATCATTATTATTTTTATGAGGCAGAGCTGGGATTAGACCCCAGGTACTTATGATTCCCAGGCCCTTGCTCTATCCACTAAGTGAACACTTGATGGAGTATATATGTATATATGTTTGTACATATTTATTACTCTATTTATTTTACTTGTACATATCTATTCTATTTATTTTATTTTGTTAGTATGTTTGGTTTTGTTCTGTCTCCCCCTTTTAGACTGTGAGCCCACTGTTGGGTAGGGACTGTCTCTATATGTTGCCAACTTGTACTTCCCAAGCGCTTAGTACGGTGCTCTGCATGCAGTAAGCGCTCAATAAATACGATTGATGATGATGATGATGATGATGGAGTGATTGGAGAGGGCTGAGGGGAGATTGTCATGAATTGGATTGCCATGACCTGTTCACACTCCAGATGGGTACACCCTCCCCTACATGAGTACACCCCAAATGTGTGGCTCTAGGGTACCGATGAGGGATTTTCTCCTTCCTCCCGCACCGTGGGATTGAGGGAATGAAAACTGCTTCCACGGCAGTGTGGGAGAGCGGGAAAGGTCCTACCTTTGACTGCATCTCACGGGACTCCAGGTGGCCTCTCTGGCCAGAGATCATGTCCACTGTTAGGTTAGACTCTTGGATCACAACCTCTTATATGGCTCTCTCCTTTTATAGGAAGAAGTTTGGCTTAGTGGACGGGTTTGGGAGTCAGGGGTCATGGGTTCTAATCCCAGCTCTGCCGCTTATCAGCTGTGTGACTTTGGGCAAGTCACTCAACTTCTCTGCTCTGCACACAGTAAGCGCTCAATAAATACGATTGATGATTGGTTGTGTCTCAGTTCCCTCATCTGTAAAAGGGGGATTATGACTGTGAGCCCCACGTGGGACAAGCTGATTAACCTGTATCTACCCCAGGTCTTAGACCACTGCTTGGTACATAGTAAGCACTTAACAAATACCATTATCATTATTATTATTATATTTGAAATTTTTCCCTGATGAAAAGGGTCCCAGCCTTCTGCCACATACTAGCATACTGTTCTGTGTCATCTGAGAGTGTTATTCCACAAACACAGTTCTGAAATAATAATAATAATAATTATTGTGGTATTTGTTATGCTCTTACTATATGAGAGCCGAGCACTGCGGTAGATACAAGATAACTAGATCAGACGCAATCCCTGTCCTACATAGGGCTCATGGTCTAAGGGGAACGAGAGTACATAGGTTTTGATTGTTTTAGGGTGATCTTAAAAGTGGAACACAGAGTCTAGCCTAATAACAATAAATATGGCATTAAGCATTTACTACATTGCCAGGCACTGTACTAAGCACTGGGGCGGACATGAGCAAATCGGGTTGGATCCAGTCCCTGTCCATGTGGGGCTCACAGTCTCAATCCCCATTTTACAGATCAGGGAACTGAGGCCCAGAGAAGTGAAGTCACTTGCCCAAGGTCACACGGCAGACAAGTGGCTGAGCCGGGATTAGAACCCATGACCTTCTGACTCCCAGGGCCGTGCTCTATCCACTACGCCACGCTGCTTAATCAATCGATCACTCAGTAGTGTCTATTGAAATCTCAGGGTGTTAAGACCATTGCATTAGGCACTTGAGAAAGTACCTATCCTCAGCCTCACAGCATTTAATATACATATCCATAATTTATTTATTTATACTAATGTCTGCCTCCCCCCGTAGACTGTGAGCTCCTCGTGGACAGGAGCTATGTCTACCTACTCTATTATACTGTATTTTCCCAAGCACTTAATACAGTACTCTGTAAACAATAAGCGCTCAATAAATACAATCAATTGACTGATTGATTAGTAGATGCAATCCCTGCCCATAAGGACATTATAGTCTACGGGGGAGACAGACTCTAAAACAGACTTAGAATAGGGGAAAAAGGAGACTAAAAGACTATACACATCAATCATCCAACAAACTTGATGGCTTGGATTCAAGAAACTTGGCCTAGACTGTGAGCCCCATGTGGGACAGGGACTACAAACACCCTGATTATCTTGTATCTGCCCCAGTGCTTAGTGCAGTGCCTGGCACATAGTAAGCACTTAACAAGAACCATAAAAAAAAGGGAACACCTAAATATTCTTTGACAGCAGGGAAATGGAAGGAACATTGGAGGGAAGGGAATGGAAGGTGTTTCCTTCCATTTACCTGCCACTATGTTTTAAATGTCATCAGTTCCTCAGTGGTATTTATCTTTTTTATTTTTTTAATGGCATTTATTAAGCACTTACTATGTGCAAAGCACTGTTTACTGAGCACTTACTGTGTGCAGAGCACTGTAGTAAGCTCTTGGGAAAGTACAGTACAACAGAGTTAGTAGACACATTCTCTTGCCTACAAGGAGCTTACAGTCTGTGTTCATTATATTGTTACATTGCACTCTCCCAAGTATTTAGTACAGTGCTCTGCACACAGTAAGCGCACAATAAATACGATTGACTGACTGACTGACTAGAATTCATCCACATAAGGGTCGATTCATTATTGAGAAGATCAGGGCCCCCTAAAAAAGCAAATCGGGGTGTCAGTTGCCATACTCGAGACAGAAGATGTCAGGGCAATTGTAACACATTCTCATCAGGGCTAATAGAGATAAAAGAACAACACTCAGTCACCCAAATTCAGTCATTTCTGAAAGACCCCGACACCCGGGCCACCTGGTAGTCAGACAATCCCTAAACACCTGCATTACTGAAACTTCTCCACCATCGCTCTGGTGGAGACTGCTCTGCCTCTCTATGTTCAGCAAACATCTTACCCTGGAAACACTGGAGGATCCCCACAGAGATTAGATTTAGTAAAGTCAAATCACAAAGGCACGGTTGCCCTGTTTCATTTCCCCTTTATGTGAAATATACCAGTTTCCAGTGTGAAGTGTTTTTATCTACTTGTCAGGACTGGATAGATTCACTTTGTTCCAAACATATCGCAATAACCGAGTATCTGAGTTGCACTTAGCTAAACCATATGGAACACATTTTCCATTTTTATTGCATTTTCTACCACAGAGGTCACTACAGATGCTTGTTAGACTTCTTTGCATATTCTAGCTTCCTGAAGCAATTTCCTATACTTACATAACTGTTAGCTACTAACTCCACGGAATGCCTTATCAATTACAGGAGTGGATTTCTTTCGGCAATACGACAGTTTCTCCTACCCTTTCGTTGCTTATGCCTGTTAGCCTCATCATATAGATGGACCTCTGTCTATATCCTAATGAAAACAAACATTTTCTAATGTTCTTCTCAATATTTTCATGCACAGATCATCCTTGATCTACAAAGAGTGACGTGGGTAGTATTTTTAAGGAAGGACAGGAATACATAAATCATTTTTCCATTTTCTTCTTGGGGTTTTCAAAAAGCCCTTTAAGTCCTGATTGGGTCATTCAGGTCATTTGAAAAAAAACAACACTCAAATCCCTGGATTACAGATTGGGGTAGAGTCCTGAAGAGGGGGAGGTTCTCGTTGTCTGCTCTTAAATTATTGGCCAGTTTTGGAGGCACAATAATGGTAATAATAATTGTGGTATTTGTTAAGCACTTACTACTACTACTACTACTACTACTACTACTACTAATAATAATAATAATAATAATAATAATAATAGCATTTATTAAGTGCTTACTATGTGTAAAGCACCGTTCTAAGCGCTGGGGAGGTTACCAGGTGATGAGGTTGTCCCACGGGGGCCTCACAGTCTTAATCCCCATTTTACAGATGAAGGAACTGAGACCCAGAGAAGTGAAGTGACTTGCCCAAAGTCACACAGCTGACATATGGCGGAGCCTGGATTTGAACCCACAACCTCTGACTCCAAACCCCGTGCTCTTTCCACTGAGCCATGCTACTTCTCTATGTCCCAGGTACTGTACTAAACACAGGGTTAGATACGAGTTATCAGGTTGGACACAGTCCCTGTCCCCCATGGGGCTCACAGTCCCAATCCCCGTTTTACAGATGAGGTAACTGAGGCCCAGAGAAGTGACTTGCACAAGGGCCCACAGCAGAAAAGTGGTGGAGTTGGATTAGAACCCAGGTCCTTCTGATTGCCAGGCCCGTGCTCTAGCCACCACTCCATGCTACTTCCGCCCACAGGGAAAGTGCACATGATAACTTGGCCACACGCTTCCCGCCTCTCACACCAACCTACTCCTCACTGCCCGTCACTCTCACCTCACCCAAGGACTACCCCTTTGCTCAACCCCTCTCTACTGCCTAGAGAGGAGCCTTTCCCCTTCAAATACGACAAACTAGCACTTTCTCCATCTTCAAAACCCTACTCAAGTCATATCTCCGCCAGCAAACTTTCCTTGACTTAAGTTTACTTCCCTGCTGCCTCTTCCATGAACTTAATCCCACTCCCATTCCCACATCACACCTTCCCCTTCCTCTAGCTACAATTTATTTTAATATTTGTCTCTGCCGTTCAACTGTAAGCTTCTTGAAAAAAAATCTAGTTCATCCTCTAGACTGGAAGCTCACTGTGGGCAGGGAATGTGAATACCAACAATACAACAGAATTAGCAGATACGTTCCCTGCCCACAGAGTGTTTACAGTCTATGGGGCAGACAGACATTAATATGAATGCATCCCTTTCCAGCCCCCAGGGCCTGGTTCTGTTTCCCAGCCTGAAGATGAGCCCCAGCCTTTGGAGCGAATAAAAGCTATTTCCTTAATCATTTGTCATCCCCTCTTCTATCACTTTCTGCTCTATTAGAAAGAGGGCTTGGACTCTTGAACCAGACATTTCTCTGTGGGTATAACTGAAGACCGCAAAAAGCAGTGTGGCCTAATGGAAAGTACACCTTCCTAGGAATCAGAGGACCTGGGTTCTAATCCCAGCTCCATCACTTTCAGGTGGCCTTGGACAAATCACTTAACTTCTGTGTATCTCTGTTTCCTCATCTATAAAATGGGAATTAAATATTTCGTCTCCCTCTCCCCTAGACTGAGCCTCGTGTGGGAGAAGGACGATGTCTGACAGGGAGAAGCGGTGCGGCCAGTGGAAAGAGCTCTGCCCTAGGAGTCAGAGTCCTTGGGTCCTAATCCCTGCTCTGTTACCTACCTGCTGTGTGACCTTGGGCAAGTCACTTATCTTGTCTGGGCCTCAGTCCTTCATCTGCAAAATGGGGGTACAATACTTGTTCTTCCTACTTAGACTGTGAGCCCCGTGATTATCTTGTATCTATCTCACCACTTAGTACAATGCTTGGCACATAGTAAGTGCTTAACAATTATAATAATAATAATTACTATCATCATCATTATTTTATTATTATTAACAAGAGGAAAAGGAAGGAAGTTTGGGTAGAGCTTGGACAAGAATGGAGGGTATGTTTTGGGGAGGAGCTTCAGGTATACAGTTTCTACTGAAGGTTGAAAATACCTATTTGAAGGGATGAATCTTATTTGACAGGCCTCAGGCATCTCCTTCTCCTAGTTTCCAATTTAGCTCATCACTCCGAAAATGAAAACCAAGAACAATCAATCAATCAATCAATCAATCAATCAATCAATCGTATTTATTGAGCGCTTACTTTGTGCAGAGCACTGTACTAAGCGCTTGGGAAGTACAAGTCGGCAACATATAGAGACAAGGTTTTCCATGAGATTTCTACTACCTGGACTTCTGACGTTTCTCCAGAAAAGGGAATCCACCACTTCTATCTGAGCCATTTGGTTTGGTTTCCGAATCGAATGATGAGAGAAAAGGCTCTGTATCATCTAGGTCAGGCATTCGTGCGTTTGTTGGGCCAGTTTGTGAATTTTCTTCTCTGTGGAGAAGATTCGTTATTCTTCTATCATGGTGCTCAAGAGTTCTGTAGCTTGTTCTTCTGCAGGCAATACTCTATGCCACATCGAAGTAATAAGATGCGGCGCTCCGCCACAAATGATGGCAAAATGCCAAGAAATGCTGTTCTGTTTCTGAGCCAAACTGGAGCAGCCTGTTGACAGGGTGCCCTGAGGCATATGTGCAGTTTGAATTCCTCAACATCTCCTGCCGATACTATTTCAGGGCATGGCCACCCAGAGCACTCTGGAACCACTCTGAGGAGCAAAGTTCTTAGCTCCTGCCTTGCATTCATTATCATTAGTATTCCTGTTATCGTGCCTAGCCAAACTGGAATTGCATGTCCTAGGAGTGTCTGCAGGATTCTTAGAAAAAGTACTCTTACAGCCCGAGTCAATAGAGATCGTTTTGATTAGCTTCCAAGCCTCCATTTGCTCCTTAACTAGCTAAGCCCAGGTCTGTCCAATTGGGCTTTCCTGGACCCTCACACCTGCTTTCCCGGAAGGGAAACAGAGAAGTCATAGAACCGTAAGACCAGGAGATCGCAAGAAGTCACCTAGTCGCCTGTAATCAATCAATCAATCAATCAATTGTATTTATTGAGCGCTTACTGTGTGCAGAACACTGTACTAAGTGCTTGGGAAGCACAAGTTGGCAACATATAGAGACAGTCCCTACCCAACAATGGGCTCACAGTCTAAAAGGGGGAGACAGAGAACAAAACCAAACATACTAACAAAATAAAATAAATAGAATAGATAGGTACAAGTAAAATAAATAAATAAATAAATAGCTGTAAGCTCATTGTGATGCAGCGTGGCTCGGTGGAAACAGCACGGGCTTTGGGGTCAGAGGTCATGGGTTCAAATCCCAGCTCCGCCAATTGTCAGCCGTGTGACTTTGGGCAAGTCACTTAACTTCCCTGGGCCTCAGTTGCCTCATCTGGAAAATGGGGATTAAGACTGTGAGCCCCACGAGGGACACCCTGATCACCTTGTAACCTCCCCAGCGCTTAGAACAGTGCTTTGCACATAGTAAGTGCTTAATAAATGCCATCATTATTATTATTATTGTGGGCAGGGACCGTGACTACCAACATGATTATATTGTACTCTCCAACCGCTTAGTACAGTGTTCTGCACACAGTATGCACTCAATAAATACAATTGATTGATCGATTGACTGCCACATCTCTAGGCAGAACTACATCTAAACTAAGCAAGATATTTGGGTGGCTAGACTACTGCGGGCTTACGATCTCCTTGGAGGAGATTCAGCATAGCCCTGGGCATTTCTTCACAGGATGAATAACTCTTTCTGTCAGAACATCCTCTCTCCTATTTAACATGGCCCCATTTCACTCCGTTTTTAATTTGTTTCTTCTTCTTCTGTTCTCAGAGAACAGCCAGCCACAATCTTCTACGCCAGACTACATCTTCATTGGCTTCACTTTTCCCCAGAGGAACCAACCAACTAAAACAACCTGCTTCCACTGAATTAAGCTCAAGACAAAGGCTTGAAAGAAGAGGCCGTGAGATACTCATCCAGAAAGCTCCTTCAGGGGTCTGTTAGTGGACCTGACTTTTATTTAACTGAAAAATGCAAGTACCCATGGGGTACCTGCCCCTTCTACTCTAGGACAGGAGTCTCCATCAGTAACTACTTTAGGAAATCCCCCACTGGTGCACTTTCTTGCCCTCCTTTTCTCTGACTCATGGGCTAGATCATGCCTATTCAAGGGAAAGGGTTGGAGTGAACCTCGCTGATTGATCACGTCTGGGGGGGTCAAGAAAAAGTTGAAGCAGCAGTGTGGCTTAGGGATTAGAGCACAGGCTTGGGAGTCAGAAGGTCATGGGTTCTAGTTCCGGCTCCTCCACTTCTCTGCTGGGTGACTTTGGAAAAATCACCTCACTTCTCTGTTCCTCAGTTCCCTCATTTGTAAAACAGGGATTGAGACGGTGAGCCCCAAGTGGGAAAGGGATTGTGTCCAACCCGATTTGCTTGTATCTTCCCCAGCACTTAGTATAGTGCCTGGCACATAGTAAGCACTTAACAAATACCGTAATTACTATTATTATTGATTTGCTTCATTCCAGCCAAAAAAGTACTTTGGGGCCTGAATGAACTGCTCAGATTGTCTATGTCAACCGGTTAATCGTTCAGTTCATCACTCAGTTCACCTCTTTCCTGGCAGGCACAGTCATTCTCCTTCCCTGGAATGGTCCAAAGAGATGGGACAGCCAAACTGTCGTTTGTTTGGAGTGAAGGCTTTGGAAAACTCCTAAAAGGGAATCGACTATTTCCTGGGCCCTGGCAATAGTCTAGATTCTACCTTAGAATTAAATAGAGTCCATGTCTGTAGGGCTGAAAAATATCAACCTCAGCTGCCGCTTTACTCCATTTCTACTAGAGGACTATGTGGACTGTGAATTTCCAATGTCTTCCGAAGGCCTGGTGAACTGGAGTTCAAAGGGAGGCAGCGTAGCCTAGCAGGAAGAACAGAAGCCCCAGTTTCTGGTTCTGGCTCAGCACTGACCTGCTGAGTGATCTCTGCCTAGTCATTTACTCCCTCGGTGCCTCAGTTTCCCCATCTCTAAATACTAAACACTTAGTATGGTGCTTCAGCACACAATAAATGTTTGCTATGCTGCATGAGAAGTAACATAGTCTAAAGGTAAAGCCTGGGTCTGGAACTCAGAGGACCTGTGTTCTAATCCTGACTCTTTGGGCATGTTACTTAACTTCTCTGTGCCTCAGTTTCCTCGTCTGAAAAATGGGGATTCAATACTTGTTTTCCCTCCAGCTTTGATTATGAGTCCCATGTGGGATAGGGACTGTTTCTGACCTATCTTGTACGTACCCCAATACTTAGTACAGTGCTTGTCACATGATAAGCACTTAACAGCTACCACAATTATTATTAATGAATGCCACAATTATTATTATCAGGGCCAGTATAGGACAATTCTCAGGGAAAACCAAAAATCTCTCCTTACCTTAAATCAGTAGGAAAACTGTTTGACCAAAATTTAAAACTATGCAAGGAGTGGAAAGGAGGCAGAGGTGAGAAGAGAGCAAAAAGGTGGGATTCTACCTTTCTTGTAAAATTCTGCATGGGCTTCTTATTTTGCACAAAGCTCCATCCTTTGTTCCTGGTAAAGTCAGAAGGCCATGGGTTCTAATCCTAGCTCCACCACTTGGCTGCTCTGTCACCTTGGGCAAGTCACTTTACTTCTCTCTGCCTCAGTTCCCTCATCTGTAAAATGGGAATTGAGAGTGTAAGCCCCACCTAGGACAGGGACAGTGTCCAACCCTATTTCCTTGTATCCACCCCAGCACTTAGTACAGTGCCTGGCATATAGTAAGTGATAATAGATACTATTATTGTTATTATTATTATTGTTATTATTATCATTATTATTATTATAAAGTGGCTAATAAACATGGGGTTGAGACCCTCATTTTCCTCCCAAGGTCCTTTAACCCTGGCCCTCTGTCCTATATCCCTGGTCTTTACCTCTCCAAATAAACGGTGGACAGAAGGAGACACCCACAGAATCAGGCTGAGTTAGGCATGCAAGAAAGAAGAAAGAACACTTAGACCATGAAGGCAAAAATCAATCAATCGTATTTATTGATCGCTTACTACGTGCAGAGCACTGTGCTAAGTGCTTGGGAGAGTGCAATGCAACAATATAACTGACACATTCCCTGCCCACAATCTAGAGGATGAGCCGATAGTCTAGAGGGGTCACCCTCTCCCTGTCCACCTCATCTCTCATCCTCCTAGGCCTCAGGATGGGGGACACTAAGGACAGCAGCTGACTGTTTTGCCCTGATTCACCCTCTCTCCTTTTTTATAGAACTTGTTAAACATTTACTATGTGCCAGGCACTGTTCTAAGCGCTGGGTTAAATACAAGCTAATCAATTTGGACACAGTCCCTGCCCAACCTGGGGCTCACAGTATTAATCCCCATTTTACAGATGAGGTAGCAGGCATGGAGATATTAAGTGATTTGTCCAAGGTCACTCAGCAAACAAATGGTGGAGCTGGGATTAGAACCCAGGTCTCTGACACCCAAGCCCATGCTCTGTTCTCTAGGCGACACTCCTTCTTGGGTGTGTGCCTCAGGGGAGAGTTTATCTGAGTTATTAGCAGGTGTCATTTAGTAGGGCAGGCAGGGTAATACTGAAGAACTCAGGTGGGCCAGAGCATGCCGACTAAAGCTGTGAGACTTATCTCCAGCTCACCCTCCACTTCCGGGGAGAAGAAGACCTACCCCCATGAAGACAAGGAATAAAAGAGGGGAGAACTGGGTCTGGTGGTCCATTTATTTCTTTATATTAATGTCTATCTCCCCCTCTAGACTGTAAGCTCATTATGGGCAGGGGAAGTGTCTGTTTATTGTTGTACTGTACTCCCCCAAGCGCTTAGAACAGTGCTCTGCTCACAGTAAGTGCTCAATAAATATGATTTAATGAATGCTGGAGTTTCTGCCCCCCAGGAAAGTGGGAGGAGGATGGAACCCAGGGAAAAACAGGGAAATAGTGAACAGGTGGGCCCCTGTTCCTGCCTCTGTACATTGTGGGTAAGAGAAATCATGTCCATTCTTTTGGAACATGGAGAGGAAAACAACCAAACAACCCCACCCTCTTAGCCCCCCCAATACACATTCGTTCATTCAATCGTATTTACTGAGCGCTTACTGTGTGCAGAGCACTGTACTAAGTGCTTAGGAAGTACAAATCGGCAACATATAGAGATGGTCCCTACCCAACAACGGGCTCACAGTCTAGAAGACAGTTTAGAATAATAATAATAATAATAATGATGGCATTTATTAAGTGCTTACTATGTGCAAAGCACTGTTCTAAGTGCTGGGGGGATACAAGGTGATCAGGTTGTCCCACGGGGGGCTCACAGTCAATCCCCATTTTACAGATGAGGTAACTGAGGCCCAGAGAAGTTAAGTGACTTGCCCAAGGTCACACAGCTGACAACTGGTGGAGCTGGGATTTGAACCCACGACCACTGACTCCAAAGCCCGTGCTCTTTCCACTGAGCCACACTGCTTAGAAGGTACAATTGTACCTAAGGCCCAGGTGCTTTGGGGAGGGGAGGGGAAGGGAAGAGTGGGCCAGGATACCCAAACCAAGGAGGCCCAGTGAGTAACCAGGTCTGGGCTCTGAGGCACCGGGTCCTTAGCAAGGTGGCAAATAATAATGACGGTATTTGTTAAGCACTTACTATGTGCCAAGCACTGTTCTAAGTACTGGGAGAGATACAAGATCATCAGGTTGTCCCACGTGGGGCTCACAGTCTTAATCCCCATTTTACAGATGAGGGAACTGAGGCCCAGAGAAGTGAAGTGACTTGCCCAAAGTCACCCAGCTGATAAGTGGTGGAGGCGGGATTAGAACCCACAACCTCTGACTCTCAAGCCCGGGCTCTTGCCACTAAGCCACGCTGCTTCTCATATGAAAGGAGGTGCTATTTTGAGCAAGGAAGTGGGCAGCAGACGGGGGTGGTGCTGGTAAAATTTCAGCAACCCTCCCATTCCCCCTTCTCTCAGCCCAGTATTCACCCCCATCATCAAACCAAGCAGCCAATGGCCAGTAATGATGTGAATCTGACAGCTGGATTTTGTTGATTTTCATTTTGTTTACCCATGATTTCTTCTACACTGTTGGGTAGGGACCGTCTCTATATGTTGCCAACTTGTACTTCCCAAGCGCTTAGTACAGTGCTCTGCACACAGTAAGCGCTCAATAAGAATGAATGAATGAATGATCCCACATTTTCCCCTCAGCGCTCGCTTCTCAATACTCTGCCTATACATTTAAAACTAATACCTAGAATGTCTAACAGGAAATCTTCCCTCCACCTCCTGCGTTCATTTCAAGGTCAGAGATTTTTTCAAAGCGAAGCAAAAAACCCCATCCCCATCCTAACTAATGGGTGATGCCTCTGATTTTGCCTGAATTCCCAAGATCTTGTGATATGAAGCAGCTGCTCACCCTTAGCTCAGATTTCTCCGTCTTTATAGTCAGGCTGGAATGAAGGAAAAGTCTGCAGCTACATTAATTATACCTCATTTCAACTGCAGGCAGAGGCCGTTTTAAAGATGAATTCCTTTGTGCCTATATCAATTAAGGGTATCTACTGAGTGTCACCTGTGGGCTGGGGCCTGTACGAAGCACCGGGGTCAGTACTGTAGAGGGAAATAACACACTGTAGCCTAGTACAAACAGCACAGATTTGGGAGTCAGAGACCCTGGGTTCTAATCCCGGCTTCACCACTTAGCCGCTGTGTGACCCTGTACAAGTTAGTTCATTTCTCTGTGCCTCAGTTTCCTCCTCTGTAAAATGGTGATTCAATACCTCTTCCCCCTCCTTCATCCACTGTGAGCCCAGCCCCATCCACGTAGGATGGGGACCGGGTCCAACCTGATTACCTTGCATCTATTTCAGTGCTTGGCACAGAGTGAGTCTTGAACAAATACTATAATTATCATTATTATTCTCAATCTAATAGGAAGGCTGTCTAGCCCCCATTCAGCAAAGTGGTTCTGGCTTCTTTGGCTCCTAAATCGCACCATTATATTTCAGTTTAACATTCTTCCCAGATGTATCCTGGGCGTAGAGTGAAGAAATCAGCGTGGCTTTAGTGGATACAGCTCGGGCCCGGGTTCTAATCCCAGCTCTGCCACTTGTCTGCTGTGTGACCTTGGGCAAGTCGCTTAACTTCTCTGTACCTCAGTTGCCTCATCTGTAAAATGGGGGATTAAGACCGTGCCCTATATGGAACATGAAGTGTGTCCAAGCTGATGAGTTTGTACCTACTCCAGTGCCTGGCATGTAGTAAGCGCTTAACAAATACCATAAAAAATGTGCCTGCCCTAAATCAATCAATCAATCGTATTTATTGAGTGCTTACTGTGTGCAGAGCACTGTACTAAGCGCTTGGGAGGTACAAGCTGGCAACATATAGAGACAGTCCCTACCCAACAGTGGGCTAACAGTCTAGAAGCACCCGGGAAGTATTTCTGGAAGCTAAAAATGGGTTTTCCAAACTTTCTTGGCGACTGCAGAAGAGAACTGCCCAACTGATAGTGAAAAGGTAATCAGGTTGTCCCACGTGGGGCTCACAGTTTTAATCCCCATTTTACAGATGAGGTAACTGAGGCACAGAGAAGTTAAGTAAGTAAGGATGCTACCGAAAAGACCAATGCACAACCAGTAACGCCTTCCATACTGCACGTTTATATCATTTGAGTGATCGATTCGAACTACAGGTTAGGCTCTAGCTCCTTCAGAAATCCCCTATGGCTGCCATTTTGTCTCCTTTCCATTTAGAGCCACTATCCAGCCCCTTCAAGTAAAGATGCTGTAAGCCCTTTACAGAAATTCTTTCAATTCTCGGCAGCTTTTCAGAATCAATAAAACCTCGAGCATCTTCATCCCACTTTCGACTGGCAATCTCTTTAAAGGATTCCCAGCATTAAAGCTATCTGTGCTTTGAGATACGAACTCGAGAATGCTTTGTCCACTTCTATGAGAGAGGCTGCATGGCGTAGCGGACAGAGCACGAGGCTTCTAATCCCGGCTTTGCTACTTGTCTGCTGTGTGACCTTGGTCAAGTCACTTCACTTCTCTGGGCCTCAGTTACCTCATTTGTAAAACGGAGATTGAGACTGTGAGCCCCATGTGAGACAGGGACTGTGGCCAACCCGATTACCTTATATCTACCCCAGAGCTTAGAACAGTGCTCGGTAGATAGTAAGCACTTAACAAATACCTCAGTTATGATTGTTCCTGAAAGATTTGACTGGAAAACCAACATTTTCCACAAGCTACTTTATGAGGGCATACTGCATAATGATATTTCATTCATTCATTCATTCAATCGTATTTATTGAGCACTTACTGTGTGCAGAGCACTGGACTAAGCACTTGGGAGGTACACGTTGGCAACATATAGAGACGGTCCCTACCCAACAGCGGGCTCACAGTCTAGAAGGGGGAGACAGAGAACAAAACAAAACATATTAACAAAATAAAATAAATAGAATAAATATGTACAAATAAAATAAATAGAGTAATAAATATGTACAAACATATATACATATATCCAGGTGCTGTGGGGAGGGGAAGGAGGTAAGGTGGAGGGGATGGGGAGGGGGAGGAGGGGGAGAGGAAGGAGGGGGCTCAGTCTGGGAAGGCCTCCTATTTCTTAAGAACCTGAGTAGATCAATCAATCCTATTTTTTAATGGCATTTATTAAGCGCTTACTATGTGCAAAGTGCTGTTCTAAGCACTGGGGAGGTTACAAGGTGATCAGGTTGTCCCACGGGGGGCTCACAGTCTTAATCCCCATTTTACATTCATTTATTCATTCAATCGTATTTATTGAGTGCTTACTGTGGGCAGAGCGCTGTACTAAGCGCTTGGGAAATACAAGTTGGCAACATATAGAGGCGGTCCCTACCCAACAACGGTCTCGCAGTCTAGAAGGGGGAGACAGACAACAAAACAAAGCATGTGAACATGTGTCAAGTCATCATCATCAATCGTATTTATTGAGCGCTTACCATGTGCAGAGCACTGTACTAAGTGCTTGGGAAGTACAAGTTGGCAACACATAGAGACAGTCCCTACCCAATAATGGGCTTACAGTCTAAAAGGGGGAGACAGAGAACAAAACCAAATAAAGCTAGATGCACATCATTAACAAAATAAATAGAATAATAAATATGTACAAGAGTAAATATATACAAGATGAGGGAACTGAGGCACAGAGAAGTGAAGTGACTTGCCCAAAGTCACACAGCTGACAATTGGCGAAGCTGGGATTTGAACCCATGACCTTTGACTCCAAAGCCCGTGCTCTTTCCACTGAGCCTATTGAGTGCATACAGTGTGCACAGCACAGTCCTGAGTCCTTAAAAGAGTACAATATAACAGAGCTGGCAAACACGCTCCCTGCCCACAACGAGCTTACAGTCTAGATACAAGTTAATCCCTGTACGCCATGGGGCTCGTAGTCTGAGTCGGTGGAAGGACAGGAATTGAATCCCCATTGAACAGATGAGGAAACAGGCAGCTGAGTGACCTGCCCAATCACCTGGGTTTAAAACCCGAGTCCTCTGGATCCCAGATCCATGATCTTCCCATTAGGTCCCACTCCTTCTCCTTAGGATTCAAGAGGCCTGGTGGCTACAGGACTGATATTCTTCCTGCCATTTTACAAAACATTAGACACCATAGGGCCAGTATGAAGGGGTTCACTGCAACATGGGTCACTTGTTTTTCTTTTGGATTTTTTTAAATGATATTTGTTAAGCACTTTCTATGTGCTAGACACTGTACTAAACACTGGTGTCTATACAGACTAATCAGGTTGGACACAGTCCCACCGTCCAGGTCCGCGTGGGGCTCACAAGCTTCACCCCCATCCTACAGATGAGGTAACTGAGGCACAGAGAAGTTAAGTGACCTTACCCAAGGTCACAGAGCAGACAAGTGGTGAAGCCGGGATTAGAACCCAGGTCTTCTGACTCTCGGGCCCATGATCTTTCCACTACGCCATGCTGAGAGCATATGGAGTCTGAATCAATCAGTCAATCAATCAATCATATTTATTGAGCGCTTACTGTGTGCAGAGCACTGTACTAAGCGCTTGGGAAGTACAAGCTGGCAACATATAGAGACAGTCCCTACCCAACAGTGAGCTCACAGTCTAGAGGGGGGAGACAGAGAACAAAACCAAACATACTAACAAAATAAAATATATAGAATAGATAGGTACAAGTAAAATAAATAAATAGAATAATAAATATGTACAAACATATACACATATATGCAGGTGCTGTGGGGAAAGGAAGGAGGTAAGATGGGGGGATGGAGAGAGGGACGAGGGGGAGAGGAAGGAAGGGGGTTCTAATCCTGCTCTACAAACTGCTTGGTGTTTGACCGTGGGCAGGTCACTTCAATTCTCTGTGCCTCGATTTCCTCAATTGCAAAACGGGAATACCTGTTAGTAATAATAATAATAATAATAGTAATAATAAAAATAATAATAATTGTATTTGTTAAGCACTTACTACATGCCAAGCACTGTTCTAAGCACTGCGGGGAGAGACAAGGTCATCAGGTTGTCCCAGGTGGGGCTCAAAGTCTTAATCCCCATTTTACAGATGAGGTAACTGAGGCACAGAGAAGTTAAGTGACTTGCCCAAAGTCACACAGCTAAGTGGCAGAGCCAAGATTAGAACCCACGGCCTCTAACTCTCAAGTGCATGCTCTTTCCACTAAACCATGCTACTTCCTATGCTGTTCTTCCTCCTATTTAGACCTCACCTCCCTTCTCTCCTTCTACAGCCCAGCCCGCACACTCTGTTCCTCTGCTGCTAACCTCCTCACTATGCCTTGTTCTTGCCTGTCCCGCCATCAACCCCTGGCCCACTTCCTACCTCTGGTCCGGAATGCCCTCCCTCCTCACATCCGCCAAACTAGCTCTCTTCCCCTCTTCAAAGCCCTACTGAGAGCTCACCTCCAGGAAGCCTTCCCAGGCTCAACACCCCCTTTTCCTCTGCTCCTCCTCCCCTCCCCATTGCCCCTACTCCCTCCCTCTGCTCTACCCCTTCCCCTCCCCACAGCACTTGTGTATACTTGTACGTATTTATTACTCTATTTCTTTTATTAATGATGTGTATATATCTATAATTCTATTTATCTATCTTAATGGTATTGATGCCCGTCTACTTTTTTTGTTGTCTGTCTCCCCCTTCTAGACTGTGAGCCCGTTGTTGGGTAGGGACCATCTCTATCTGTTGCCAAATTGTACTTTCCAAGTGCTTAATACAGTGCTCTGGACACAGTAAGTACTCAGTAAATATGATTGAATGGAATGACTGCAAGCTCCATGCGGGACAGAAACTGCAACTGACCTTCCCCAGAGTTTAGAAAGGTGTTTGAAACACAGTAAGCACTTATAATAATGGCATTTATGAAGAGCTTACAATGTGTCAAGCACTTTTCTAAGCAATGGACTACAAATGCCTTTAAAAAAGTCAGGCATTTGTATGTGACATGTAAACCATGTGTGTATATATAGGAGTATATTCATACATGCAAATTATAGTCACACCTGTTCTACGTGTCTGCGGGTTATTTAATGTTTCTTATTTGGGTGTATTTCATACATAGGTTACTCCTCCAGTCAGGTTTCGCTGGCTAAAGCCAAGATAATTCTCTGTAGAGCAATGCTCTACTGAAAAGAGAACTAGATTCCAGGACAAAATGAGGAGAAACAGCTCAAAAAGGAGACTCCCACTCAGTGAAAACATACAGCATCTACATCTATTACCAGCCACAAACACATATGCAACAGTGGGTGTCCATATATATATAAATATGCATACATTTTATATATGGGTAGAGAGCCACACTGCTGTCTCTCATATAAAAAAAGTTTTGGAACAGGTTGTGGGGTGAGGAGGCGGGGGAAGAAGGGAGAGAAGGAACAGGTGGGAAGTAGCATGGCCTAGTGGGTAGAGCAAGGGCTCTGGGAGATAGAGGACCTGGGTTCTAATCCTGGCTCCGTTACTTCTCTGCTGAGTGACCTTAGGTAACATCACTTAACTTCACTGTGCCTCTGTTACTTCACCTGTAAAATGAGGATTAAGATGGTGAACACCATGTGAACCAAAGACTGTGTCCAACTTTGTATTTACCGAAGCCCTTAGTACAGTGCCTGGCATACGATAAGCACTTAAATACCATTAAAAAAATTAAAATCATATCACAGGACTTGAAGAGACAATCCTTTAGGATGGGCTTCTGCATATGCACAGATGCAAAACGAGGAAGAACAGAGATCTAATAAAAATCACATCATAACTGTTTCAGCGTGTTCCTAAAGAAAACAAAGCAGCCCTTTTATATCCCATCTTGTTCTTTGAGATGCCGAGGGTATGGACAGTTGTCCTTGTTACGGGGGGCATGGAATCCCTTGAAGAAAAGTAATTACTGAGTGTTTACTATGTGCAGAGCACTGTACTAAGCACTTAGGAGAACACAGTACAACAGAAGTAGTAGACACTTCCCTGCCCACAAAGAGTTTATCATCATCATCATCATCATCAATGGTATTTACTGAGTTTTTGCTATGTGCAGACCATTCAATCATTCACTCATTCAAATTTATTGAGCACTTACTGTGTGCAGAGCACTACACTAAGTGCTACGCTAAGCACTTGGGAGAGTACAATGCAACAGAGCTGGCAGACATGTTCCCTGCCCACAGTGAGCTTACAGTCTAGAGGGGAAGACAGACATTAATATAAAGAATTACAGATTTGTATATCAGTACTTTGGGGCTAAGGGTGAGGTGACTATCAAGTGGTTAAAGTGTACTGATCTAAGAGCATAGACGACACAGAAGGGAGAGAGAGTAGGGGGAAAGAGGGCTCAACTGGGGAAAACTTCTTGGAGTTGTGATTTTAATTAGGCTTTGAAGGTGGGGAAAGTGGTGATCTGTTGTATATGCATGGGGAGGAGAGGCAAGAAAAAAAAGATTGGGGCCCAGTGAGCAAGCTGCTCCCAGAAGAGAGAATAAGGATGGAGAAGTATTGCTGCCAGGCAGAGGAGAGGACAGAATTAAAGCAACTGAGGATGAAATTGAGGTGGACAAGGTCAGTTTGGTCTCTAGATTTCCATCAGCAGCGCTCCACAACTCATGCACAGGAGCAGAGGAAGTGTAGAGTTGATCCAGGATTATGGGTTAGTGGTACAAAAATCAGTAGATGGACAGGAGTATGAAGGAGTTGAGTTTAGGGGAAACGGAGGTGTTGACGGGGTCAATGCATGCCTCAAGTGGAAGGTAATTTGGCTATAGAGAGCAGATGGGGCATGATGACTTTGGAGGGAGTTAAAAGATTGGAGGTCTCTGTGGGGGCATAGGACAGATTTGGAGGGAGAGTTTGTGCAGTTGAAGAAGCTATGGTTGGGTAGAGATTTCAGAGACAATGAGGGTAGAGATTGTACAGAGACTGCAGATGATGGAATTGAGTGTGCTTCCAATTCAGTGAGTGGGTGAGGTGGGCTGAAGCAGGAGGTCTTTGGAGCTGAGGAGTGAGAGGAAATGAGTAGTGGAAGGGTTGTTGGGAACATCCATATGGATATTGAAGTCCCCAAGGATCAATTCCCCTCTCTGGGTCGCACCTGGC
This sequence comes from Tachyglossus aculeatus, assembly GCF_015852505.1. Classification (NCBI taxonomy): domain Eukaryota; kingdom Metazoa; phylum Chordata; class Mammalia; order Monotremata; family Tachyglossidae; genus Tachyglossus; species Tachyglossus aculeatus. The sequence continues at coordinate 16,948,741 of NC_052067.1, forward strand.
GAGTTTCCAGTATTCTACCGTGTCTCGACTATGGGAGGAAGAGTCAAGCAGAGGCATACCCATTCTAGTCCTAGCTTGGGCAGTGGCTACAGAGTGGAAGGCAATCTGCTAAAGGTCAAAACTCACCTATGCTGGGCAGCAGCAGCGTGGGAGGGAGACTAGGGTGGGGACACAGGTTTATTGTGTGGAAGGAGGAAATGGTGAACCACTTCCATATTTTGACTAAGACAACTCTGTGGGTCCACTCGCTAACAGAACGACTGCAGGTGGAGGGGGGGCATTCTGGGAGAGATGTGTCCATGGTCACTCTGGGTCGGAGATGACTCGACAGCATTAAGACAAGGCAAGTAAAGGATCAATTTAGGGATGGAGAGAGAGAGAAGGAATATGACAGTGGGAGCAAAACAGTTCAGAAAAGTTGGAGGAGGGGAGGTGGAGGTGGGGCATTCTGGGAGAGACGTGTCCATGGTCGCTATGGGTCGGAGACGACTCGACAGCATTAAGACAAGACAAGTAAAGGATCAATTTAGGGATGGAGAAAGAGAAAAAGAATATGACAGTGGGAGAAAAATAGTTCAGAAAAGTTGGAGGAGGGATGTTGGAGAAGCGAGTGGGGGAAGTAGATGAGCATGATTAGTAATTGGAGGGGGTGGTAAAGGTGGATGATATGGGCTTCAAAGGAAGGGAAAGAGAGGGATGAGGAAGGTAGGATGGTACAAAAGTGGCAGTGAGGAGCAAGAAGGAAGTCAACTCCTCCCCTTTTCCCCATAAGTCTTAGGGAGTGGGAGGAGATGAGATTCCCCTCTGGAGAGAGCAGCAGGGGAGACACCGTGATCTGGAGCCAGCCAGGTTTCAGTAATAGCGAGGAGGGGCCGTGACTAGGTCACAAACAGGTCACGGATGAAGGGAAGCTTTCTCGTGGTGGAGCGGGGGTTCCACAGGCCGCACTTGGCTGAGGCTGCTGAGGCTGGGGGCGGAGAGGGGAAGAGGGATGGCGTGAGGGTTTGGGAGGTGATGGATGGAAGTGGGCTGACAGGGACTGGTGGAGGCGGAGGGGGCAGGGGAGTGCCCCTGGGAAAGAAGGATAGGAATGTAAGCTCCTTGTGGGGAGGGAACATGACTCTACCAGCTCACCCTCGGCTTCAAGGCTGTCCATCACCTCGCCCCCTCCTACCTCACCTCCCTTCTTTCCTTCTCCAGCCCAGCCCACACCCTCCGCTCCTCTGCCGCTAATCTCCTCACCGTACCTCGTTCTCGCCTGTCCCGCCATCGACCCCCAGCCCACGTCCTCCCCCGGGCCTGGAATGCCCTCCCTCTGCCCATCCGCCAAGCTAGCTCTCTTCCTCCCTTCAAGGCCCTACTGAGAGCTCACCTCCTCCAGAAGGCCTTCCCAGACTGAGCCCCTTCCTTCCTCTCCCCCTCGCCCCCCTCTCCATCCCCTCGTCTTACCTCCTTCCCTTCCCCACAGCACCTGTATATCTGTATATATGCTTGTACATATTTATTACTCTATTTATTTATTTATTTTACTTGTACATATCTAATCTATTTATTTCATTTTGTTAATATGTTTGGTTTTGTTCTCTGTCTCCCCCTTCTAGACTGTGAGCCCACTGTTTGGTAGGGACTGTCTCTATGTGTTGCCAACTTGTACTTCCCAGGCGCTTAGTACAGTGCTCTGCACACAGTAAGCGCTCAATAAATACGATTGATTGATTGATTGTACTCTCCCAAACTCTTAGAACAGTGTAAGCGCTCAATGAATATGATTCATTCATTCAATTCAATCGTACTTACTGTGTGCAGAACACTGTACTAAGCACTTGGACAAGTACAATACAACAATAAACAGACACAATCCCTGCCCACAATGAGCTTATGGGCAAGAGGGAGGATATCCAAATAGAAATGTCTTGAAGGCAGGAGGAAATGTGAGACTGCAAAGAGAGGGAGAGATTTGGGCTGGAGAAGTAGATTTGGGTGTCATCAGCATAGAGGTGATAAGCCCGTCTTCTAGACTGTGAGCCTGTTGTTGGGTAGGGACCGTCTCTATATGTTGCCGATTTGTACTTCCCAACACTTAGTACAGTGCTCTGCACACAGTAAGTGCTCAATAAATACGATTGAACAAATAGTTGAAGCTGTGTGAGCAAACGAGGTTTCCAAGGGAGTGGGGGTAGATGGAGAAAAGAAGGGACCCAGAACTGAACCTTGAGGGTTAAGCACTTACTACGTTCTAGGCACTCTACTAAGTGCTGGCGTGATACAAGCAAACTGTGTTGCTCACGGTCTCAATCCCCATTTTACAGATGAGGTAACTGAGGCTCAGAGATATAAAATGACTTGCCCAAGGTCACACAACAGACAAGTGGCAGAGCCAGGATTAGAACCCATAATTAGGGGATGGGCGGCAGAGGAGGAGCCTGCGAAAGAGACTGAGAACGAGTGGCTAGAGAGATAGGAGGAGAACCAGGAGAGGACAGTGTCAGTAAAGCCGAGATTGGAATATATTTCCAGGAGAAGGGGGTGGTCAGCAGTGTCAAAGGCACTGGGTAGGTGCAAGACAATCAGGTTGAACACATATGTGAGCCCATATAGGGCTCACCGTCTTAATCCCCATTTTACAGATGAGGGAAATGAAGCACAGAGAAGTGAAGTGAAGTGACTCTCCATCCCCCCCATCTCCCCCTCTCCATCCCCCCCATCTTACCTCCTTCCCTTCCCCACAGCACCCGTATATATGTATACATGTTTGTACATATTTTTTACTCTATTTATTTATTTATTTAATTTGTACATATCTATTCTATTTATTTTCTTTTGTTAGTATGTTTGGTTTTGTTCTCTGTCTCCCCCTTTTAGACTGTGAGCCCACTGTCGGGTAGGGACTGTCTCTATTTGTTGCCAATTTGTACTTCCCAAGCGCTTAGTACAGTGCTCTGCGCATAGTAAGCGCTCAATAAATACGATTGATGATGATGATGATGACTTGCCCAAGGTCACTCAGCAGACAAGTGGCGGGGCCAGGATTAGGACCCAGATCCTTCTGGCTCTTAGGCCCGTGTCTATTCCCTAGACCACGATGCTTCTCGATTCCAGCGCCGTTGCTTTCAAAGAGCCACCATGTTTATGAGCTCTGCGTACCAGGTTGGGTTTTCTACCAACGTGCGCGCCGCAAAAACCCACAACGGGGCAATCTCATGTGGGGTTGTGCTTCACTGAACACAAGGCAAATGCCTTCTACTCGCCGTGCCTATAGTGTACTCATTTAGAACAGTGTTTGGCACATAGTAAGCGCTTAATAAATGCCATAATCATTATTATTATTATTATTATTTCAGCTCACCAAAGAGAAGCTGTCATCTCAATCAATCAATGGTATTTATTGAGCACTTACTATGTGCAGACCACTGTAATAATGATAATAATAATTGCGGTATTTATTAAGCACTTACTACGTTCTAGGCACTCTACTAAGTGCTGGCGTGATACAAGCAAATTGTGTTGCTCACGGGCTCAATCCCCATTTTACAGATGAGGTAACTGAGGCCCAGAGAAATAAAATGACTTGCCCAAGGGCACACAACGGTCAAGTGGCAGAGCCAGGATTAGAACCCATGACCTCCTGATCCCCAGGCCCGCTGTCTATTCACAGAAGCAGCGTGGCTCAGTGGAAAGAGCACGGGCTTTGGAGTCAGTGGTCATGGGTTCGAATCCCAGCTCCGCCACACGTCTGCTGTGTGACCTTGGGCAAGTCACTTAACTTCTCTGAGCCTCAGTTATCCCATCTGTAAAATGGGGATTAAGACTGTGAGCCCCACGTGGGACAACTTGATCACCTTGTATTATCCCGAGCGTTTAGAACAGTGCTCTGCACATAGTAAGCACTTAACAAATGCCATCATTATTATTATTATTATTATCCACTTCATCATGCTGCTTACCTGAACTGTACTAAGCACTTGGGAGAGTACAATGCAACAGATTGAGCAGATATATTCCTTACCCATAACAAGTTTACATTCTCCAAGCAGCGTGGCTCAGTTGAAAGAGCCCGGGCTGTGGAGTCAGTGGTCATGGGTTCAAATCCCGGCTCCGCCAATTGTCAGCTGTGTGACTTTGGGCAAGCCACTTCACTTCTCTGGGCCTCAGTTCCCTCATCTGCCAAATGGGGATTAAGACTGTGAGCCCCCCGTGGGACCACCTGATCACCGTGTAACCTGAACAGTGCTTTGCATGTAGTAAGTGCTTAATAAATGTAGTGTGGCTCGGTGGAAAAGAGCACAGGCTTTGGAGTCAGAAGTCATGGGGTCAAATCCCGGCTCTGCCAATTGTCAGCTGTGTGACTTTGGGCGAGTCACTTCACTTCTCTGTGCCTCAGTTCCCTCATCTGTAAAATGGGGATGAAGACTGTGAGCCCCCCGTGGGACAACCTGATCACTTTGTATCCCCCCCCAGCGCTTAGAACAGTGCTTTGCACATAGTAAGCGCTTAACAAATACCATTATTATTATTCCCCACAGCACCTGTATATATGTATATATGTTTGTACATATTTATTACTCTATTTATTTATTTATTTTACTTGTACACATCTATTCCATTTATTTTATTTTGTTAGTATGTTTGGTTTTGTTCTCTGTCTCCCCCTTTTAGACTGTGAGCCCACTGTTGGGTAGGGACTGTCTCTATATGTTGCCAATTTGTACTTCCCAAGCACTTAGTACAGTGCTCTGCACACAGTAAGCGCTCAATAAATACAATTGATGATGATGATGATCATTATTATTATTATCCAACCTAAAGCGGGGGTGGGTTGAAGAGAGCACCACTTGACGCTGGCAAATTGTCTACCAAAGTGTCGGCGCTTAGAAGAGTGCTTTGCACATAGTAAGCACTTAATGAATGCCATTATTATTATTATTATTATTATTATTATTATTATTATTACCTTCCAAGACCTCACCATCCATGATCCCGTCTTGCGAATAAGAGGCTGGGTTGTTGATAATACTCACCTCAGGATTGGTCAGTATTATGGGGATTGAGTAATTCACGATTGCAATGTACTGCACAAATGCTACGAAGACAAATGATTACATTTTACTGGATGTTCCTTTTCAATGTCAAAATATTGAAAGATGCCCAAGTTGGAAGAGAATTTAACTGCTTAGAGTAATCCGGGTGGCTGTGGCAGAAAACAGTAGAGAGCAGGTTTTTGGGGGGCGGGAAGGGGTTGGTATTTGTTATGCGCTTACAACGTGTCAGGCACTGTTCTAAGTGCTGAGGTAGATACAAAGTAATCAGGTTAAATATAGCCCCTGTCCCGCATGGGGCTCACATTAATTAATAATTAATGTGAATTATGAATAATAATGTTATATTATGATGTGCTGTAATTACAAAATAAATATATCATTATATACTATTAACAAATACCATAATTATCACCAAAATATCAATTAATAATAATATACTGTATTATGACGTATGTGCTCTAGTATTACGGAATATTATTGATAATTATTATCATGGTATTTGTTAAGCGCTTACTAGAGAAGCAGCATGGCTCAGTGGAAAGAGCCCAGGACTGGGAGTCAGAAGGCCCTGGGTTCTAATCCCGGCTCTGCCACTTGTCTGCTGTGTGACCTTGGGCAAGTCGCTTCACTTCTCTGTGCCTCGGTTACCCCCTCTGTAAAATGAGGATTTAGACTGTGGGATATGGACTGTGTCCAAGCCGATTTGCTTGTATTCCCCCACCCAGTTCTTAGTACGGTGCCTGGCACATAGTAATAATAATAATTATTATTATTATATCAACGGGGTATTAACTATTAATTAATAATTAATTAGTAATTATAACACATACTTATAATTAATCCATAACTGTAATTACAATTAATAATTAAATAAAATTGTTTAATAATTATATATAATTACAATTATAAAAATTATAGTTAATTATAATTGATTAATAATAAAAATTAATGATAATTAATGATACTTGTTATTCATTCATTCATAAATGCGATTGAATGAATGATTGAATAATAATAATAATAATGGCATTTGTTAAGCGCTTAGTATGTGTGAAGCACTGTTCTAAGCATTGGGAGGGGTTCCAAGGTGATCAGGTTGTCCCATGTGGAACTCACAGCCTTCATCCCCATTTTACAGATGAGGTAACTGAGGCTCAGAGAAGTTAATGATAATGATAATAATAATGGTATTTATTAAGCACGTACTATACATCACACACTGTACTAAGCGCTGGGGTAGATACAAGATAATCAGGTCCCACATGGGGCTCCAAGTGTAAGTAGGAGGGAAAACAGTTATTGAATCCCCATTTTGCAGATGAGGAAACCGAGGAACAGAGAAGTTAAGTGACTTGCCCAAGGTCACACAGCAGACATGTGGCAGAGCCGGGATTAGAGCCCACAGCCTCTGACTCCCAAGCCCGGGCTCTTTCCACTGAGCCACGCTGCTTCACTAATAAGCGCTTAACAAATACCAAGGAGAAGCAGTGTGGCTCAGTGGAAAGAGCATGGGCTTTGGAGTCAGAGGTCATGGGTTCAAATCCCGGCTCTGTCAGCTGTGTGAGTTTGGGCAAGCCACTTCACTTCTCTGTGCCTCAGTTACCTCATCTGTAAAATGGGAATTAAAACTGTGAGCCCCGCCGGGGGACAACCTGATCACCTTGTAACCTCCCCAGTGCTTAGAACAGTGCTTTGCACATAGTAAGTGCTTAACAAATGCCATCATTATTATTATTATAAAATACCATGATAATAATCATCAGTAATATTACACAGGTGTCATAATACAATATACTATTAATAATTGATATTTTGGTGATAATTATTATATTCGTTAATAGTGTATGATTATATATTATATTTAGTTTGTAATTATAGCACATCATAATATAACATTATTATTAATAATTAATATTATTGATAATAATTACGGTATTTGTTAAGCGCTTACCATGTGCCAGGCACTGTACTAAGTGCTGGGTGGGGGAATACAAGCAAATAAGCTTGAACATGGCCCCTGTCCCACACGGGCCTCACAGTCTTAATTCCCATTTCAGATGAGGGAACTGAGGCTCAGAGAAGTTAAGTGACTTGCCCAAGGTCACACAGCAGACAAGTGCAAAGCTAGGATTAGAACTCATGACCTTCTGACTTCCGAGCATGTGCTCTATCCACTAGGCCAAGCTGTTATAATTATTATTACCTCAGACTTACTAGGCAGTATCCCTGCCCACAAGCACCTTACAATTGGTTTGGGGAGACAGATGCTAAATTAAATGATAAGGATGTTGGTATTTATTAAGCGCTTACTATGTGCCAAGCACTGTTCTGAGCGCCGGGGGGGGTGCAAGGTAATCAAGTTTGTCCCACGTGGGGCTCACAGTCTTAATCCTCCTTTTACAGATGAGGGAACTGAGGCCCAGAGAAGTTAAGTGACTTGACCAAAGCCACACAGCTGACAAGTGGCGGAGCCGGGATTAGAACCCATGACCTCTGACTCCCAAGCCCGTGCTCTTTCCACTGCACCACGCTGCTTCTCTAAATTAAAGTGAATAGAGGTGAAAGCATCAGAGCTTGAGGGTATGTACCGCTACCCTGCTGGTTCAATCTCTCATCCTATCCCGACTGGATGACTGTATCAGTCTCCTCTCTGATCTCCCATCCTCCTGTCTCTCCCCACTTCAATCTATACCTCATGCTGCTGCCCGGATTGCCTTTGTCCAGAAACGCTCTGGGCATGTTACTCCCCTCCTCAAAAATCTCCAGTGGCTACCAGTCAACCTATGCATCAGGCAAAAACTCCTCACTCTCGGCTTCAAGGCTGTCCATCCCCTCGCCCCCTCCTACCTCACCTCCCTTCTCTCCTTCTGCAGCCCAGCCCGCACCCTCCACTCCTCTGCCACTGCTCACCTCCTCACTGGGCCTCATTCTCGCCTGTCCCACCGTCGACGCCCGGCCCACGTCCTCCCCCTGGCCTGGAATGCCCTCCCTCCACACATCCGCCAAACTAGCTCTCTTCCTCCCTTCAAAGCCCTACTGAGAGCTCACCTCCTCCAGGAGGCCTTCCCAGACTGAGCCCCTTTTGTCCTCTCCTCTTCCCCATCCCCCCAGCTCTACCTCCTTCCCCTTCCCACAGCACCTGTATATATGTTTGTACAGCTCCGCTGTACAATCCCGCTTGTCCCGGCTCCGCTGATTGTCAGCTGTGTGACTTTGGCCAAGTCACTTCACTTCTCTGTGCCTCAGTTACCTCATCTGTAAAATGGGGACTAAGACTGTGAGCCCCCCATGGGACACCGTGATTACCTTGTAACCTCCCCAGCACTTAGAACCGTGCTTTGCACATAGTAAGCGCTTAATAAAATGCCATTATACAGATTTATACTCTATATATTTTACTTGTACATATTTACTATTCTATTTATTTTGCTCATGAGTACAGTGCTCTGCACACAGTAAGCGCTCAATAAATACGACTGATTGATTGATTTAAGCTTTAATTCTATTTATTCTATGATTTGACACCTGTCCACATGTTTTGTTTTGTTCTCTGTTTCCCCCTTCTAGACTGTGAGCCCGCTGTTGGGTAGGGACCGTCTCTATATGTTGCCAATTTGTACTTCCCAAGCGCTTAGTACAGTGCTCTGCACACAGTAAGCGCTCAATAAATACGATTGAATGAATGAATGAATGAATAAATGTACTCCAGTGCTCCCGGGCATTGTGGAGTTGGTGGGGGGAGGACAGCAGGTGCAGGTTGGGGCGTGGCTCAGTGAAAAGAGCCCGGGCTTTGGAGTCAGAGGTCATGGGTTCAAATCCCGGCTCCACCAATTGTCAGCTGTGTGACCCTGGGCAAGTCACTTCACTTCTCTGTGCCTCAGTCACCTCATCTGTAAAATGGGGATTAAGACTGTGAGCCCCCCGTGGAACAACCTGATCACCTTGTAACTTCCCCAGCGCTTAGAACAGTGCTTTGCACATAGTAAGCACTTAATAAATGCCATTATAATTATTATCATTATTACGAGGCAAGAGTCCCCAAGTGCTGGCACCCAAATGCAGGCAGGGAATAGACACCGGAAGACCTAGGCTGGGAAATAAGTCCCACATCATACACAGTTCAATATTCGGCCAAAATTGCAGACCCTCTGGACTAAGACATTCAGATAGAAATTCACCCTTTCTTCCTCACATTGCTACTGAAGGGGAAAAACGGTCTAAACAACAAAAGGAATAAAATGTTTTTTTAACATGAATTACTTTCTATGCCTGAAAATTATCTGGTTTATACATTTGTCCTTCGGGACTTGAAGTTGCCACCCCAGACGGTGAGATTTTCATCAGAGTGTGTGAGTGGGACGGATAACACAGTACATAAGCAACCATCCCTCCCACGCTGCCACGTTCATTTCCAGCAAGGTCTGCCACCATTTTAATAATAATGATAATAATAATAATGGCATTTGTTAAACGCTTACTATGTGCAAAGCACTGTTCTAAGCCCTGGGGGGGATACAAGGTGATCAGGTTGTCCCACGTGGGGCTCACAGTCTTCACCCCCATTTTACAGATGAGGTCACTGAGGCTCAGAGAAGTTAAGTGACTTGCCCAAGGTCACACAGCAGACATGCGGTGGAGCCGGGATTCGAACCCATGACCTCTGACTCCAAAGTCCGTGCTCTTTCCACTGAGCCACGCTGCTTCTCTATTTTGGATGTGTTTCCCATTGTAGGACTCTTCTTGAAGACTGGTTGAGATGGTCACTCTATTCTAACCGCATCATGTCAGGCCAGTCTGTTACCTGCTGCTGCCTCTGTCTTCTATCACATCGTCTGAGATTTTCCTTCATTGCATCTCAATTTTTTATGGTATTTTTAAGTGCTTACTATGTGCCAGGCACTAAGTGCTGGGATAGATACAAGCTAATTAGATTGGACACAGTCCCTGTCCCACATGGGGCTCACAGTCTTAATCCCCATTTTCTAAATGGGGTAACTGAGGCACAGAGATGTGAAGTGGAAATAATAACAATAATAATAATAATAATAATGGTATTTGTTAAGCAGTTACTATGTGCCAAGCACTGTTCTAAGTTTTCAGGAACTAAAAAGTAATAATAATAATGATGGTATTTGTTAAACGCTACTGTATGTCAGGCACTCTACTAAGCGCTGAGGTGGATACAAGCAGATCAGGTTGGACACGGTCCCTGTACTACATGGGGCCATTTTACAGATGAGGTGACTGAGGCACAGAGAAGTGAAGTGACTTGCTCAAGGTCACACAACAGACAAGTGGCAACGTCAGGATTAGAACCCATGACCTTCCCCACCACGCCATTCAGTTTTCAAGGAAGCAATAGGGCCTAGTGGATTGAGGATGGGCCTGAGATTCAGAAGTACCTGGGTTCTAATTCCAGCTCCCCAACTGATCTGCCGTGTGACCTTAGTCACGTCAATTAACTTCTCTGTGCCTCAGTTTCCTCAACTGTAAAATGGAGATTTAACACCTGATCTCCCTCCTACTTAGACTGTGAGTCCTACATGGGAAAGGAACTGTGTCCAACCTGATTAATGTTTATCTACCCCAGCGCTTAGAACCGTGATTGACACACAGTAAGCGCTTAACAAATATCAGTGAAAAATTAACTTCCAAATAGAAAATGAATATTCAAATCTCAATTTTCAAGATGTGGTCTCAGAAGAAAACGTGCACCGGGTTTGTCATGCTAATTAAAACCACAACTGAAGGAATTTGTACATTTTGTCCTAAACAAAGAACTGAAAATGCAACCCTTTAGATTGTCCTGTCTCAAAGCCTCCAGAATAGACAATGCATATATGGAAAGGCACAGTGGAAAACCTTTCCCAAACTCTTCCAAGTTATATGGAAAAAAAACCCACCGTGCATCCAAAATCACACTGAAGCCCTTCATTCCCTCTCCTCCTCCCCCAACCTATCACTCCCACCATTAGAAATAGCTAACAGCTGGAAATGTGTTTTTGCCCTTCTTAAAGTTGAAAGAAAATTAACCACTAAACATTGCAGATACAGTGTACTATGTTAATACAAACAACTGTGTATGCTAATGAAACATACGAATAAATTCAATTTAATGTACTACTCCAAGGCATCTTTTGCTCTGGTTACCGTGCCAACAGGGATGCAGGGGCCCACCGAGTTGGTTATTTCTGTTAGGAGAAAAAAGAAAATGGACAACAGACATGGAAGTAGTAAATTGCTTTAATCTACTTTAATTTACAGTGCCCGGGGTTAGGCTTTGAACAGCCTGAGCCGGCCTAGTGGATAGGGCAGTGGGTCATTGATCAAGAGGCTAGGTTCCTTTTCTCAGCTCTGGAACTGGTTTGCTGTGAAACCTTAGGCAAGTCCCCTGACCTCTCCGTGCCTCCGCTTCTCTGGGGGACAGGCATAGCGGCGGCCTTCAGGCTATCCTTCCAAAGATGGCCAAGGTAAGGATTTAGAGCTATAAATTTCTCCGGGTGGTTGAAAATTCTCAATGCTCCTCCCCTCAAAGAGATGGATTTACTCTGAGGAAGTATAGTTAGGTTCCCGAAGAATTGGGCTCATTATTGTTAGCTGAACGAGGACCTGGAGTCAAGCAACTCTCCACCACCACATTAAGTTCACATTAGCCTCAGGAATCAAGAGCGGCAAGATGCCTTGATTTGTCTTCCAGTGTGAAAGAACATCAGTATAATTTCATCTTGTTATCAAGCGGCTTCACTCTAAGGATGTCTTCCCCTCAGTTATCGAAAGCCGACTCCTTGTCAGCCTCGTGTCTTTTCCGTGAATGGAAGGTCTTCATTCTTCACGGCTAGTCATTAGTCACTGGGCTAGCAAGACTTATGGATGGGGCACGGGGCAAGGAGAGTGAGTGGGTCCGCAATCCAGGATCCCGGGTTAAGTGGGAACCCCAGCTGGGTGAGGCGACTGTCATCCCCTTAGCTGTAAACTTTATTTTGTGGTATTGGTTTAGTACTTACAATAATCATATTTATGTGCTTACTATTTGTCAAGCACTGCTCTAAGCTCTGAGGTAGTTACGGGGTAATCAGGTTGGACACAGTCACTGTCCCCCATAGGGCTCACGTTTAATCCCCATTTCACAGAAGAGGTCACTGAGACCCAGAGAAGTGAAGTGACTTGTCCAAGGACACATAACAGACAAGGGGCGGAGTGGGGATTAGGATCTCGGTCCTCTAGCTCTTTCCACTAGGCCATGCTAGTGAAACCAGCCTCTGGGCCAGAGAGGCAGCGTGGCTCAGTGGAAAGGGCCCGGGCTCATGGGTTCAAATCCTGGCTCCGCCAATTGTCAGCTGTGTGATTTTGGGCAAGTCATTTCACTTCTCTGGGCCTCAGTGAACTCATTTGTAAAATGGGGAATAAGACTTTGAGCCCCCCCGGGGGACAACCTGATCACCTTGTACTCTCCAGTGCTTAGAAAATTGCTTTGCACATAGTAAGCACTTAATAAATGCTATTATTATTATTATTATTATTATTATTATTATTATTATTATTATTATTATTATTATGCTGCTTCTCCTTGTGGGCAGGGACTATGACAACCAGTTCTGTTATATTGGACTCTCCCAAGTGCTTAGTTCAGTGCTCTGCACAAAGTAGTGAGCACTCGATAAATATGATTGATTGATTGATAGCTAGAGCTTCCCCCCAGGCTCAAAGCCGTTTATCTCAATCCCCGGTCTCGGCAGGGTGTCCCCTCTTGGAAACAGAACTGCCGTTGTTCTGGGGGAAGCTTTGCAATCCTCCTCCCATCACCGGGCCGGTCTCACCCCACTCCAAAATGCACACCATATCAAACCATCACGACATTACAACACTGCGACCCTTGCCTCCCAGTAATCTCTAGCCAACTGTGCCACACATCCACTTTAGAAAGCCACTACTGAATTCTGCAGGAATGTATTAGCCTTAGAAAAAGCAAATATGATAACAGTGAAAGGGAGGCACCTACGACATCCTAATCACCGCATAGCTTTTGGTTATAATATGTAGGCGTTCATTCTTCTTTTTTAATTCCTAATTTGGCTAGTGCATGTTCTTGGCTTCCACCTAAAGTTCCAAAAGTCCACAGGACTTGCAGAGTGGTTTCGGTTCTGCAAGAAATGTTGCCACAGTCCTTCTCTATTGTGTAAATAGCAGTGCAGCCAGAAGGACCTGTCCCTTTTGAAAGGAAATTATCTCCCTCTTGTTGCCAGCATTTTCAAGGTGTCTTTCTGAAATTCTGAGCCTCTACCAATGGCAAAAGTTGCCGTCAGAGCAGGTGTTGAAAGACACAGGTGTCATCTCTTCAACCGAGAAGCTAGCTTTCCCACCGTTCTCTGGGAATAAATCACAGAACTGAGGGGTGAGAAATGTGGGGACAAGGGACAGAGGGCAGCGAGGAACTATTCCAAAATTTTCCTTGACCTCACAATCCGATAGAGACTTCCAGGCAGGCAGAAGTTGAAAATGGGGTAGAAGGGGAAAAGGGTCTTTTAAGCCCACTGTTGGGTAGGGACCGTCTCTGTGTGTTGCCAACTTGTACTTCCCAAGCGCTTAGTACAGTGCTCAGCACACAGTAAGCTCTCAATAAATACGATTGAATGAATGAAAAAGTATTTAGTTCACTTACTTCTTACAAATCAACAGCAGCCATCTCTTTAGGGAGGGGTAATTGTGTTCTCCTGACAATGCCAAAATGCAGCCTGAACTTTTCCCTACAGGGATTGTTCCAGGTTAGAAGGGAAAATTGAAACTTCAAAGTATAGAGCCCAGCCTCTGGTTGGACTCTTTTTAGTGTAATTCAGGATCGATGTTCCCGACCGGTTAGACTGGTCTCCAGCCAGCGTGTGCGTTTCAGAGGGCTGAGCCAAAGCTAAATATGACCTACAGGATTTTATGCTGCATGGGTTTTTTATTTTTAAATAACTTGGAGAGGACACCATCCCCTCGGCCCAGCCAGATGATGGCTGTAGAGAGTTAGGAAACATTCTTTCCTCTCCATTTGAAGTTGGGAGAGGACCTTTAGTTTCTGTACCTAGAGAGAAGAGAAAGTTCCACCAGCACCGTGCTCGCCATGGGAAATTCTACAAGTTCAAGAGGGACGGGGAAATAGTTCAAGATGAAACTGTGCCCTCTCATGGGTAATGCTAAAACAAGTCTGTGGAGGGGAGTTGAATTGGTCCACTGAAGTTGGTCATGGGGTGAAAATACCATCCACGCAATTGCTCAGCGGAGTACTGCCATCGTCATTTAGCCTGCCATATCCCTTTTGCAAAAAAAGGCTCCACAGTAATTAGTTAATACTGTGAGAACAAACTGTTCCCGGCATCTTTTTTTAAAGCGTAAATGCCCCAAATGCATCCCACCGAAGCAGATGGACAGAGACGAAAACTACCAGAGGGAAAAACAGAACGAGAGGAAGGAAACAGTGCTGAAAGGGAAGAAAAGAGGATAGACTGTGAGCCCACTGTTGGGTAGGGACTGTCTCTATATGTTGCCAACTTGTACTTCCCAAGCGCTTAGTCCAGTGCTCTGCACACAGTAAGCACTCAATAAATACAATTGATTGATTGATTGATACACATAAAAAAGAAGCGAAGCCTCTTCTTGGAAGGACAGGCTGCCACTGAAACCCCAGGGTAGAAAATTCATTCATTGAGAAGCAGCGTGGCTCTGTGGAAAGAGCAGAGGCTTGGGAGTCAGAGGTTGTGGGTTCTAATCCCGGCTCCGCTACTTGTGAGCTGTGTGACTTTGGGCAGGTCACTTAATTTCTCTGGCTCTCAGTTCCCTCATCTGTAAAATGGGGATTAAGACTGTGAGTGCCATGTGGGACAACCTGATGACCTTGTATCTAGCCCAGGGCTTAGAACAGTGCTTGGAACATAGTAAGCACTTAACAAATACCAACATTCTTATTAATATTATTTGTTCAATTGTATTCATTGAGTGCTTAATGTGTGCAAAGCACTGTACTGAGTGGGAGAGTATAATAGACACAATCTCTGCCCACAAAGGGTTTACATTCTAAGGGGGAGCTTCTCTAACTCACAATCTTCATTTTCAATCTGTGTCCATTCTATTATTTCCTCCCCTAATTAACCTACTCTTGGAGTTCAAAGTTACCCAAAGGTGCAAAAAAAGCAGCATGACTATTGCATATAACCCCCACAAAAATATCCCAAACACCATTAGTTGAAAGTAACAAAACCCAGGCACCACCTAGCTAAAGCCAGTCTATTTAAAGGGCTTCCTTAAAAGTTTCTGAGTAATATCTCAGTGAGTCTCGCTGCATAGGTCTTTGGGGCTTATGTGGAGGGGTGGTAGTGGGACGACAGGGGAGGAGAAGGGAGATAAATAGCCGAGGAGCCCTCAGTAGCTGGCACGAAAATGCCTTGGCATGTCGAGATCGTGATCTGGCACACCCCCTTTTGTAAAGGAAAAGCTTTATTAAATCACTCACTCAAGGCACTTGTGAGCAGGAAATTCACCCAGTGGTACTGGCAGACTTGAGCTGTGAGCGGTCTTTATCCGGGCTGAAATGCTTATTTGTTTATTTTATGGTACTTGTATAGCACTTACGATGTGTCAAACACTGTTCCAAGCACTGGAATAGGTACAGGGAGACTAGTCCCCATCCCGCATGGGGCTAACCGACTTAAGTAGGAGGGAGAACAAGTATCGAATCCCTATTGAACAGTTCAGGAGACAGAGGCACGGAGAAATGAAGTGACTTGCCCAGGGTCACAAAGCTAGCAATTGGCAGAGCAGTTTGCAGAGCCGGAATTGGAACCCAGATCCTCTGACCCCAGGCCCGTGCTCTTTCCACTAGGCCATGCGCTTCTCCATTGAACAGTGGTTTAAGGCCAGTCTTCAGTCACCAGCTAATTCACTCACCATGTTCGCAGCACGATACTATATCCGAGAGCCGTGTGGTAGCCCAGAGCAGTTTGGGATTGTTTGCTATGGGCCACATTTTCCATTTTTATTATATGCCTAATTTGCGCTCTCTGTTTTCTTCCAGCCTCAGGTCAGTGCTAACTGGCGAAGCCGGTTTAGGAGCTTTATGAAGGAAGAGGAGGGAGGTGGTTTGTATTTGATCTTATCGCCGGGTAGGGAATAAAATAATGAAGATTGTGAGGTAGAGAAGCAGTGTTGCCTTGTGGTTAGAGCGTGGGCTTGGAAGTCAGAAGGACCTGGGTTCTAATCCTGGCTCCACTACTTGTCTGCTCTGTGACCTTGGGCAAGTCGCTTAACTTCTCTGTGCCTCAGTTACCTCATCTGTAAAATGGGGGTTAAGACTGTGAACTCCATGTGGGACAGGGACTGTGGCTAACCCTATTTTGCTTGTATCAACCCCAGTGCTTAGAACAGTGCCTGGTACATGGTAAGTGATTTACAAATACCACAATTATTATTATTATTATCAATAATAATAATAAATCCTGAGTTTAAATCCCATCTTTCCTTGATCTGGGTGACCTCGGGTAAAGTCATTTAACCTCTTCTGCTCCTCCATCTGTGAACCTAAGATATCCACCTAAGATACCTACCTGCTCTCCTGCCTCTTACATTGTAAGCCCTGTTTGAGTCAGAGACTGTGTCTGTGCTGCTTATCTTGCATGAGAAGCAGCATGACTTAGTGGAAAGAGCGCGGGCTTGAGAGTCAGAGGTCATGGGTTCCAATCCCAGCTCCGCCACTTTTCTGCTGTGTGAGATTGGGCAAGTCACTTAACTTCTCTGTGCCTCGGTTTCCTCATTTGCAAAATGGGGATTCAATAACTGTTTTCCCCCCTACTTATACTGTGAGCCCCATGTGGGACCTGATTATCTTGTATCTACCCCAGCGCTTAGTACAGTGTGTGGCACATAGTAAGTGCTTAATTCATTCATTCACTCATTCATTCAATCGTGTTTATTGAGCGTTTACTGTGTGCAGAGCACTGTACTAAGCACTTGGGAAGTACAGTGTGGCTCAGTGGAAAGAGCCCGGGCTTTGGAGTCGGAGGTCATGGGTTCAAATTCCAGCTCCACCACTTAATCAGCTGTGTGACTTTGGGCAAGTCACTTATCTGCTCTGTGCCTCAGTTACCTCATCTGTAAAATGGGGATGAAGACTGTGAGCCCCCCGTGGGACAACCTGATCACCTTGTTAACCTCCCCAGCACTTAGAACAGTGCTTTGCACATAGTAAGTGCTTAATAAATGCTATCATTATTATTATTACAAGTCAGCAACATATAGCCACGGTCCCTACCCAACAATGGGCTCACAGTCTAGAAGGGGGAGACAGACAACTAAAGGTGTCAAAATCGTCAGAATAAATAGAATTATAGCTATATAATAATAATAATAATAATAATAATGGCATTTGTTAAGCACAATAAATACCATTATTATTATAATTATTTTTTAATGGCATCTGTTAATTGCTTACTATGTGTCAGGCACTATACTAAGCACTGGGTAGAGCCCAGGTAATCAGGTTGGATATAGTCCCTGTCCCACATGGGGATCATAATAATAAGAATAATAATGGTATTTGTTAAGCGCTTACTATGTGCAAAGCACTGTTCTAAGTGCTGCGGAGATACAAGGTGATCAGATTGTCCCACATGGGGTTCACAGTCTTAATCCCCATTCTACAGATGAGGTAACTGAGGCACAGAGAAGTGAAGTGACTTGCTCAAAGGCACACAGCCGATAAGTGGCAGAGCCGGGATTAGAACCCATGACCTCTGACTCCCAAGCCTGTGCTCTTTCCACTGAGCCACGCTGCTTCTCTAGTTTCACAGTTTCAATCCCCATTTGACAGATGGAGGCACAAAGAAGTTAACTGACTTGTCCCAGGTCACACAGCAGACAAGTGGTGAAGCTAGGATTAGAACCCAGGTCCTTCTGACTCTAAGGCCTGGGCTCTATCCACTAGGCAATGATGCCGCTACTTCGTATTATTATTATTACTCATTATTATTATTATTATCCCAGCATCGCACAATGCTTGACCCATCGTAAGTACTTAATAAATGCCATCATTAAGAAATATTATTGATCAGTCTATTTATACATGCCTGGGCCTCTCTAAATTTGAGCCTTCTCAGACTAAAGAATCCCCAGTCCAAATGTCCCAAGGAGACAGTGGTAAGCCATTTCTGTATTTTTACCAAGAAAACTCTATGGATCCACTACCAGAATGAATGCAGGTGGAGGTGGGGCGTTCTGGGAGAGATGTGTCCACACGCTGCTATGATTTGAATTGATTGATTGATTGAGCCCCCTCCTTCCTCTCCCCCTCCTTCCCCTCTCCTTCCCCCCAGCCTTACCTCCTTCCCTTCCCCACAGCACCTGTATACATGTATATATGTTTGTACATATTTATTATTCTATTTATTTATTTATTTTACTTGTACATATCTATTCTATTTATTTTATTTTGTTAATATGTTTGGTTTTGTTCTCTGTCTCCCCCTTCTAGACTGTGAGCCCACTGTTGGGTAGGGACGGTCTCTATATGTTGCCAACTTGTACTTCACAAGCGCTTAGTACAGCGCTCTGCACACAGTAAGCGCTCAATAAATACGATTGATTGATTGATAGATTGACTCAATGGCATAAGGCAAGACAACCCAATTTAATCCGGCTCAGGCAAAGCCTACCAAGCCCCAAGACTCTGGCATTTCCAGGCCCACCACTCCTGCCTGGGAGCCACTAGGAATTGCACGGTAGTCTCCAGGGACACTAGGAGCTCATGACACCAACAGAGTGTTATTTTAGCTTCCCACGCAGAAGGCCCTTCAGCCTGGACCCAATCCCAAACTGAAGTGCTCAGTGAGGTTCCCGGCCGGCATTCAGTGCTGTTAGGCCTCATTTGCCGAGGGGATGGGGGAGAGGATACCCGACCATCCATCCATTTGGGATCCACCCACCAGCTCTGGGCCGGGCCCTTTTCTCAGACCGTTGGACTTTCAGTTACGGGAATGGGACAACCTGACCACCTTGTGATCTCCCCAGCGCTTGGAACACTGCTTTGCACATAGTAAGCGCTTAATAAATGACATCATTATTATTATTATTATAGAAATGGAACAGACAGGCCTCTGCTCGACTCTCCCTCCTGTAGCCGAGACTGGTAGAAAACTGGAAACTCTCCAGATGCGACCCTGAGAGTTGCTGCTGGACAAATGCACATTCAAATCCCCAGCTAGGTATTTCTTTCCAGTTTTTATTTCCTCAATTGCTGGGATGAAAGCATTTGCTCTTAACAGCCCCCTCCTAGACTGTGAGCCCACTGTTGGGTAAGGACCATCTCTATATGGTGCCAACTTGTACTACCCAAGTGCTTAGTCCAGTGCTCTGCACACAGTAAGCGCTCAATAAATACGATTGAATGACTGCAGGACTCCAGCTGCAGCCAGGGGCTTGTGGGATTCAAAACAATTAAGCATCCCTTCCTCACAAACCTTTCCAGGAAAATGGAATAACCCCATATAGACAGAACCTCTGGCAACCGAACCCTACTTCGACAGAGAGTTACTGAATCACAGAAATAGCAGCACGGGGCTCCTGCCAAGTTCTCGCTTCATGGTTGCCCGCCCCGTGCATTTGGATTTTTCGGCTCCACTCCGGACACAGGCGATTCCAACACAGTCCGCTCTACTGGACCACTCCCACCTCTAGAACATTAAGACGCCTACTTCCCTGTGCTCTCATGCAACCCAAGTGTCATTCAAAGACACTCCCAGGTCGGTGCCACTCTGTCTCCGGCTGTTTTGCTCCGCAAAAGGGGCTTCTCCTATTTCACAGGTCATTCACTACGTTATTTTAACTCCTTACTACTTGAAAAGCCCCTTTGGCTTTACTAGGAGAGTCACTCTCGTCACCGACCCCCAGCCCGCATCACGCCTCTGGCCTGGAATGCCCTCCCTCCTCAAATCTGTCAGATAATTAGTCTCCCCCGGCTTCAAAGCCCTACTGAAGACACATCTCCTCCAAGAGGCTAAGCCCCGCTTTTCCTCAACTCCCACTCCCTTCTGCATCAACCTGACTTGCTCCCTTTTCTCTTCACCCCTCCGAGCACCACAACACTTTTATGCATATCTGTAATTTATTAATTTCTATCAATGTCTGCCTCCCCCACTAGACTGTCAGCTCATTGTGGGCAGGGAGTGCCACCGTTTATTGTTGTGTTTTTCTTTCCCAAGAACTTAGTACAGTCCCTCCCAACATCCGCCAAGCTAGCTCTCTTCCTCCCTTCAAGGCCCTACTGAGACCTCACCTCCTCCAGGAGACCTTCCCAGACTGAGCCCCCTCCTTCCTTTCCCCCTCGTCCCCCTCTCCATCCCCCCATCTTACCTCCTTCTCTTCCCCACAGCACCTGTATATATGTATATATGTTTGCACATATTTATTACTCTATTTATTTATTTATTTTACTTGTACATATCTATTCTATTTATTTTATTTTGTTAATATGTTTGGTTTTGTTCTCTGTCTCCCCCTTTCTAGACTGTGAGCCCACTGTTGGGTAGGGACTGTCTCTATATGTTGCCAACTTGTACTTCCCAAGCACTTAGTACAGTGCTCTGCACACAGTAAGCGCTCAATAAATATGATTGATTGATTGATTACATTGCTCTGCGCACAGTAAGTGCTCAATAAATATGATTGAATAAATAGTGCCAATCTACAGCCTACTGCAAGGGATTATTGACTGACACAATATTTCTTCGCTCTGCCTACAAAAGAGAGATCTCCTCAGTAAGGGAGATCCAGAGGTCAATCAATCAATCATATTTATTAAGCGCATACTGTGTGCAGAGGACTGTACTAGGCACTTGGGAGAGAACAATATTACAGAGTTGACAGACACATTACCCTGCCCACAACAAGCTTACAGTCTCACTTTCTTCTTTCTCCACCAGCTCTGCGTAAAGAGACATTTAGACTCAGGGTTAACATTGTGACTTCATTTTTTTCAAAAAAAAAAAACAAACAATAATGGCTCATGTCCACTTGGCAGCCCACTGTTTGTCTTTGCTAAATATAAATGAGTCGATTCTTCTTTGACAATTAGGTGTCCTATTGTATCTTGGACAAAAACCCCTTCCCATCATCATCATCATCAATCATATTTATTGAGCGCTTACTGTGTGCAGAGCACTGTACTAAGCACTTGGGAAGTACAAGTTGGCAACATATAGAGACAGTCCCTACCCAACAGTGGGCTCACAGTCTAAAACTTTCTTTAGAGCATCTCTCTATTTTCCTTTATTTTATTTTATTCCTTTATTTTATTTACTTTATCTCTATTTTCCTTTAAACCTTTTCCTTTAAACCTGCCAGCTGTGGAGGTGTTTATCATTCCTTAATCAAAGAATGAAAAATATGATTCGAAATAATGACTGTTTCACTCTGTGTGTGTTTACTTTGAGTCCTTCTGATTTGCTTTTCTTTGTTCAGGCTAGCCATGTTTTAATGATTTGATTTGGCCTTTCCCGAGAAAGAGACCATCTCATTTCATTGCTCTGCACACAGTGAGCGCTCAATAAATACGATTGAATGAATGAATGAATGAATGAATGAATGAATTGGCTGCCTTGGAACCCATTGTCAGTTATTTTATTTGCCTTAGGAAGTCTTGTGAGTTTCTTTTGTTAAAAATGTGGTGATTTAAATTTTTTCCTTGAATGTTATTATTGGTTAATATAAAGTGAAACATAGTATGACAATGTAATTAATCAACTGGGGTCTAGTTCCTTTAATTAAATTTTCAGAAATGACTCTTTTGTATTCAGTTAGGCATGTCAAAGACAATAATATTATTATCTTAAAGGTTATTGATGCATTTATTTCAATTCAATAACTATGGCTGAATGCAATCTCTTTTTACTGCAAATCAAGTAGTGCAGGGGTAATGCCAGGAATTTTCACCTAATGAAAGATTATCCTCTGAAAATGGAAGATATAATTACAAAACAATGTATTAGCAGCTGGGGTGCAAGGGTGCCATGGGAGTGAGGAAGGTTGAACTGTTCTTCACCAGTCCCTCCCACTCCCATTTAACCTGCTATTTTCAGCCTTCAGTGAAGATGCAATGAGGATTTCATTTTAAACCTTTTCTTCCTGTATTTTCATTGGAGTTCTGCCCAAATACCATGCCTACATTTTCCCCAGCCAGATTTTAAACTCCATCTTTGGTACACTCTCAAACATGGAGAGAGGCTTCCAAGCACTGGCTTCAGAGTCACTGCTGTTGATCACTGGCTGCTCCACATCCACAGCAGAGAATACATGCTATACATTATCTACTCCATGCTATGCTAATGCCACATACCATCTACACTGCAGGCTGATGGAGATTCAGGGGAAAGTCTACACAGTTATTTTTTTAAAAGCAGCCCTCACCCATTTGCATCCCAGCTGAAAACCAGTAGTCAGTTATCCCATACTGACCAGCATGGCATGCTGCAATCAGGAAAACCAGTGCTTAGAACAGTGCCTTGCACATAGTAAGTACTTAACAAATGCCATTATTATTATTATCATTATTATTAAGGAGAGGGGTGTGTTCAATCAATCAACCGCATTTATTGAGCACTTACCATGTGCAGAGCACTGTATTAAGCACTGTAACAGAGTTGGTGATAGACATGTTCCCTTCAAGCAGAAGCTTCATGAGGGAGAGACGAAAAAGCAAAAACAGCACCAGACACCAATAAATATGACTGTACTACAAGGGTCAGACTTTTCTGGGCATCAGGTGGTTGGCACTATGGGTCTCACCTTTATCTTGCCAACCCCACGTGCACCCATGTGAATATCATCATCAGTGATGTCTTCTTCAAACACAAAAGGCAACTATGTTATATTAATAAACTGATGTCCTTATTGCCACCCCAAGTAAACCTACTAATATTATCAAGTGCCACTGAGTCGTTTCTGATTCATAGCGACACTGGATATATTTTTTCCAGAACGTCCTGTCTTATGCCATAATCCGTCATCTTGATAACAGGTCTTCTGCTATCGTTGTTATGGTTTCTATCCATCTAGCTGCTGGTCTGCCTCTTCCACATTTTCACTGGACTTTTCCTAGCATTAGGGTCTTCTACAGATAATTAGTCCTCCTGATTATGTGTTCAAAATATGCTAATCTACGTTGAGTCATCTGTCCTTCCAAAGACCATTTTGGCTTAATTTGCTCCAAAATCCATTTATTAGTTTTTCGGGCAGCCCGTGGTAATCACAAAAGCCTTCTCCAACACCACATTTCAAAAGAATCGATGCTCTTTCTATCCTGTTTTTTCACTGTCCAGCTTTCGGATCCACACATTCTCACTGGAAACACCATAGAATTGACCATTTGTATTTTTGTGGCAATTGTTACACCAGCACACGTCATGACTTTTTTCCAGGCTCTTCATAGCAAGTCCTCCTAACATTAATGTTTTGTGAAAAATAATAATGATTGTGGTATTTGTTAAGCACTTACTACGTGCTAAGCACTGTACAAAACACTAGGGTAGTTATAAGTTGATCAGGTCTCTCGCACAGATCCCACAGGGGGTTGGTTCCCAGTCTAAGGGAGAGAGAAAACAGACATTGAATCCCATTTTACAGATGAGAAAACTGAGGCACAATTGCTCAAAGTCACAAAGCAGACAAGTGGCAGAGCCGAGATTAGAACCCAAGTCCTCTGAATCTCAGGTCCCAAAGTTGTGAATGGAAAGGGATCTTACTAATTGTGAGACAAGGTAAAAATGGAGAATCACAGTAGAGAAGAAGAGGCCTCAGGGTGCCCCTTGTTGAGTATGACATTGATGCAATTAGAAATTGGGGAAGGAATCAAGCAAAGGGGTCTATTCACCCAGTGCATCAGAGAAGACAGACCTAGACAATTGCAAAAAATATCTGATGACTGAGTATCTTTTCAATGAATAACGGAGGAGCAAAACCAAGTACAGTTCAGACATTAAAACAGGAACTAGAAAACTGCATTAGCATCTCAATAACCACACCAGGAAAGTGCAGTGGATTTGAAGGACGCTAAGAGGACATGAAATGATAAACTCTAGGAAGATCCCAAAATACCGTAAGTAAACCGATGGTAAATACATTCTTTGAAAGTAGAACCCAATCTATGAAGATGCTGGGGAAATAAACAGTAATAGCACTTCACACTTCTGAAGTACCTTTCATCTGATAGCTCAAAAAGCTTTCCGAGTAACTAAAGATGTGTGAGGTAGATAATTGTGTGGGCATTTAAAAAAAAAAATCTGTGAATGAGGTTTACTAGCCAGAGGCAGAAGTCTCAGATAATTCTCCATCAGGTAGTGAGACACTAATATTTCTCTTCTTAATCCATTGCTGGGATTATTTAAGGTGAACTAGAGGCACCTTTCATTTTGGGGAAAAGTAGGCAATAGTGTTTGGGGAATGGGAATGAGGGGAAGTCATAGAGAGTAGAAGCACTTCATCTGGTCAAGAGATCGGACGTCAATCAGTCAATTAGTCGTGTTCATTGAGCGTTTACTGTGTGCAGAGCACTGTACCATTTGCTTGGGAGAGTACAATATAAGAGACGCATTCCCTGCCCACAGCGAGCGTAATGTCTAGAAGTGGATGTGGGGTGTGGAAGCACAAGGGTCAAGTTCCTTCATTTTCTCTCCTCTCCCCAAGCTTTAAGCTCTAGACCTGCTTGATCACCTCTGGGTGCGCTTGTTTTGCCGGAAAGATCAAGGTCACAACACATCTTTCCCTTGTCTTCTCCGTCTTCTGAAAGGAGTAGCGAAAAACAAGACGTTGCTACTCCTTTAGTGGGGTTGGGTGGAGTTCAATCATCTTGAGAACAAGGTAGGGGCTGAATGGAAAACCCCATCCCAAGGAGATTTTGCTGCCTATCCTAATGTATTTATCCTGTACTGTATTCCTTGATTAAATAAGATGCTGTACTGTATAAAAGAAGCTCTGGGCCACTCAAAATGGACCTGGCCTTGACTAGCAGGGGGAAACTCTGCCCGTTAGCCACCTCTCCCTACTAGTACTAGAAGAAGCACTAGTAGTAATTAATTTATCTCTGCCGTATCCAAACTGAACACAGCGTAGAGTCCATAGAGTTTTTCTTCAACAAGGGCAACTTCTGAAACTAATGGATCTAGGCATCAGTTTATGGAGCAGACAGGAAATTCAAGTCCAGTAAAGATGTGTATTGCAAGGAGAGAGTGGTAAATATGGTAGAAGGATGGCACAGAAGTTGGAGTTTGCTGCTGGTCATGACTACTGGGGGTTCTGGGCTACTTTTCCCACTACCCAGACTACCATTCATTCATTCATATTTATTCATTCATTCATTCAATCAATCGTATTTATTGAGAGCTTACTGTGTGCACAGCACTGTACTAAGAACTGTACTAGCAGCGGTGTGGCTCAGTGGAAAGAGCCCAGGTTTTGGAGCCAGAGGTCATGGGCTCAAATCCCAGCTCCACCACTTGTCAGCTGTGTGACTTTGGGCAAGTCACTTCACTTCTCTGTGCCTCAGTTACCTCATCTGTAAAATGGGGATTAAGACTGTGAGCCCCCCGTGGGACAACCTCATCACCTTGTCACCTCCCCAGCGCTTAGAACAGTGCTTTGCACATAGTAAGTGCTTAATACATGCCATCAAAAAAAAAAGAACTTGGGAGAGTACAATGCAACAATAAACAGACACATTCCCTGCCCACAGCAAGTTTACGTCAACTCATCTTCCTTTAACTCCTGTCTTGGCTTGAGTGGGAGGTAGTTTGGCCACTCACGCTGATTTTGGCTGGCCTGTCTCCAGTCCGGTATTGATACTGCAGTACTGGGCACCTTTATATCTAGTTTTTTAATTTTTAGACAACACCCAGGATCCCTCTGAGGACAGTGTCAAAGAAGCCAAGTTTGGATAATGTTTCCAGGAGAAGGGGACGGTCAACAGTGTCGAAGGCAGCTGAGAGATCGAGGAGGATCAGGATGGAGTTGAGGCCGTTGGATTTGGCAAGAGGAGATCATTGGTGACCTTCGAAAAGGTGGTTTCTGTGGAGTAAAGGGGACGGAAGCCAGATTGGAGGGGGTCAAGGAGAGAAATGGAGGAGAGGAATTTGAGACAGCAGGTGAAAAAGGCTCGCTCAAGGAGTTTGGAGAGGAATGGTAGATGAGAGATGGGGCGATAACTGGAGGGAGCCGTGGGATCCGGGGAGGGTTTTTTTTAAAGAGAGCAGAGGCATAGGCATGTTTCAAAGCAGTGGGAGAGAAGTCTCACCCACTGAGGACTAGCCTAATAGAGAAAAACCCACTGACATGAGAGTATTGTAAATAATAATAATTATGATATCTGCTAGGCACTTAATATGTGCTAAGCACTGTACTAAGTTCTGGAGTAGATTCAAGATAAGCAGATAGAACACAGTCTCTGTCCCACATGAGACTCACTGTCTAAGGAAAAGGGAGAACAGTCAATCCATCAATGAGTGGTATTTATTGAACATTTACTATGTGCAGAGCACTGTACTAAGAGCTTGGAAGAGTACAATACATCAGAATTAGCAGACATGTTCCCTGCCCATAATGAGTCTAGAGGGGGAGACAGACATTAATATAAATAATTTATAATATATAATTTAAAGATAGGTACATGAGTGCTGTGGAGTTGGGGGTGGGGAGACTATCAAATGTCCAAACGTCACAGATCCAAACACATCGACAGCACAAAAGGGAGAGCAATCCAGATAAAAGAGGGCTTAATTGGCGAAGGCCTCTTGGAGGAGATGTGACCTTAATCACGCTTTGAAGGTGGAGAGAGTGGTGGTCTAGCATATATGGAGGGGGAGGGAAATCCAGGCTGGGGGCAGGATGTGGGAAAGGGGTAAGCAGTGAGATAGACGAGATTGGGACACCGGGAGTTTGGCGCTAGAGTGGAGTGTGTGGGCTGGGCTGTAGTAATAATAATAATAATAATGGCATTTATTAAGTGCTTACTATGTGCAATGCACTGTTCTAAGCGCTGGGGAGGTTACAAGGTGATCAGGTTGTCCCACGTGGGGCTCACATTCTTAATCCCCATTTTACAGATGAGGGAACTGAGGCACAGAGAAGTGAAGTGACTTGCCCAAAGTCACACAGCTGACAACTGGCAGAGCTGGGATTCGAACCCATGACCTCTGACTCCAAAGCCCGTGCTCCTTCCACTGAGCCACGCTGCTTCTCTAGGAGATCAGTGAAGTGAGGTAGGATGGGGCATTCTAATTGATTGCTTTAAAGCCAATGGTAAGGATTTTCTTTTTCATGCAGAAGTGGAGGGGCAGCCATTGGAGGTTCTTGAGGAGCGGGGAGGTACAGACCAAACTTTTTTTTGATAAATGATCTGTGCAGCAGAGCAGAGAGAAGTAGCAGTGAGCAGTGAGAAGCAACGTGGCTCAGTGGAAAGAGCACGGGCTTTGGAGTCAGAGGTCATGGGTTCGAATCCCACTTCCACCAATTGTCAGCTGTGTGACTTTGGGCAAGTCACTTAACTTCTCTATGCCTCAGTTACCTCATCTGTAAAATGGGGATGACGACTGTGAGCCCCACATGGGACAACCTGATTACCTTGTGATCAGGTGATCTAAGCACCCCAGCACTTAGAACAGTGCTTTGCACATAGTAAGCGCTTAACAAATGCCATTATTATTATTATTATTATTATTACTTAACTTCTCTGTGCCTCAATTACCTCATCTGTAAAATGGGGGTTAAGACTGTGAGCCCCCCGTGGGACAACCTGATCACCTTATAACCTCCCCAGTGCTTAGAACAGTGTTTTGCACATAGTAAGTGCTTAATAAATGCCATTATTATTATTATTATTATTATGAAGAACTGGAGTGGAGAAAGACAGGAGGCCATGAGGTCAGAGAGGAGGCAGATGCAATAGTTAAGGCAGACTAGGATAAGTGCTTGGATCAGCAGGGAACAGGTATTGAATCCCATTTTACAGAAGAGGAAATGGAGGCACAGAGCAGTTAAGTGTCTTGCTCAAGGTCATACTGCAAGCAGGTGAAGGAGCTGGTCTAATTATTGTTGTGTTGTACTCTCCCCAGAGCTTAGTACAGTGCCCTGCACACAGTAAGTGCTCAATAAATATGACTGACTGAATGAATGAATGAATGATAAGCACCCAGGTGCTCTAACTCTCAGGCCCGTGCTCTTTTCACGAGGCTGCACTGCTTCTCACTGAAGTCCCTTCATTATTAAAGCCCCTTCAAATGATCATTAAAATAAAGAGAAGTCATGGACTAGTGACCTGAAATTAATCGTTGCCCCCTAATAGAGATGAGTTGTTACTCATGGAACCATGTGTGACTGAAAAGGCTCATGCCCTCTCCTCTCCTCCATCCTATAGTAGTTACCCATGCATGAAAATTTTTCTTCATTCTGCAGCTATAACCATTTCCCAAAGCCTGTCACTGTTTTGTTTTTATTTTTGTTTTTTTTTAAAGTGCTTACTATGTGCCAAGCACTGTATCTAAGCGCTGGGGGCATCCAAGATAATCAAGGTTGTCCCACATGGGGCTTACAATTTTAATCCCCATTTTTACAGATGAGGTAACTGAGGCTCAGAGAAGTTAAGTGACTTGCCCAAAGTCACACAGCTGACAAGTGACAGAGCCGGGTTTAGAACCCATGACCTCTGACTCCCAAGCCTGGGCTTTTTCCACTGAGCCACGCAGTTCTGCCATGTTTTGCCTCAGTGGCTACACACAATGCCTTTTTCTCAAAAAGAGCCCCTTTCCCACCCACTTTATCCGTATAAATCAAATAGGTCTGCCTGCAGCTCTTATTCCCAACATTCCACAACAATACAACATTGCTCCAACTTGTACTATTGTGTTTCCTTACAGCCATCCTAATGGCAGCCCTGATGGCCCGAGACCTCGCTTCCCAGAGTTGGCTCACAGCAAGCGCCGTTCTCTGCTGCTTTGCGGTCTAGGAGCTAATTATTGGTGGTCTTGCCTTGCCACTGGGTGTTCAATGGTTCATAAGGGGTGCAGATGAAACTGCGTATTCCGGATGGAGTGACTGGCAAGCTCAACTCTCGTTGCCATTAAAAACCACTGTATGACGACACAACTCTGTACCCCTGGATCTTGAAAGCCCTCAATCACCCTGCCCCCTCCTATCTTACGTCCCTGTTCTCCAACTGTAATCCAGCCCCCACACACTGCTTATCGAGTGCCAACCTTCTGACTGTACCTCAGTCTCCTTTAATACTTGTGGTATTTGTTAAATGCTTACTATGTGCCAAGCACTGTTCTATGTGCTGGGGCGGATACAAGGTAATCAGGTCGGACACAGTCCATGTCCCACGTGGGGATCACACTCTTAACCCCATTGTACAGATAAGGTACCTGAGGGCCAGAGAAGTGAAGTGACTTGCATAAGGTCCCACAGCAGACGTGTCAGAGGTGGAATTAGAACCCATGTCCTCTGACTCCCAATTCCATTCTGTTTCCACTAGGCTCCGCCGACCTCTCGTCAACGTCCAGCTTGTGGCCTGAAACACCCTCCCTCTTCATATTTGACAGACAATTACTCTCCTCACCTTTAAAGCCACATCTCTTCCAAGAGGCCTTCCTTGCCTAAGCTCTCATTTCCTCTTCCCCCACTCCTTCTGTTTCGCCCTTGGATTTGCTCCCTTTATTATTAATTATTATTATTATTATTATTATTATTATTATATTCACCCCTCTGTCAGCCCCACAGCACTTACATCCATATTCACAATTTATTTATACTAATGTCTGCTTCCCCCTCTAGACTGCATGCTTGTTGTAGGCAGGGAATGCATTTACCAACTCTCGTATATTGAACTCCCCCACGTGCTTAGTACAGTGCTCTGAACACAGTAAGCACTCAATAAATATTATCAACTAATTGATCTTGTTTTAGAGCACAAAGCCATTCTCTGGGAGCGGTTCCCCTGATGGACATGCTGGCTTTACTGATATTCTTTCTCCTGATCATCAGACAAAGATTCTGGTAGTCACTTTAGTTCTCTGTTGCCAATGTAAATCTTTGGAGAGCGGTGGAACTTCACTGTTTTGATGGGCACAAGACCTTAAAATTCTTCTAGCTCATTATCAGCCCCAGAGCTGTCCAAATATTGCAGAAAAGTCTATGCTTTCTTTCATGTCCATTTGTCTATGTGTGTGTGGTGTCAGGACAAAGGTGAAAGTCAAGGAGAAAGACAATTCATTCAAGTCTTTTATCCCTTTGCCCAACAGAAGCAACTATGCAAAGCTCATTAAAGTTTTGTGACCAATTTTAGTTACCACATTTTTTAAAGAATGCAGAAAAGCTCAAAAAAAAAACCCATAGGAGAGCAGCAAAAACCATTAAAGTGATGGAAAATAAATCCTAAAGTGGAAAAGTACAGGAATTGGCATGTTTTAGCCTAGGGAAGCCCCGACTGAGGCTGTGGATTAGCTGTTTTCCGTTATCTACTGAAGACTGACACAATTAAATGGGCTTAAATTAAAGAAGAGATTTAGGTTGGACCTGAAGAAAAACTCTTTGATGATCTGGGTCAATAAATTCAAAAATAGGCTACCTAGGAAGTTGTGGAGGCTCCATCCTTTGAGATCAATCGATCGATTGTCAAGAAACACTAGATCACTACTTGTTATGTGAATAAAGGGTGAAAGTCCAAGTGGAAGGGTGACACAGAAGGGATTGGGGAAACAGGAAATGAGGGTTTATTCGGGGACAGTCTCTTGGTGGGGAGGTGCTTTCAATAAGGTTTTCAAGGTGGGGAGTGTGATTGAGCGTGGGATTCGAAGCAGGAGGGAGTTCCAAGCCAGAGGTAGGAAGTGGGCAAGGGCTCATCGGTGAGATTGACGAGATGGAGGTACAGTGGGTAGATTGGCAGTCATTCATTCATGCATTCATTCATTCATTCATTCAATCGTATTTATTGAGCGCTTACTGTGTGCAGAGCACTGGACTAAGCACTTGGGAAATCCAAGTTGGCAACATATAGAGACGGTCCCTACCCAACAGTGGGCTCACAGTCTAGAAGGGGGAGACAGAGAACAAAACAAAACATATTAACAAAATAAAATAAATGGAATATGTACAAGTAAAATAAATAAATAAAAATATGGAACGCTTCCCGAATTTGCGTGTCATCCTTGCACAGGGGCCATGCTAATCTTCTCTGTATTGTTCCAATTTTAGTATATGTGCTGCCCTGTCGTAAATAGCTTCCTCACTTACCCTTAGCTGGTGCCAGTATTCTCTTTTACTTTTTTCAAACAGACGCACTAACAATTTTTGAGGCAACCCAGAATCCACTTCGGAAATGGCGGTGGAAAGTGCGGTGCCATTTAAGGTTTAGGTTACTTCAGAAGATTCTGATAAGCAGACTTCTCCACTGAGACATTCCATACGTCCCCACGACTTCTTTCCCTATAAGGATTCACTTACTATGGTTCATTTGCTGAAGGTTGTGGTTTTCCAGGAAACCGTTCCCTGATGAGGGAGGTGAACTTTCTTGTATCCTATACTTGAGGGCATTTTATACAGAAACAGACAAGAGTAACAGGATATAGAACATATTAATATCCTTATGACTATACTGAGGGCCTTCAAAACAACGGTTAATTGTTGTCAAAATAGCTTTACTTTGTGTTGGCAGACCATAAGCCATAATATATAGCTCCTTTTCTCCTGGCAATGTAGTTGGCAGTTCTGCCAGATTCTACTTTGAAGGAAGTGGCAAGAGACAATGAGTCCATTCAAATGAACTCACAATGTCTTCCAGTGAATGGAGGGCAGGGGGAGGAGGGAGTCAATTTCTGAATTGAGACAAATGTTAACTTGCCCCATTTGTAGGCGAAAATCAGTTTTCCCCAGTGATGAACTCTGAACGGAATGATTTCTATTTTTCCAAATAATATAATCCTAACACACCCCCAGGGTCATTTTGTCACCAAGTCTTCTAAAAAGCAAAGCCAGAGAGGCGTTTCACCTTTAAGCAAGAGGCCCCGGCTCATTACTGTCATCAATTGTATTCATTCAATCAACCGTTTCATTTATTTTCCTGAAATTGCAGCGTGCGGCACCTTATATAAACCTGCATCACTGCCGCCCAAACCTTCCTCCTGATGTTTTGGGTCATTCCATTTGTGACAGTGTTGCATTGTGTTGAGCCTGGAGAAGTAGAATATCCGGATTCCACAGAAATCCCGACTGGAGTGACCACCAGGACAACCAAACTGGTTTGCTAATGCAAGATTCAATATTTACCCTGTTTTGCAAAATCCTATTAAGTGGGAAGGCAGGCATTTTCCTGGTCTCAGGGGTCATCCAATTCCAGGGGACTGGGAAGGGGCCACGCCCTCTGGAGAGAGGGAAGAGCCCCCTGCTGGTTGAGCAGGAGAAACTAATCATTCCCCATCAGAAATAATAATAATAATAATAATAATAATAATAATAATAATAATAATAATATTTGTTAAGCACTTGCTATGTGCCGAGCACCGTTCTAAGTGCTGGGAACAGACATGAGTAACAGGATATAGAACACATTAGGATAGTATTCACCTGCCAGAAGAGTGATTAAAGCTCACTTCAGGCTGGAGACAGGGTTGGCTGGGACAAACGGCAAGCTGACGAGACAGGGGCTTCTCACCGCTCAGTGTTTAGACCAGGATGGAAAGAGATTAAAGGAGGGCGCGAATTGGTTATTGAGAGGAAGCGTATTTTGTTTACTGTAGTAGAAGACCCGGATCCTAATAGTAATGATAACTGTGGCATTGAGAACAGTGCTTGGCACATAGTAAGGTCTTAAATACCATCATCATTATTATTAAGTGCTTACTACGTGCCAAGAACTGGTTTAGATACAAGATAATCAGGCTGGACATCCTTCCTGATCCACATGGGACTCAAAATCTAATGGAGGGAGAGAACGGGTATTTATTTAACTGCCATTTGACAGAGGAGGAAACTGAGGGCCAGAGAAGTTAAGTGACTTGCCCAAGGTCACACAGCAGCCAGGTGGCAGAGTCGAGATTAGGATTCAGGTCCCTGGCTCCCAGCTTCTGGTCTTTCCCCCGGACCACGCCGCTTCTCGTGCAACAGCATTTCATGATCTGATATGCCACTCCCTTGCTGAGATTTGGGGATAAAAAAAATCAATGTCCTGTCTGGGCTTCAGTCTCTCTAACAGGGAAATGGGAGATAATAATAATAATGATGATGATGGCATTTGTTAAGCGCTTACAATGTGCGAAGCGCTGTTCTAAGCGCTGGGGGGAATACAAGGTGATCAGGTTGTCCCACGTGGGGCTCACAGTCTTCATCCCCATTTGACAGGTGAGGTAACTGAGGCTCAGAGAAGTTAAGTGACTTGCCCAAGGTCACACAGCATACATGTGGTGGAGCTGGGATTAGAACCCATGACCTCTGACTCTCAAGCCCATGCTCTTTCCAATGAGCCAAGCTGCTTTGATATGTGAAGCAGCGTGCCAATATATGAAGGCAACATCTCAGCCCAGCTAGTTCGGTAGGAAACGTAAAATAAAATGGATTGAAGAAAGAAATGAGAAGAGGAATTTTTTTTAGTGGTATTTGTTAAGCGCTTACTATGTGCCAGGCACTCTACTAAGCACTGGGGTAGATACAAGCTAATCAGGTCAGATCCAGTCCATGTTCTACATGGGGCTAGCAGCCTTAATCTCTATTTTACGGATGAGGTAACTGAGCAGTTCAAGTGACTTGCCCAAGGTCACACAGCAGACAAGTGGCAGAGACAGGATTAGAATCCGTGGCCCTCTGACTTCCAGGCTGTGCTCTATCCATTGAGCCATGATACTCTTCCTGCTTCTGATCTGTGTTGCCAGGACAAATGAAGCCTAAGCAAAGGAGTTTGGAAAAGAAATGTTGTTCTGAATTAGTCCAGCTGTGAAGGCAACACTTTCTAGATCTCCCATCTTGACTATAGGGAGAGCCAAGAGTTTCTGCAAAGAGAAGAGAAAGGCAAAGAAACCAGGGAATGGTTGGACGGCTTGATAAATTCAGATCATCATCATCATCATCATCAATCGTATTTATTGAGCGCTTACTATGTGCAGAGCACTGTACTAAGCGCTTGGGAAGTACAAATTGGCAACATAATAAATTAAATTAATAATAGATTAAATAATAATAATAATCGATTAATAATATTATATTATTTATTATATTATAATTTAATAATTGATTAAAACAAATGTATAAAAGCTACCATTCCTAGGACAATAAATAGTACTTACAAAAGGCTTTCATTGGAAGAGCTCAGAACACCTTAGTTTTAAACAGCTTCTCTCTCCTTCCCCTTCTTCTTCCACTTCTGGTCTCTTCCATGCAAGTCCATATAACTGAGGCAAATATACCTTCTGGTATCCCTTCCTTCAAATATCTCCGAACATTCCAGTTCCTCACTCAAATGTTCCTGGATCGAGTCAAGCCTTTCCCATCTATAAACTAGACAAAACCTACAGGCTAGTTGGTAAAGCATCAAAGTATTTATTGACACTCTGTCCCAAGCACTGTGGGAAAGTACAGTGGCATCGGTAGACGTATCCTTGCACTCAAGGAGGAGAAGTCCTCTGAATTCATTTTTATTTTAGTTTTTAATCGGCCACATTGTTTATGTGTCCAGTCCTGAGTTTTCTCAAGTCTTGAAGGACCAGAAGTAATTTTCATAAGGGAATTTATAGTCTAGCAACATCGACAAATCAATTAATGGTATTTATGGAGCGCTTACTATGTGCAGAGCATTCATTCATTCATTCAATCATATTTATTTAGCACTTACTGTGTGCAGAGCACTGTACTAAGTGCTTGGGAGAGTACAATACAATAGAATTAGCAGACACGTTCCCTGCCCATAACATACTTAATAATAATAATAATAATAATGATGGTTTTTGTTAAGCACTTACTATATGCCAAGCACTGTTCTAAGCACTGGGGTGGATACAAGGTGATCAGGTTGTCCCACGTGGGGCTCACAGTCTTAATCCCCATTTTACAGATGAGGTAACTGAGGCACAGAGAAGTGAAGTGACTTGCCCAAAGTCACACAGCTGACAAGCGGCGGAGCCGGGATTAGAACCCTTGACCTCTGACTCCTAAGCCCGGGCTCTTTCCACTGAGCCATGCCGCTTCTCGGGGAGCAGAGAAGCTTCCAGTCTAGAGTGGGAGACAGACATCAAGCGTTTAGTACAGTGCTGTGCACACAGTAAGCACTCAATAAATACGACTGAATGAACGAATTAATCATTTTTATGCAAATCCAGTTATTTACTGAATCGGAGTCTACTAATGCCTCAGTTGCCCTGGGAGCAATTTCGGCACATCGGTATACTGATGGACTCCTGTCCGTAGGGGGTTATTTTGTAAATCCCTACTGAGTGGTAGTGACTAAATAGTATGTTTTTGGCATGAGAGACTAAGTCCAATTTATACAAGGGCCCAGTTCACTCCCAGGAGTAATTCTTGCATCAGGAACATCCGGCTGAGAAAAAAATATTGGTCAGTAATGATGGCCTGCCTCTGGTCAAACCAGGAGTAAGGCATCGCCAAGGGGCCTAGCTGAACCTTCAGGCCTGTCTAAGGTTTCCACAGAAGCAGCATGGCCTCTAGACTCTAAACCCATTGTGGGCAGGGAATATGTCTGTTTATTGTTATATTGTACTTCCCCTAGCTCTTAGTATAGTGCTCTGCCCACATTAAGCACTCAATAAATACAACTGAATGAATGAATGAATGAACAGATAGAGACCGGGCCTAAGAGTTAGAGAGATCTGAGTTCTCTCGGCTCTGCCACTTGTCTGCTCTGTGACCTGGGGGAAGGCACTTCACTTCTCTGGGCCTCAGTTCCCTCTTCTGTAAAATGGGGATTAATACTGTCAGCCCCATGTCAGACAGGGAATTCGTCCAACCCGATTAGTTTGTATCTACCCCAGTGTTTAGTATAGTGCCTGGAACATAATAAACCCCCAACAAATACCACAATTACTATCATTATTATTATTATTATTATTATTATTATTACTATTACTTCCACAACTGAAGTTCAGCATAAAGGCGACCTCAAGGATTTCAGCCCAGGCCTCTTTATTCGTATATTTCTCACCTAATTTCTTCAAAGTGAACACAATAACCTGCACATTTAAAATTCCCTTAACATTTAAATTCCCTTCTTTGTTTTGAATGCCCACTGATGCCCTAACATATACTGGGCCCTCAAAAATTAAGGGTTCTGCTTATTTCCTAGTCCTGCACTGTCTGTGTGCTTGAGTGGTTTTGGAATTCCTTTGGAAAGTCCCAAATTGTTGGGCGGTAGGAGAAAACTCTAGTTAGGGTTGCTTTTGTCAGCATCCTACAAAGTTCTGAGCCTTCTCAGAGCTGCCTAATGTGTATTCCAGAATTATTGGCACCTTTCTGGCAAGAAACAGGTCATCTGCTTCTGGGAGATGTGGCTGACCAGGCAGGAGGACAACCAAGTGGGAGCAACTCTTGAACCAAATGGGAGCCCCATTTTTACTGCATCTGGTTCACCCAGACTGAGACACTGAGAGGACTATAATTTAAGTCCTATAATATAATATATAAGTAAATATATAATTATAATATATTAATTATATGATATATTAATCTAATATATAAGTCCTCTCAGCTGACACTGAGACTGTCAGCTACTGAGAGGGATAATGACCCGATGACTATAGAGTGTTTGAACTTCTCAGATGAAAGGAGTCCTATAAATGCAAAGTACTATTTTCTGGAGGTTACTGTAACCTGCCAACAAAATAGGCATCATTTTTCTCATTTCAACCACGGCCATTATGTCTGTGGGAGAAAAGTATCCAAGTGTTTCCCAAAAGGGGACACCTTTTCCATGTTTTCCATCAGCCAACGAAGTTGCTAGAATGAAACCAAAGATGGCTATGAACAGCACATATATGGTTATGGGTATTTGGCTTCCTGGACTACTGAATTGGGAAACATCATTCCTATAAAAAAAAATGCAGCTACTAATACTTAAAAAATAGAGACAGTCTTTCAGCAAAAATTGCTTCATCCACAGTGGTGTTTACAGATGGAGAAATTTGAGGCACAGAGAATGACTTGCTCAAATCAGCAAGACAGCTTATGAGCAACAAGAGATTGTCCATAGATTGCCTGGAACTCTAATAGATTTTTGAACTCCGGGCCTCGGGCAACCCTTAAAAAGAAATCCCCCTCCACTCCTGGATCCCATCTTGGTAGACCGTAAACTGGTTGTAAGCAAGGAATGTGTCTGTTTATTGTTCTGTTGTGCTCTCCCAAGTGCTTAGTACAGTGCTCTGCACAGAGAAGTGCTCAATAAATGCGACTGAATGCATGAATATTCAGTGGAATACACTGAGTGTAGTCGATCCAAGTCGTTTGTGCAGAAACTACATTAGTCCGTTCTGCAAATGGGAGACATGCCTTTAGTGGTTCAGATCGATTGCCCTCTTAGTTCGTTATCCCTTCTGTCCCTGACCATAGTGACAGGGCTGGAGGAGGTGGAGGAACTGGATAATGGTTTAGGTAAAGTCCCTCCTGTAATTTTACCTCTAAAGTAAATTATAGTCCTCTCAACCATTAATTTATTCACACTTCCACTGAACTTTTTTAGGCTCCTCCTTGTCTTTTACCAACTCCCTCCCAAGCGCTTACTACAATACTTTGAATGCAGTTAGAGCTCAGATTTTTTTGAATGGCATTTAAGTGCTTACTATGTATGGAAACACTGTTCCAACTGCTGCGATAGGTAGAAGTTAATTAGGTTGGACACGGTCCCTATCTCATTTAGGGATCACAGTTTAAGTAGAAGGGAGAACGGGAGAACTGGGGTACAGAGAGGCTAAGTGACTTGCCCTATGTCACACAGCAAGCAATTGGCAGAGCCAGGATTAGAACCCAGCTCCGTCTGACTCTCAAATCCATTACTCACTCCTCAAATTGATTCACCTCCGACATTGTTTGTCTCTAAATTTTGCAAATTCTTCCCTTTAAATATTTCACTGAGCTGCCCCTTCCTTTCTAAGCTTGGAACAATCACCTTCATTCACTCAGTCAGTCAATCAATGATAAATGAGTGCCTTCTTCAATTCCAAATTGGATTCCTGTTCCTTTTCACCGGTCTCCTAGTATCAAACATCTCTTTCCTCTTCAGATGCCAATAGTATCTTTCTAAAATGCTATTTTGAACGCTTCGTTCCTCTCTTTGATGGCCTCTATTGGCAATCAATTCTTCTCACATGAAACAGGAACTCCTAATCACTGGTTTCAAGGCTCTCCATCTTTCTCTTACCAATTTAACTTTCATTCTTCACTCCTAAGATATCACCTTTCACCTATTTCTTGCTCCTGGCCCTCCTGTCTCCAGTCCATTGATCACACCTATCCCTACCTGGAACATTTTCCACCATTAGTTCCACCAAACCAGATCCTTCCCTAACTTTAAAGCACTCCTGAAAATCAGCTCCTCTACGAGGCATACCCATTCGGTTTCCTTAGCACTTGATTGATTATGTTACTTATTAAGCACTTTCTATATGCTGAACGTTACGCTTAGCACTGGGGTAGATGCAGTATTGTGAACACCATCTAAGAGGGGTAGACACATTCAGACAACATTGCATCCAGCTCTAGAAAATGAGAAGTACATTCTGTCAAAATCCAGCATTAAGAAAAGCTCACATTGTAATACTTAATGGTTTAGATACCACACATGTGCACAAACTCCCAACGACAATATGGCCCCTGTATCCAAACAGGCTGGCAATGTCAGATGAATGCTCCTCGATTCCTTAACAATGTTCTATCCAAAAAGCATGGTGAAAACACATGCCAAGGTGGAAGTGAGAATGCAGCAACAATAAGTAACAGCGTCAACAAAACCAAGATAAGTGTTAAGATTCGAAAATAACCAGTTCTTGAAAGGAGTCCTCAGACTCTGCACTGGTCCAAACAATTCTTAGTTACAAACCAACTGTTGTTTACTTTGTGATCTTAATGTTCAAAAGGCGGAATGTGATGTTTTTAGTGCCAGGGGATACTATGAGTCCCGTGTGGAACAGGAATTGTGTCCAATCTGATTAGGTTGCATCTACCCCACTTAGTGCTTGGCACAGAGTAAGCACCTAACAAATGACACAGTTATCATTGGGCATTAGGCTATCCTGGAATTACCAATCTTAAAGGGACTCCAGACCACCAGACCATAGTATCATCATCATCATTATTATTATTATTATCTTTAATTTATTTATATTAGTGCCTGCCTCCCCCTCTAGACTGCAATCTCCTTATAGACAGAGAACGTGTCAACCACTTCTGTTATGTTGTACTCTCCCAAGCACTTAGTACAGTGCTGTGCACACAGTAAGTGTTCAATAAATATGATTGACTGAATGACTGACATAGGGCTCACAGTCTTAATCCCCATTGATAAGTGCTTACGCTGTGCTAAATTGCCTGGCATTTAGTAAGCGCTTAAATACCGTTAAAAAAAAACAAAAACACAGACTGTCCATTGGAAAACTGGGTGGCTGGTCAGAGGGAAAGAGAAAAAGGAGACAGACAAAGAAAGAGGAAAGAGAGAAGAAAAGAAAGAGCCTCAGAAGAAAAAGGGGGGACTTGGTGTGGCCTTTCATCCAGTTTTATCCCTATTTTTCAGCCGCTCTGTCCCCTGATTGTTACTGATGCTGCACCAGGAACTTTTAAATTGGGAATGTTTATTTTAAATGGCCAGTCTTCCTCTGCCTCAACTCCTACTGCTGAGTTCCTTGACTGGGAAGTGGTGCCCATGTTGACAGGAACCCATGAGAAGAACCCAAAGGCTCTGGACTAATAAAGTGCTGGGACTCAGCTCCAGTTTAGAAAGAATCCTGCAACAGGTGTTCTGAGGTGGTAGGTGAAGGGGCAACAACCCCAGCCCCTGTTCTCTGTTTGGTAGCCAGGAGTAGCCCCAGCCCCATCGCTCCTACTTTACTCAGTCCCCAGGCCCTGCAACGTGTGCCTGGCGTCTCCATACTTCATGCTGCTGCCCGGATTGTCTTTGTCCAGAAACGCTCTGGGCATGTTACTCCCCTCCTCAAAAATATCCAATGGCTACCAATCAATCTGCGCATCAGGCAGAAACTCCTCACCCGAGGCTTCAAGGCTGTCCATCCCCTCGCCCCCTCCTACCTCACCTCCCTTCTCTCCTTCTATGGCCCACCTCGCACCCTCTGCTCCTCTGCAGCTAATCTCCTCACCGTACCTCGTTCTCGCCTGTCCCACCATCGACCCCCGGCCCACGTCATCCCCCGGGCCTGGAATGCCCTCCCTCTGCCCATCCGCCAAGCTAGCTCTCTTCCTCCCTTCAAGGCCCTACTGAGAGCTCACCTCCTCCAGGAGGCCTTCCCAGACTGAGCCCCTTCCTTCCTCTCCCCCTCGTCCCCCTCTCCATCCCCCCATCTTACCTCCTTCCCTTCCCCACAGCACCTGTATATATGTATATATGTTTGTACATATTTATTACTCTATGTATTTATTTATTTATTTTACTTGTACATATCTATTCTATTTATTTTATTTTGTTAGTATGTTTGATTTTGTTCTCTGTCTCCCCCTTTTAGACTGTGAGCCCACTGCTGGGTAGAGACTGTCTCTATATGTTGCCAACTTGTACTTCCCAAGTGCTTAGTACAGTGCTCTGCACACAGTAAGCGCTCAATAAATACGATTGATTGATTGATTCTTCAGTGGCCACAGCAGCCGGCTGCCTATTTCTTCCCCCTGCCACTGCAAGAGGAGAGGTGTTCTAGTTAACCTTCTCACTGTGCCACCATCTTTCCTGTCTCACCGCTAATCCCTGGCTCACATTCTACCTCTGTTCTGGAATGCCCTCCCTCCTCAAATCTGCCAGACAATGACTCTCCCCTCCTTCAAAGCCTTACTGAAGACACATCTTCTCCAAGAGGCCTTCCCAGACTAAGCCATTCCACTGAGAAGCAGCGTGGCTCAGTGGAAAGAGCCTGGGCTTTGGAGCTAGAGTCATGGGTTCAAATCGCGGCTCCGCCAATTGTCAGCTGTGTGACTTTGGGCAAGTCACTTAACTTCTCTGAGCCTCAGTTCCCTCATCTGTAAAATGGGGATTAAGACTGTGAGCCCCATGTGGGACAACCTGATCACCTTGTAACCTCCCCAGCGCTTAGAACAGTGCTTTGCACATAGTAAGCGCTTAACAAATGCCATCATTATTATTATTATTATTAAGCCGCACTTTTCCTCATCTCCCACTCCCTTCTGCATTGCCCTGACTTGCTCCCTTTCCTCTTCCCTTCACCCAGCCCCACAGCACTTATGCACATATGTGTCATTTTATTTATTTATAGTGACCTCTTGTCTCCCTGCCTCTAGACTTTAAACTCATTGGGGGCAAGGAATGAGACTGTTTATTATTGTATCGTACTCTTCCAAAGCTGCATGGCTCAGTGAAAAGAGCAGGGGCTTTGGAGTCAGAGGTCATGGGTTCAAATCCAGGCTCCGCCAATTGTCAGCTATGTGACTTTAGGCAAGTCACTTAACTTCTCTGTGCTTCAGTTACCTCATCTGTAAAATGGGATTAAGACTGTGAGCCCCACGTGGGTCACCTTGTAACCTCTCCAGCACTTAGAACAGTCCTTTGCACATAGTAAGCGCTTAATAAATGCTATCATTATTATTATTATTATTCCAAGTCTTGGTGCAGAGCTTTGCACACAGTAAGTGCTCAGTAAATATCACTGATTGACTGATTACATGTGAGTTGGGGTGGAATGCCAAAATATTTTCTTAGTGCTGGTCTTGGAGAAAACTTTTGATACCTTGTAATTTCATGGTAGGTGGGAAATGAAATAGAGTGGGAGACTAAGGATTCTGATTTACAAAGAACACTGATGTGTTAGGCCTGGAGAAAAGAGTCGATAGAGGACTGAGGGTGGGCATTGCTGCCTTAAAGGTGTATTTGACATGGAATCTAATGAACTACTGCCTGGTAAGGAATCCCCAAAGTTGACTGTTGAACATTTCGTAGTTCTGCTCTACTGGTCCCCAGGATGAATGATGTCATCATTCCCATTTGTTAACTCCACAGTACCGCCAAGACACAATTACAAAGTGAACTCTCACTTAGTTTCATCTCCAAATTGGAATGACATTATTTGCTTTATTTGAGGTTGAAGATTCAGGCTGAATGTCCTACTGGAAAGGCATGTGCTTTAAAAATGGCAGCACCAAGTGATTTATCCTGGGAATAACTCCTTAGTCTGTCAAGGATCTGGCACGATCTCTCCGGAAGAGATCCTCACAGCCAGCTCCTTCTGCATTCAGCTAAAAGATGAGCTGCCCTGGTCCATGCCAGATATCATAAGGCACAATCAGCCAGGTGCCAGGAATGAAGCAAAGAGCTGCTTAGAAAGAGGGTATCCCTCATACTCTCATACTGACGTGGCTAATGACGCTCAATTGTTCATTAGCCAACCCCGAGATCTAAGCTTTTTAAGTGATTTTTATCAATTTACCTTCTTCTTCTCTCACCTCTGTGTAAAACCGTGTGCATTGCATAAGAAATCACCCCCCGCAAAATGGCTGCAACGGGTCATTTTTCCAACATTTGTCATGGTTTCCCTGAAAACAACAATTGTTAATGCTACGACCGGCAGGTTTGGGTTCTCATGGAGGGGTCCAAGGAGAGGGCAATGGTGCAGAAGAGGGGAGGGAGGGCCAGGAGAGGGGCCAGGAGAGTGGAGGAGAACCCCCTCCCTTTCACATCCAGCAAACCATTCATCCATTCAATCTTATTTATTGAGTGCTTACTATGTGCAAAGCACTGTACTAAGCATTTGGGAGAGTACACTATAACAATAAATAGACACATTCCCTGCCCACAATGAGCTCAGTCTAGAGGGGGAGACGGACGTTAATATACATACATTAATTAATTCGTTAAATATATATACATAAGTACCGTGGGGCTGGGAGGGGGGAATTCATGAAGGAAGCACGCCAGGGCGACGTGCAGGGGAGTGGGAGAAGAGGAGGGGAGGACTTAATCATGGAAGGCTTCTTAATCACTGAAGGGGATGTGCCTTCAATAATGCTTTGAAGTCGGGGAGAGCAACTGTCTGTGTGGTATGAGGGAAGAGAAATCCCGGCCCTGGGAGTCACAAGGTTATGGGTTCCAATTCCAGCTCCTCCACTTGTCTGCTGTGTGACCTTGGGCAAGTCACTTCACTTCTCTGTGCCTCAGTTACCTCATCTGTAAAATGGAGATGGAGACTGTGAGCCCCACATGGGACAGGGACTGTGTCCAACTTGATTGGCTTGTTTGTATGCATCCCAGCATTTAGTTCAGTGCACATAGTAAGAATTTAGCAAATATCATAATACTTATTATTACATCAGGTGGGAGGGCGTTCCAAGCCAGAGGTAGGATGTGGAAGGATCAGTCTCTCTTCTCCCCACCCTATCTCTCCCCTTACTACCACTTCAGCATTTCCACTTCACCTAAGTGTCCTCCACCTGGCCCCAGGACACTTACGTGCAGATCTTTAAAGTCTAGTGCTTCCCGCCACCGGTAATTTATTTCCGTGTCTAACTCCCTGATAGATCCTAAGCTCTTGAGGGCAGTTATCATGTCTACTAAATCTATCATACTGTCCCAAGTGCTTAGTTCAGTGCTCTGACCAGAGTAAGCCACTCAATATATACAATTGATTTAACTATATAGAAATCAGAATCACTTGAGAGGGGTTGTGATATTCATTCATTCAATCCATATTTATCGAGCACTTACTGTGTACTAGGCACTTGGGAGAGTACAATAACAAAGAGGCACTTACTGCATTTTCCTCTTAAACATGTCCTCCCAGCATGATCTTCCTCATAGCTCCATCTCACACACTAGAGCAGACCAGTCAGTCGATCCTATTTATTGAGCACTTCCTGTGCACAGAGCACTGTACTAAGTGTTTGAGAGAGTACACTATAACAATAAGCAGATTCCCTGCCTACAATGAGATTACAGTCTAGAGGGGGAGACAGACATTAATATAAATAAATACATTATTGCAGATACATACGTAAGTGCTACGGGGCTGGGAGCGGGGGAATAAGTAAAGGGAAGGAGTTTAGGGTGACGCAGAAGGGAGTGGGAGAAGAGGAAAAGAGGCCTTAGGTTGGGAAAGGCCCAGACTTGGAGATTGCTAAGGTCCCAGACATCTTGCCCGCCCCAGGGGGGATCCCAGACATCAAAATAATTCTGAGTTCTCGCCTTAAGATCTGTATAGACCTAGACAGAATCCAATTTTGCCAGTGCACTTGGCTTCAACTGCAGTTTCCAAATGTAAATATTTAAGCAAGTGGTTCAATCCCTCAATTAACCTGTGGCATGAGGAAAACCCGGTTACTGCACATTCAGGAGTTCTGTTTAGGCTCTGTTTGCCTGATTCAGCATAACACACTCTAATAATAAGTAATTCAATTCTTCCTCATTTTTTAATGTTATTTGAGCCCTTTAATATAATTTGGTGAGCTATTATAGTTGTTACAGCTGCTAGT
This sequence comes from Tachyglossus aculeatus, assembly GCF_015852505.1. Taxonomy (NCBI): domain Eukaryota; kingdom Metazoa; phylum Chordata; class Mammalia; order Monotremata; family Tachyglossidae; genus Tachyglossus; species Tachyglossus aculeatus. Next base: position 16,993,470 of record NC_052067.1, read on the forward strand.
TTTGCCCTCAATCCTGATTTCACTTATGACCTCAGTCGGAACAAGATTTAAAGTTTGAGATGATGTAAGTGAATAAGGATTATTAGATTTATTCATATGGCAATTTAAATAAGAAACTGCCTGGCTTCGAATAAGCGGTAAATGAAAAATGCATGTGATTTATAGACCTGTCCATTTTAAAGATTTATACGACGTGTAGGATGATTAAGTAAGAGACAGACCTGATTATATGAAATATGTAATTTTTGTAATGCAATATTGGGAGCACTAGCATAACAACTCTCAGCTAAGCAATTTTTATTACACTCTCCTCGGACAACCGGTATAAGAAATCACGGACCCCATCTTTGGTCGCGCGGTAGGAAACGGACCTACGTAAAAGCTGCTTCCGACCGTAAACTCATCGTGGGCAAGGAACATGTCTACCGACTCTGTTGTATTGTGATCTACCCTTTCCTCTCCATGCAAACTGCTACCCCGTTAATCCAAGCGCTTCTCCTATCCCTCCTCGATTACTGTATTGGCCTCCTTGCTGGCTTCCCTGCCTCCTGTCTCTTCCCACTCCAGTCCATCCTTCACTCTGCTGCCCGGATCATTTTTCTACAAAAATGTTCAGTCCATCTTTCCCCTCTCTCCTCAAGAGCCTCCAGTGGTTCCCACCCACCTGCACAACACACTATAACTCCCTACCATCAGCTTAAAAACACTCAATCACCTCCCCCCATCCTACCTCACCTTGCTTCTCTCCTACTACAATCCATCTCGCACAATTCGCTCCACTAATGCCAAACTACTCACCGTCCTCGATTTTGTCTCTCTCACCGATGACCACGTCCTACGTCTGGCCTGGAATGCCTTCCCTTTTCATATCCAACAGACAATTACTCTCCCCTCTCTTCAAAGCATTACTGAAAGTACATCCGCTCCAAGAGGCCTTCTCTAACTAAGCCCTCCTAGCCTCTTTTCCCTTCAGTGTCACCCTGATTTGCTCCTTTCACTCACCCCCGCTTGCCCCCGAGCCCCACAGAATTTATTTATTTATCCATAAGTAATTTATTTTATATTAATATCTGTCTCCACCTCTAGACTGTAAGTAAGCTCACTGTGGGCAGGAAATGTGTCTGTTATATTGTTGCGTTGTACTCTCCCAAGAGCTTAGTACAGTGCTCTATGCACAATAAGCGCTCAATACATATGATTGACTGATTGATTGTGCTCTAAGCACTTAGTACGGGGCTCTGCCCATGGTCAGTGCTCAGTGAATACCACTGATGATGATGAAAAGTCCAACGAACAAGTCAAACAGCTCGCGGGGCGGTAGAACCAGTTCCCACATAGAAAGCTGTGCCCAACGTGGCAAGGTCTAGGACTTGATTCTGGAAGTTAGGCTGGCAAGGATGGAGAAACCCCACCCTGTGCTGAGCACTGGGACTGGCTTAATGAGAATGTGCAAAGTCTCTGCCCAAAGACTACAATCTTCACTGCTTTTGACCACCCCTTTCTAGCCTCAATTTCCCCATTTTGTAAGATGTAAGCGATACTTTCCTCGCATTTTGGTGGAGCAGATGGTCGGGGAAGGATTTTGCTGTTCCAGGCTGGGCTCACCGTGGAAAAAAATGTGGAGATCCTCTTTTTTTCCAATGGTATTTGCTAATCACTCACTATGTGTGAGTCACTGTTCAAAGCACTGGGGTAGATATGAGCTAATCAATTTGGACACTGTCCATGTCCCACATGGGGCTCACAGTCTTAATCCCCATTTTCCAGATGAGGTACCTGAGACACGGACAGGTTAAGTGACTTGCCCAAGGTCCCACAGCAGACGAGTGACAGAGCTGGGATTAGAACCCAGGTCCTTCTGACTCCCAAGTACTTCCCAAGCGCTTAGTAGAGTGCTCTGCACACAGTAAGCGCTCAATAAATACGATTGAATGAATGAATGAATGAAGTTACCTCATCTGAAAAATGGAGATTAAGACCGTGATTCCCCTGTGGGGCATAGACTGTGTCCAACTTAATTATCATATATCTACATCAGCGTTTAGTACAGTGCTTGGCATATAGTAAATGCTAAACAAAAGCCATTAAAAAAAAAAGCAGCATGATGGGAAGCAGCAGAACATAGTGGAAATACCATGGGTTTGGAAGTCAGGAGATTCATTCATTCATTCAATCGTATTTATTGAGCGCTTACTGTGTGCAGGGCACTGTACTAAGCGCTTGGGAAGTACAAGTTGGAAACATATAGAGACGGTCCCAACCCAACAACGAGCTCACGGTCTAGAGGGGGAGACAGACATTAATACAAATAGATAAAACAATAAATTACAGATATATACATAGGTGCTGTGGGGAGTCATTCATTCAATCGTATTTATTGAGCTCTTACTGTGTGGAAAGCACTGTACTAAGCGCTTGGGAAGTACAAGTTGGAAACATAGAGAGACGGTCCCTTTTCATCCCCGCTTTCCAGACGAGGGAACTGAGGCAGGGAGAAGTGAAGTGACTTGTCCGAGGTCACAGGGCAGGCGGCGGGGCCGGTGACCCACAGAGCGTCCCCCCCCAGCCACCCGTCCTTAGATCTGGGTTCTAATCCCAACTCTGTCGTTTACCCGCTGCTGTGTCACCATCGGCAAGTCCCTTAACTTCTTCGGGCCTCGGCCTCTTCATCTGTAAAATGGGGATTAAATACCTGTTCATTCATTCATTGATTCAATCATATTTATTAAGCGCTTACTGTGTGCAGAGCACTGTACTGAATGCTCAAGAGAGTACAATACAACAATAAACAGACATGTTCCCTACCCACAACAAGCTTACAATCCATAGGCGAACAGTCTAGAAGGGGAGTTTACAGTCTTCAATCTGTTCTCCTTCCTGCTTAGACAGGGAGCCCCGTGAGAGGCAGGGTCCGATCTGATTATCTCGTATCTACCCTAGTGCTTAAACACAGAGTAAGCACTTAACAAATACCATTATTATTATCATCATCATCATCATCAAATAGCAGGGCATGGTAGTCTAACGGAAAGAGCAAGAGACTGGAAGTCAGGAGACCCAGGTTTTAATTCCACTGACCTGCTGGGTGACCTTGGATGAGCCGATGAATGTCTCTGTGTTCCAGTTTCCTCACGTGTAAAATAGAGATAAAAGATAGCTGCTCTCCCTGCCTCTTAGATCACGAGCCCATGTGCGACAGGGACTGTGTCCAACCTGATTATACTCTATCTACCCCATGGCTTGGCACAGGATTCATAAGCATTTAAAAATGTCATAATAAGTAACTAATAGAAGGGGCTGAATCGCGTTCGTACGTGAACTCCTTCAGCTGTGCGGGAGCCAGATATTTTTGACTCATCCAAGATGGAGGTGAGCTAAGTCTGCTGTGTGACCTTGGACAAGCCACTTAACTTCTCTGTGTCTCTATTACCTCGTCTGTAAAATGGGGATGAAGACTATGAGCCCCACGTGGCACAACCTGATTACCTTGTATCTGCCCCAGGGCTTAGAATAGTGCTCGGCACATAGTAAGCGCTTAATAAATGCCATCATCATTATTATTATCACTATTATTATTAACAGAGCTCAGAAAGGGGAGCACATGTACCCTTAATGAATAACCTTTCAGGCTTCCAAAGTGCTACTTGCAGTTTTCATTTGCACTCCTCCTTCCTCTCCCCAGACAGAAGATCCTGAGAGGGGCAGAAGGAGGATCAGACACTGTGGCCCTCGGTTATATTAGAGAGAGCAAAACAGCAGCTGCACAGAAATACCACCCTGCCACAAGAAAAGGAATGGGAACTGCAAGCCCTAAAATACAGACATTCAGACGAACCAAGCTAGAGTTCACCAACTGGGCACGGATAAAAAAAATTAGCCATAACATTCTGGTTCTGGAGCCTTACAAGAACACAATTTGCATGACGTTGCCGTTGGTGACCTAGAAAATTTTAAGCTAAAAATTCAATTTAGCCTCTGTATATGGCAGTGTAATTTATTCCCCCGAAAATATACAGATTTTATCAATTATATAAGCTAAATTGGTAGCAGATTTATCGGACAGTCTATCTCAAACCACGCTCTCTTTGATGTGGTAAATCTGATATCACTAACTGGTCAAGTATGTTCAACTTCAAGTTTTAGTGTCACTGTATGTACATTTGAAAATCAATCATATTCTCGAAAAGGATTTTAATCACTTCATTTTCACTTTGGCATTGGATTTTTTTTCACTCTATGGATCCTACTCAATGATAATATTTAAAAAATGGTCCATTTTGATGATTTGGACAAGTACAAAGTAAGGACAGATATTTCATCTGTAGCGAATGGGTGGTGAGAAGTCCAAGGCTACAAATATAGTTGTGGGCGCTGCTCACTCTTAATGCTGGATTTCTTTTAATCTGTTCTAAGATGTTATGCACATGCTTGCCAAGACAAGAGAAGAGAAGCGTGGCAGAAGGATATTCAACAGATTGTGGCTATTTGCAATCAGGAAAGATGGGGAGGGAGAAGAGAAAGGAAAAGAGACAGGGGTGTGGGCAGGCATTTAGTTGCTAACTGAGGACATCTGCCTTAGGGCAGAATTACTGGTCATAAAGTACAACAGTAAATTTAATAAGATGCATCATTCACTTGCTGGGCTACTAGCACTTGTTTTAAAAGGCCAGTTCCACCAAGAAGAGTGGATTTTAGATTTGTTCCCAAATTACCACACCAACAGATACTGTAACACTTCCCCCTCATTGTGAATTGATGAGCAAAGTGATTGAATTTTTGGAAACTGTTATAATGCCATTTGATATTGATGATCCCAGACTGAGCCCCCTTTTTCCTCTCCTCCTCCCCATCCCCCCCACCCTACCTCCTTCCCCTCCCCATAGCACCTGTATATATGTTTGAACAGATTTATTACTCTATTTTACTTGTACATATTTACTATTCTATTTATTTTGTTAATGATGTGCATCTAGCTTTATTTCTATTTGTTCTGACGACTGGACACCTGCCCACATGTTTCGTTTTGTTGTCTGTCTCCCCCTTCTAGACTGTGAGCCCGTTGTTGGGTAGGGGCCGTCTCTATATGTTGCCAACTTGTACTTCCCAAGCGCTTAGGACAGTACTCTGCACACAGTAAGCACTCAATAAATACGATTGAATGAATGAATGCCATTTATATATATATATATATATATATATATATATATATATATATATATATATAAGCTTACGTATATATATATATGGGCTTATATATGTATGAGCTTATATATATATATATATATATATATATATATATATATATATATATGTACATGAGAGAATCAATTGGATTACCTGAAATCTCACAGCTGCAGTTTGGAAATTGCCATCCTAGAGAGATAATGGAAGAGCCATAACTTTTAAGCACCTTGAGCCAAATAGCAACTGTCAACTCTTGATAGCAGAATTTGACCTCTGAGGAAAGAGGCACAAACCAAGGTGAAATAGCCACCACCTCGACTCCACCAAAGATAATCAACCATGACAATGGAAGTCTGCTGAGTGAAGTGCAGGCAGAAGCAGAAAAAAGACTTGGTGGAAAGAATTATGGTTCCCAGAATTCTGTAATTCTAGCCATTACTTGCTATTAAGGTTCTTTACTCATATTAACATCTGTCTTCCTCTCTAGACTGTAAGCTCACTGTGGGCAGGGAATGTGCCTGTTTATCATTGTATTGTACTCTCCCAAGGACTTAATACAATGCTTTACACATAATGAGCACCTTTTTTCCTCTCCTCCCTCATCCCCCCCCACCTCCTTCCCCTCCCCACAGCACTTGTATATATTTGTACATATTTATTACTCTATTTTACTTGTACATATTTACTACTCTATTTTATTAATGATGTGCATATAGTTATAATTATATTTATTTTGACGGTTTTGATACCTGTCTACATGTTTTGTTTTGTTGTCTGTCTCCCCCTTCTAGACTGAGCCCATTGTTGGGTGGGGACCATCTCTATATGTTGTCGACTTGTACTTCCCAAGTGCTTAGTACAGTGCTCTGCACACAGTAAGCGCTCAATAAATACGATTGAATGAATATGCACTCAATAAATATGATTGACTATTAGGATCACGCCCATACTAGAGAACGATCTAATTTTCCTGGTGTTTATCAGATGCTTACTCAGTGCCAAGCACTGCGCTAAACTCTGGGATAGATGTGAGATGAGATGAGATGAGAAAGGTCACAGCCTCTCGCCCACTCCGGGTTCATAAAGAGGTAGGGAATTCTTCCCATTTTACAGATGAGAAAACTGATGCCCAGAGAGGTTAAGTGACTTGCTCAAGGTCACAAGACGGCTAACGGCAGAGATGGGACTAAAAAAAAAATTACCATATCTGTTAAGCATTTACTATGTGCCAAGCACTGTTCTAAGTACAGGAGTAGATACAAGTTAATTACGTTGGACACATTCCCTGTCCCACATGGGGCTCACAGTCTTAATCCCCATTTTACAGATGAGGTAACTGAGGCCCAGAGAAGTGGAGTGACTTGCCCAAGGTCACACAGCAGGCAAGCGGTGGAGTCAGGATTAAAACCCACCTCCTCTGTCTCCCAAGCCCATGCTGCTGGGTCTCTGACTCCCATCCCTGTGCTCTCTTGAGTAGACTACACCCCTTCATCATCATCATCATCAATCGTATTTATTGAGTGCTTACTGTGTGCAGAGCACTGTACTAAGCGCTCGGGAAGTACAAGTTGGCAACATATAGAGACAGTCCCTACCCAACAGTGGGCTCACAGTCTAAAAGGGGGAGACAGAGAACAAAACCAAACATACTAACAAAATAAAATAAATGGAATAGATATGTACAAGTAAAATAAATAAATAGAGTAATAATAAATAAATAGAGTAATAATATTACCCTCCAGATCATTCATGCCAAAAATATCCAAGTTGTCCTGAAATGTCGGGATAAATGACACTAAGAAGTACTTTTAGCTTGAATTATCTGGTTATTTCTAGCTGGAATGACCAGTCATCTGGTTTTCTACCAGCAGTCCAGTTTTCAGCTAGTCTGTTCCCTGTCCAGTGTGGTTATAGCACCAGAAAGCGTTATGCTTTATATTTTTATTTTTAGCTTTCAGCCTCCCTCCGCCTCAGAGCCTACTGCAGAGTTCCACGACTCAGAGCTGGTGTCACTGATTTATTCAGTCGTATTTACTGAGCACTTACTATGATGATGATGATAATGGCATTTGTTAAGCGCTTACTATGTGCAAAGCACTGTACTAAGCACTGGGGAGAGGACAATATAACAATAAATGGAGACATTCCCTGCCCACAACGAGCTTCTTTTAGACTGTGAGCCCACTGTTGGGTAGGGACTGTCTCTGTATGTTGCCAATTTGTACTTCCCAAGCGCTTAGTACAGTGCTCTGCACATAGTAAGCGCTCAATAAATACGATTGATGATGAGCTTACAGTCCAAGGAAAGATGGAGATTCTAAAGGAGTGTGGGGGTGGGAAGGGGCAGGTCAGGGCCCTGTGCAGAGAAATGTTCTTGGCTTGGGCCACAAAACAGCACATATGCCATCTTTATATTACGCTGCAGATCTGTCATTCATTAATTAATTCATTCATTCAATTGTATTTATTGAGCGCTTACTGCATGCACAGCACTGTACTAAGCGCTTGGGAAGTACAAGTTGGCAACATATAGAGACGGTCCCTACCCAACAGGAGGATCACAGTCTAGAAGGGGGAGACAGACAACAAAACAAAACACGTGGACAGGTGTCAAGTCATCAGAACAAATAAAATTAAAGCTAAATGCACATCATTAACAAAATAAATGACAAATGTAGTCGTGTTTGCTTCCTTGTCTGCTCTCCACGAGGGCTGCTAATTGTTAGCACAGTGTTGAAGCAGCGTGGCTTAGTGGATAGAGCATAGGCCTGGGAGTTAGAAGGACCTGAGTTCTAATCCTGCTCTGCAACTTGTCTGCTGGGTGATCTTGGGCAAGTCACTTCACTTCTCGGTGGCTCAGTCCCCTCCTCTGCAAAATGGGGACTGATTGGGAGCCCCATGTGAGACGGGACTGTGTCCAACCTAATTAGGTTGAATTTACCCCAGTGTTTAGGTAATAATAATAATGATGGCATTTATTAAGCACTTACTATGTTCATGGCACTGTTCTAAGCACTGGGGAGATTACAAGGTGATCAGGTTGTCCTACGGGGGGCTCACAGTCTTAATCCCCATTTTACAGGTGAGGTAACTGAGGCCCAGAGAAGTGAAGTGACTGGCCCAAAGTCACACAGCTGACAAGTGGCAGAGCTGGGATTTGAACCCATGACCGCTGACTCCAAAGCCCCTGCTCTTTCCACTGAGCCATGCTGCTTCAACACTGTGTTAACAATTGGCAGACCTCATGGAGAGCAGACAAGGAAGCAAACACGACTACATTTGTCATTTATTTTGTTAATGATGTGCATTTAGCTTTACCAGGTACAGTGCCTGGTACAGAGGAAGCAGATAACAAATACTATTAAAATACTATGAGAAGCAGCATAGCTCAGTGGAAAGAGCACGGGATTTGGAGTCAGAGGTCATGGGTTCAAATCCCGGCTCCACCAACTGTCAGCTGTGTGACTTTGGATGTCACTAAACTTCTCTGTGCCTCAGTTCCCTCATCTGTAAAATGGGGACTAAAACTGTGAGCCCCCGGTGGGACAACCTGATCACCTTGTAACCTCCCCAGCGCTTAGAACAGTGCTTTGCACATAGTAAGCGCTTAACAAATACCATCATTATTATTATTATTATTTTTAAAAAAAAGTTGGCCTAAGTGACTTCTACATGCCAGTATTGACCTTTTTCATAGTCACGTGTCTGTTAGGTGGACAAAGAATTGCTGAGAAATCAGGGCTAAAAACACCTTGGTGATAATGCTGTTTGGTGCCAGTGGAAAGAGAATTAGTGAAGACACTGTCGGGGAAGATAGTCGGTATTCAGTAAAGTCCTTGTGAGGGTTTGGGTCGAAGAATGCTAGGAACAGAAGTTGGGCAGTAGAAGCTTGACCAACATCCATGCTCCCATTTTGGGTCTTCTCCTCCTAATCAATCAATCAATCAATCATATTTATTGAGCACTTACTGTGTGCAGAGCACTGTACTAAGCGCTTGGGAAGTACAAGTTGGCAACATATAGAGACAGTCCCTACCCAACAGTGGGCTCACATTCTGAAAGGGGGAGACAGAGAACAAAACCAAACATACTAACAAAATAAAATAAATAGAATAGATATGTACAAGTAAAATAAATAAATAAATAGAGTAATAAATATGTACAACCATATATACATATATACAGGTGCTGTGGGGAAGGGAAGGAGGTAAGACGGGGGGATGGAGAGGGGGACGAGGGGGAGAGGAAAGAAGGGGCTCAGTCTGGGAAGGCCTCCTGGAGGAGGTGAGCTCTCAGCAGGGCCTTGAAGGGAGGAAGAGAGCGAGCTTGGCGGAGGGGCAGAGGGAGGGCATTCCAGGCCCGGGGGAGGACGTGGGCCGGGGGTCGATGACGGGACAGGCGAGAACGAGGTACGGTGAGGAGATTAGCGGCGGAGGAGTGGAGGGTGCGGGCTGGGCTGGAGAAGGAGAGAAGGGAGGTGAGGTAGGAGGGGGTGAGGTGATGGACAGCCTTGAAGCCCAGGGTGAGGAGTTTCTGCCTGATGCGCAGATGGTGAACCTTCTCACTGTACCTCAATCTCATCTATCTTGCACGCGTCCTGTCTCTGGTCTGGAACGACCTCCCTCCTCATATCCGACAGACAATGACTCTCCTCCTCTTCAAACCCTTCTAGACTGTGAGCCCGCTGTCTTCTAGACTGTGAGCCTGCTGTTGGGTAGGGACTGTCTCTATGTGTTGCCGACTTGTACTTCCCAAGCGCTTAGTACAGTGCTCTGCACACAGTAAGCGCTCAATAAATACGATTGATTGATATTGAAGGCACATCTCCTCCAAGAGGCCTTCCCTGACTAGGCCCTCCTTTCTTCTTCTCCCGCTCCCCTCTGTATCCCCCCAGCACTTACTCCTTTGATTTATCACCCCCTCCCAGCCCCACCACTCTTATGTACATATAATAATAATAATAATAATGGTATTTGTTAAGCACTTACTAGCACTGTTCTAAGCGCTGGGGGGATACAAGGCGATCAGGTTGTCCCACGTGGGGCTCACAATCTTAATCCCTATTTTACAGATGAGGTAACTGAGGCACAGAGCAGTGAAGTGACTTGCCCAAAGTCACCCAGCTGACAAGTGGCGGAGCCGGGATTTGAACCCACAACCTCTGACTCCAAAGCCCAGGCTCTTTCCACTGAGCCACGCTGCTTCTCGTGGCTCAGATATGCATTACATATCTGTAATGAATTTATTTATATTAACGTCTGTCTCCCCCTCTAGACTCTCTGCTCGTTGTAGGCCGAGAATGTGTCTATTTGTTGTTATACTCTAGTCTCCCAAGTGCTTAGTACAGGGCTCCGCACACAGTAAGCGCTCAATAAAAATGAATGAATGAATGTGTGTGGATGGGAGAATCTCACAGGCATTGAAATCCCTCCACGCCTCTGGGACTACAAATTTCAGTATCCCGCAAAGGCACCTGCTGCTGTGTGACCTTGGGTAAGTCACTTAACTTCTCCGGGCCTCAGTTACCTCATCCGTAAAGTGGCGAATTAAGAATGTGAGCCCCATGTGGGACAGGGACTGTGTCCAACCTGATTAATAATAATAATAATTATGGTATTTGTTGAGCGCTTACTATGTGCCAGGCACTGTACTAAGCACTGGGGGGGATACAAGCGAATCGTGTTGAACACAGTCCCCGTCCCACGTGGAGCTCACAGTCTTAATCCCCATTTTACAGAAGAGGGAACTGAGGCCCAGAGAAGTGAAGTGACTTCTCCAAGGTCACCCAGCAAACAAGCGACAGAGCTGAGATTAGAAACCGTGACCTTCTGACTCCACTACACCATGCTGCTTCTCCTCAACTTGATTGACTTGTATCTGATCCAGTGCTTCGAACAGTGCTTGACACATAGTAAGCACTTAACAAGGACGATAATTGGATGAAGTAACTGAGGCACAAGAGAAGTTAAGTGACCCAAGGTCACACGGACAGGTGGCAGAGCTGGGATTAGAAGCCAGGTCCTCTGAGGTCAGGTCCTATAAACCAGGTCCTATAAGCGCTTAGTACAGTGCTCTGCACACAGGAAGTGCTCAATAAATACAATTGATTGATTGATTGAGTCCCAGGCCCGTGCTCTTTCCACTCGCCCACACCGCTTGTCAATTCTGTATCAAGTCTGCCCAGACACCAACACAATCACCTTACAGCTGCATTAATAATAATAATAATAATGATGGCATTTGTGAAGCGCTTACTATGTGCAAAACACTGTTCTAAGCGCTGGGGGGGATACAATGTGATCAAGTTGTCCCACATGGGGCTCACAGTCTTAATCCCCATTTTTACAGATGAGGTAACTGAGGCTCAGAGAAGTTAAGTGACTTGCCCAAGGACACACAGCAGACTTGTGGTGGAGGCGGGATTCGAACCCACGACCTCTGACTCCAAAGCCCAGGCTCTTTCCACTGAGCCACGCTGCATTACCCACTAAAGAGAATTCTGAACGTTGTACAAGCGTTGCCGGAATTAAAGAGTCTTTTCATTAACCTTGCATGCAAGAAGGGGTTAGCTATAGATCACTCCAGGTTACCCTGACAGTATGCAATTTTGTGTAACGTACTATAGAAATGTTATTTCTCTCAGTTCATGGGCTAGCGGAGCCCTGTAAAATGCACCTCCATCCTAATGTGCCTGCTTGCATCTTTTAGATTTCAACGGCAGGTCTCAATCCTAGAATAATTTCAAAAGCAGCTGTCGGCTCTATCTTCGAAAAGCAAAAAAGCAGGGGAGTTTTGTCCAAAAAGACATCTCTAAACCAGGAATGATGAATTCCTGCCCCTCTCCAGCGGAGGGAAACTCCTATTTCAATCCAAATCAGGAGATCTCAAATTTTACCCCGCTCTGGGCCAATCGATCAGTAGTGTTTACTGAGCACTTAATGCGTTCAGAACAGTGTGCTAAATGCTTTGGAGAGAGCAATAGAAAAAATAGATGTGATCCCTGCCCTCAAGGAGCTTACAATCTATCAGGGAAACTAGACATTTAAATAAATTACAGGTAGGAGAGACGATAAGAACAATTATGGCATGTGCCAAGCACCGAACGAAGAACTAGGGTAGGCACAAGATAATCCGAGCAGACATAACCCCTTGTCCCACATGGGGTTCATGATCTAAGTAGGAGGGAGTAAAAGTAAATCTCCATTTTCCAGATGAGGAAACTGAGGTACAGAGAAGTCAAGCGACTTGCCCAAGGTCACAAAGTTAAGTGATGGTGCTGGAATTAGAACTCACATAATAATAATAATAATAATAATAATAATAATAATAATAATAATAATAGCATTTATTAAGCGCTTACTATGTGCAAAGCACTGTTCTATGCACTGGGGAGGTTACAAGGTGATCAGGTTGTCCCACAGGGGGCTCACAGTCTTAGTCCCCATTTTACAGATGAGGTAACTGAGGAATAGAGAAGTTAAGTCAGTTGCCCAAAGTCACACAGCTGACAATTGGCAGAGCCGGGATTTGAACCCATGACCTCTGACTCCCAAGCCCGTGCTCCTTCCACCGAGCCACGCTGCTTCCCCAAGGCAACTGATTAGTTTGTACCTACCCCAGAGCTCAGTACAGTGCCTGGTACATAGTAAGCGCTTAACAAAAAACATTTTTAAAAAACCCCGAGTACAGGCTATGTATATAAGTGCCGTGGGACAGAGTAGACTGTAAACTCGTTGTGGGCAAGGAATGTGTCTGTTGTTATACTGTACTCTCCCGAGCACTTAGTACGATGCTCTGCATACAGTAAGCGCTCAATAAATACGTTTGACTGACCAGCTGAGAACTCTGTGCTTAGGAGGTGAGGCAGTAAGGAGGAAAAATAGGGCTGGGGGATAAGAGCACAGTCAGGGAAGACTTCCTGGATGAGATATGATTTCAGTAGGGATTTGAAGATGGGAAAGTGGTGGTCTGCCAGATAATAATAATAATAATAATAATAATAATAATAATATTTGTTGGGTGCTTACTATGTGCCAAGCACTGTTCTAATCACTGGGGTAGATATAGGGTAATCAGGTTATCCCACATGGGGTTCACACTTTTCCCCCATTTTCCAAACGAAGGAACTGACTAGCCACTGCCCAAGCTCGGAATGGAATGGGTACGTCTCTGCTTGACTCCCCTTCCTGTAGTCATGACTGGTAAACTACTGGAAACTCTCCAGGTGTGACCCTGAGAGCGGCCAATTGCTGGGGTAGATACAAATTAATCAGGTTGGACACAGTCTCTGTCTCTCACGGGGCTCACAGTCTAAACAGGAGGGAGAACGGGTATTTAACCACCATTTTGCAGTCGAGGAGACCGAGTCACAGAAAAATTAAATGACTTGCCAAAGGTCACACAGCGAGCAACTGGCAGATTCAGGATTAGAACCCATGTCCTCTGACTCTCGGTTCAGACTCTTTCCATTAGGCCACGCTGCTTCTAAACCAGCACGGAAGACTGGTTTATCTGAATTTTCACCAGTGGCTGTGTAGGATGGATATACAACTCAGTATTGGTGGTTAGGTTGTGTCACTGGCACAAAGAGATTTTGAAAGATAATTAATGAACACATTTCCTTTCCCTCACAGGGCTCCCTTTGAAGGTATTTTTGATCACTATGGGCTTAAGTAGAAACTGAAGACTGTGTTAAATCTTTCACGGCAGATCTTATAACTTTTGAGCACCTCCTCTTCCCCCGGCCCAACCTAAATTCCACCTCTTTAGATGAATATTGGAGACTTGTTAGCTGTCCTGCAAAATAGCAATTTTCTCCCGATTATTATGTGAAAAAAAAAACACTTAAAATCGATCTTGTTTGGCAAGAAGAAAATCCTCTTGTTCCAGAAGAAGTGGTAGAGATTTTCTGACAGGAATAAGTGCTAAGAGCTTACTACAGTGCTCTGCACACAGTAAGCGTTCAATAAATATGACTGACTGAATGAAAAACTAAAAGACCAAAATGTAAGAAAAACTGTGTATTATACAAATAGATGAAGGAGACACATGGTGTAATACCCGAAGCCACCCACTTAGTCTCTACATGTCCCTGCTCACGTAACTAATTATTATACAAATTATTATGCTGATGAAACCTTTCTGCATGACACCTCTTCTCTCCCAATTCCTCCCCTGTTCTCTCTCTGACCTATTATATTAACAATTCAGTCTCTCAAGACCTTGGAGTTCAGATTTTTTAAAAATTAAATTTCTCCTAACTTAAATGATGAAACGGCACCACGGGCTTCGTATCTAACTTCTATCTAGAGCCAGCTGCCGGCTCTTACAGGTAGCTAGGTGAACAAAATATGTCAATACAGATCAGAGCACTATTTCTAGGCAGATATTATTAGCGGTGATGTGGACAAAGTGCATTTGAGTTGGCAACGGTGCGGGAAAGTCGTCGCGTATTCCAACTTCTGGCCGTTCGTCAACCACAAGATGATTATATTAAATAATAATAATATTTAATATTTAAATATTTAATTTTTAAATTTTAAATATTTAGATATTTGATTTTAAAATTTTTAATATTTAGATATTTAATTTTTACATTTACTATTTAAATAAATATTTAATAAAAATAACTGTGGCATTTGTTAAGCACTTATTATGTGCCAGGCTCTGTACTAAGCACTAAGGTGGATACATGTAAATCAGGTTGGACACAATCCCTGTCCCATATAGGGCTCACAGCCTCAAGCGTGGCTCAATGGAAAGGGCATGGACTTTGGAGTCAGAGGTCATGGGTTCAAATCCCGGCTCCGCCACTTGTCAGCTGTGTGACTTTGGGCCAGTCACTTCACTTCTCTGGGCCTCATCTGTAAAATGGGGGTTAAGACTGTGAGCCCCCTTGGGACCACTTGATCACCTTGTAACCTCCCCAGCGCTTAGAACAGTGCCTTGCACAAAGTAAGCGCTTAATAAATGTCGTTAAAAAAAATCCCCATTTTACAGATGAGGTGACTGAAGCCCAGAGAAGTGAACTGACTTGCCCAAGATCACACAGCAGACACATGGCAGAGCTGGGATTAGAACCCATGACTTCTGATTCCCAAGCCTGCGCTCTAACCCCAACGCCTTGCTGAGCGCTAGGGAAGTTACAAGATCATTTCGTTAGACAAAGCGCCTCCATTGCATGAAACACACAGTTTAGGAGGGAGGTTGAACAAGTACTGGAACCCCATTTTGCTGAAGAGCAAACTGAGGCATAGAGAAATGACTCTTCCAAGGTCACACAGCAGCACATGGCAGAGTAGGGATTCCCAGTCCTCAGCTCTTTCCACTAGGCAATCCTGTCTACACCACTCTTTTGCCATCCTGCTATCACCCCAAATCTGCAACTACGTAAGCCTATCAATTACTTCCACCTCGATAATTATTCAAATGATGTCCCATAAATAACACAGGAATCCCTAGTCAGATTGTGTCTGAAAATTGAGCAGAACTCTAACAAAATCACATACTAGGAGTCCAGGAACATGTCTACAAACTCTTTTATATTGTACTCTTCCGAGCGCTTATTAAAGTGTTCTGCACACAGTAAGTGCGTAATAAATATCACTGATTGATTGAGTATCCTTCTTGCCCAAAAAGTCATTATCCTACCTAAAATATTTCATTTTGCATTCTGCCTTTCATCTCTTTCGCAGTCTCAGTAACCTAAAATAATATCCAGACTGGACTTGATAAAATTCAATTGAGCTTTTTATTCATTGTCTTTATGTTGAAAATGGTTCAACTTTCTTTCCTATAAAACAAACTGGGTCATTAGAAAAGTACTATTGTCTTCCCCATAGGAATTGACCTGGAAATAGAAGAAAATCTGCTGCTTGGTCTGAAATTAATAGCTATGTAGCATGATCTCTCTCTGAGATGCTGGGGAAACCTGGTGCTATTGGAGATTATTTATTTAAGGTTTTATTTTTACACCAAATTTTTTTTTCTAGGAGCAGCGTTGCCCAGTGGAAAGACCGCAGGCCTAGGAGTCAGTGGACCCGGGTTCTAATAAATGGTATTTATTGAGTACATACTATGTGCAGACTACTGTTTTAAGTGGTGGGAGAGTACAATATAACAGAATTAGTAGGCACGTTCCCTGCCCTAATGACCTTACACTCTAGATGGGGAGATAGACTTTGATATGAGTAAATAATTTAAAGATTTAACTAATCCTCTTCTAACTAATCCTGGCTCTGCCATTTTCCTGCTGTGTGACCTTGGCCAAGTCACCTAACTTCTCTGTGCTTCACTTTCTTCATCTGCAAAATGAACATTCAGTGCTCGTTTTCCCTCTTAGACTATGAGCCCCATATGGGACAGGGACCGTGTCCAATCTGCCTATATTCCCCAGCACCTAGCAGAGTGCTTGGCACATAGTAAGTGCTTAACAAATACAATAATAAAAAGAATTATAATAGATTCCCAGAGCTTGTCTATAGAAGGGCTCATTCTTGAGGCAAGCACAACTGACTTAAAGAAGCCAAATTTACACCAGCACATTATTGCTATTAGTAGTAGTAATAATAATAGCAATAATAATAATTGCAGTATTTAATCAATCAATCATATTTATTGAGCGCTTACTGTGTGCAGAGCACTATACTAAGCGCTTGGGAAGTACAAGTTGGCAACATATAGAGACAGTCCCTACCTAACAGTGGGCTCACAGTCTAAAAGAATTTAAATGCTAACTACTTGCCAAACGCTGTACTAAATGCTGGGGTAGATAAAAGATAATCCGGTCCCACAGTCTGAGTAGAAGAGATGACAGATATTGAATCTCCCTTTTACAAATGAGAGAACTGAGGCACAGAGAATTAAAAGGATTTGCCCAAGGTCACCCAGTGGGTAAGCAGCGGAGTTGGGATTAGAACCCAGGTCCTCTGATTTCTGGGCCTGTGCTCTTTCCTCTAAACCACGCAACTTCATGCAGCATTTCTCTTCCAAAGACCGCATATATTTGCCACCCACTCTGTGATAAAAAATAAAATAAATCTGTCGATTGCGGCTGTCAACTTTTCTTTCTCTGAGTGTTAAAGCGAGGGAGTTGGCGCGAGAGGGTGGGGAGGGGATTTGGTGGAGAACTTTGGGGTTATGAGCTCCCAGCGTGAGGGACTTCCAGGAGAGTGGCATCCTGTTGGTGAGGAGGAGTTTCAAAAACCTCTCCAATCAATTCCCTGGAGTCCAGCTTGGGATCCTGAGGTCCCAGAGCCCTTTGGAAGTGAAAGGAGTACCTGCCTCACCCCTGGAGAAGGCAGCTGAGCATTTATTGGACTCCGCCACTTGCCTGCTGTGTGACCTCGGGCAATAGAGAAGCAGCGTGGCTCAGCGGAAAGAGCCTGGGCTTTGGAGTCAGAGGTCATGGGTTCAAATTCCTGCTCCGACAATTTTCAGCTGGGTGACTTTGGGCAAATTGCTTCACTTTTCTGGGCCTCAGTTACCTCATATGTAAAATGGGGATTAAAAACTGTGAGTCCCCAGTGGGATAACCTGATCACCTTATATCATCTCCCCCGGCGCTTAGAACAGTGCTTTCCATATAGTAAGCGCTTAACAAATACCATCATTATTATTATTGTTAAGTCACTTAACTTCTCAGGGCCTCAGCTACCTCATCTGTAAAATGGGGATTAAGACTGTGGGCTCCATGTGGGAGAGGGACTGTGTCCAACCTGACTACCTTGACAGCACTTAGAACAGTGCTTGACACAGAGAAAGCGCTTAATAAATACCATCAACTTCATTATCAAACGCTTAGTACAGTGCTCTGCACACAGTAAGCGCTCAATAAATATGATTGAATGAATGAATGATCATTTACTCTCTCCCTGGGATACACACCAGCCTCTTGGCTAGGCTGGGGATGAAAAGTATCTCCAATCTGGGCAGAGTACTTGGCACAGAGTCAGCCCTTAAATACCATGATCATAATCATTATTAGTAATAATATTTATTGAGTATCCATTGGGTTCAGTACGTATCTTGCTCACTGAGCACGGGCCTGGGAATCCAAGAGATAAGTAGAGCAAGCATCTTATCTCCATTTTTCCTAAATTCGGACATAGAGTGGCTAAGTGACTTATCCAAGGTCACACAGCAGGCCAGCGGTGGATCTGGAGATAGAATCTGGGTCTCTCGATTCTGGTTCCCGTGCACTTCTTTTCTTTTTTTGATTAATGGTATTTACTAAGTACTTACTGTGTGTCAAGCACTGTTCTATGTGCTGGGATAGATACAAGTTAATCAGGTGGGACACAATTCCTGTTCCACATGGGGCTGCCAGTGAAGTAGGAGGGAGAAGAGGTTTTGAATCCCCATTTTACAGTGAGGGAAACAGGCACAGAGAAGTTAAGCAACTTGCCCCAAATCACCCAGCAGAAAAGTGGCAGAACCAGGATTAGAACCCTGGACCTCTGGTTCCCAGGCCTGGGTTTTATCCATTAGGCCACACTGCTTCCCCTTCCCCGTAGGCCAAGCTTCCTGCTGATGAGCTACTAGATTTTAACAGTCCTTGTCATCTCCCTTGAAATGATTCACAAATAATTCACCTGACCTTCTACCAGTCCTGTACCGTAAGTAAATCATAGTCCAATTATTTTCCAGAGAAGACACCTGCAGCACAGAGGAGAACTGATTCAAAAACCCCCGGCCAAAATTTTTGCTCAGTGAACGTTAAGGCTGGAGATTAGTCATTGTGGAAGAATCTCATTTGGCCCCAACACATTTTAATTGAGCCGAACGTTGATCATCACCTCAGCGGGGAATTTTGAAGGGCTTTGATTCAGGGATCTCCCTGTAGCTTAAATGAAAGGGGTCAACTGAGGAGCTTTGGGGGATTGAACTGGTGAATAAATCCTGGAAAGGAGTAGCACAGAGGTTCCTCTTGGGGGGACAAGCAATGTTGATTGTGCAGAGGGTGACAAGGTAAAATCACCAGGGGCATTATAATTACTATAATTATTATTATAATAATCATAGTGTGTTAACTATGTGTCAAGTACCGTACTAAGCAGCGGGGTAAATACATAATATCAGATCAGAGCCACTGTCCCACATGGGTCTTACAAGCTAAGCGGAGGGAGAAAAGGTCTTGAATTCCCATTTTAAAGATGAGAAAACTAAGGGACAGAGAAGTTAAGTGACAACCTCAGGTCATACAGCAAGAAAATGGCAGAGCTAGGATTAGGGTCCAGGTCTTTGACCCCTAGGATGTTGCACTTTTCATGGAGCAGCACTGCTTCCCCATTGGCGGGCACTGGGCACTCCTCCTTAGGTGTACAGTCCTGAGAAAAAGGAGGGGTCAACTGAGATGTTCATTCATTCATTCGATCATATTTATTAAGCTCTTACTGTGTGCAGAACACTGTACTAAGCGCTTGGAAAGTACAAATCGGCAACATATAAAGACGCTCCCTACCCAACAACGGGCTCACAGTCTAGAAGGGGGAGACGGACAACAAAACAAAACAAGTAGACAGGTGTCAATACCATCAGAATAGTGGCTCAGTGGAAAGAGCCCGGGCTTTGGAGTCAGACGTCATGGGTTCAAATCCCGGCTCTGCCAACTGTCAGCTGGGTGACTTTGGGCAAGTCACTTAACTTCTCTGTGCCTCAGTTCCCTCAACTGTAAAATGGGGATTAAGACTGTGAGCCTCACGTGGGACAACCTGATCACCTTGTATCCCTCCAGTGCTGAGGAGAAGCAGTGTGGCTCAGTGGAAAGAGCATGGGCTTTGGAGTCAGAGGTCGTGGGTTCAAATCCCTGCTCCGCCAATTGTCAGCTGTGTGACTTTGGGCAAGTCACTTAACTTCTCTAGGCCTCAGTTCCCTCATCTGTAAAATGGGGATTAAGATTGTGAGCCCCCATGGGAACAACCTGATCACCTTGTAACCTCCCCAGCACTTAGAACAGTGCTTTGCACATAGTAAGTGCTTAATAAATGTCATTATTATTATTACACATAGTAATCGCTTAACAAATACCATCATTATTATTATTATAAATAGAATTATAGTTATATGCACATCCAGATGTTGCATAGGGACCCCCAAATTCCAGAAGCCCAATTCCTTTTATAAAACTTAGCCTGTATCATCATGTTTTTCTTTTTCAAAGTTTTTTTTTTCTTTACTCAAACTGGTTCCTTAGATATTTTTAAGGTGGAATACATAGTCACAGTACATAGCTGTGAAAACAGAAAAACGCTTCGGATGGATTTTTGAAGTATGTCCCCAAAGGGCCCCACGGGCTCCATTCAGCCCTAACTAGAGAGTGAAGGAGGAGGGGAGAAACCATAACCATGGCAACAGAGCACCTGAGAGAGAAGTCTCCAGGGAGAGAAGCTCGAGTCTTAGTACATAGTTGTGAAAACGGAAAAACGCTTCGGATGGATTTTTGAAGTATGTCCCAAAAGGGCCCCACAGGCTCCATTCAGACCTAACTAGAGAGTGAAGGAGGAGGGGAGAAACCATCATCATAATCATCAGTCGTATTTATTGAGCGCTTACTGTGTGCAGAGCACTGTACTAAGCGCTTGGGAAGTACAAGTTGGCAACATATAGAGACAGTCCCTACCCAACAGTGGGCTCACAGTCTAAAAGAACCATATAGAACCATATAGAGAAGCAGCGGGGCTCAGTGGAAAGAGCCTGGGCTTTGGAGTCAGAGGTCACGGGTTCAAATCTCAGCTCTTCCAATTGTCAGCTGTGTGACTTTGGGCAAGTCACTTCACTTCTCTGTGCCTCAATTCCCTCATCTGCAAAGTGGGGAACAAGACTATGAGCCCCACGTGGGACAAACTGATCACCTTGTATCCCCCCAGAGCTTAGAACAGTGCTTTGCACATAGTAAGCGCTTAACAAATACTATTATTATTATTATTATTATTATTATTATTATTATTATTATTATTATTATTATCCATGGCAACAGAGCACCTGAGAGAGACGTCTCCAGGGAGAGAAGCTCGAGTCTTCTCCTGCAGAAGCCCTTCCCTTCCAAAGAAAACCACTAGGGGGCAGAGGCGGGGACTGGCCGACCTAGACCATTCATTCATTCAATCGTATTTACTTTTCATTCATTCATTCATTCATTCAATTGTATTTATTAAGCGCTTACTGTGTGCAGAGCACTGGACTAAGCGCTTGGGAAGTCCAAGTTGGCAACATATAGAGACGGTCCCTACCCAACAACAGGCTTACAGTCTAGAAGTCTACAGTCAAGGCCCTGCTGAGAGCTCACCTCCTCCAGGAGGCCTTCCCAGACTGAGCCCCTCCCTTCCTCTCCCCCTCTCCATCCCCCCCATCTTACCTCCTTCCCTTCCCCACAGCACCTGTATATATGTATATATGTTTGTACATATTTTTTACTCTATTTATTTATTTATTTATTTATTTTATTTGTACATATCTATTCTATTTATTTTATTTTGTTAGTATGTTTGGTTTTGTTCTCTGTCTCCCCCTTTTAGACTGTGAGCCCACTGTTGGGTAGGGACTGTCTCTATATGTTGCCAATTTGTACTTCCCAAGCGCTTAGTACAGTGCTCTGCACATAGTAAGCGCTCAATAAATATGAAAAAAAAAAAGGGGGGGGGGACAACAAACAAAACGTGGACAGGTGTCAAAATCATAGACCAGGAAACAGCTATCCTGGACCAGGAGGACAGGCAAGAAATAGATTCTTCAGTCAGGATTTGAGT
Organism: Tachyglossus aculeatus; assembly: GCF_015852505.1. NCBI lineage: Eukaryota > Metazoa > Chordata > Mammalia > Monotremata > Tachyglossidae > Tachyglossus > Tachyglossus aculeatus. The sequence goes on from NC_052067.1 coordinate 17,015,399, forward strand.
TAGGAGGGAGCCTGGAAAGACTGGAGAGGCAGAGATTTCCCAGCCCTGACTAAATTGATCTGTGCCCCCATTGTAAATGGATCAGCATCGCCTGGAAACAGAGGAAACAACTAATTTTCAGCGTTACTGGAAGACGCACTATTGGAAAAAAATTCATATGCCCCCTCGGAAAAAGGTTCACTTCTCATTGGGAAAGCAACACATAATACTGTGGAGACACAACCAGCTAGCAGTGGACAATGGAAACACAACGAACAACAGAAGGATTTGTAATTTGAGATGTGCCATGGCCTAGAGGAAGGACCCTGGGGCTGGAAGTCAGAGGACAGTGTTTCGCACACCTGCTGTATGACTTTGGGCAAGTCACTTAACTTCTCTGTGCCTCAGTTACCTCAACTGCAAAATGGGGATTCATTGTTCTCCTTCCTACTTAGCTGGCGAGCCCAATGTGGGACCTGATTATGTTGTATGTACCCCAATGCTTAACAATGCTTGGCACATAGTAAGCACTTAACCAATACCACAATTATTATTATTTATTATGAAATCCAACAAGCCAGGAATAATAATAATTCAAGCCACTGGGATCCCAGCTACCAACCCAAATTGACTGACATCTGCTGCATTCATCTAGGAGCTGTTACTTTCCAATAAAGCAGAAGGACTGAAGCCTGGGAAGGCTTTATAACAATAATAATAATAATAATGACATTTATTAAGTACTTACTATGTGCAAAGCACAGTTCTAAGCGCTGGGGAGGTTACAAGGTGATCAGGTTGTCCCACGGGGGGCTCACAGTCTTAATCCCCATTTTACAGATAAGGGAACTGAGGCCTAGAGAAGTTAACTGACTTGCCCAAAGCTGACAATTGGCGGAGCTGGGATTTGAACCCATGACCTCTGACTCCAAAGCCCATGCTCTTTCCATTGAGCCACAATGCTTCTCTCTTTATGCTGCCTTGAGCAGGTGTTCATAGAAGGCACTCTCCTTTGGAAAAGGCAAATGTGTGCATGAGTTAGAACTTTAATTATTTAAGAGATTACAAAAAAATCCTGTTTTCCCCACCTCTCTCACAAGGTAGCCAAAGAGAGTGCTATCCAGCCCACCTCCTGTGAACTCCTGCAAAGCGATAGGATTACTATGGTGATGGCAGCGTTACTACGGGTTACAAGCAGCTTAAAAAAGGATAGGCATAGAAGAGCATTATGGAATATCACACCAGGGCGAGGAAGATCGTTGAACGAGGAAACTAAAGCCTCTTATATTTTAGGCTAACCTTTCCTTTCCCAACAGAGTCAGAGAGCTCTATTAAAAAGTCACAGATTTTCAATATTGGGAGGGATTCACATTTTTTAAAATGTGGGAAACATAAATGGACCGTTCCTGATTGTTGACAAACATTATTTAAAAACAACTTTTAAAGCTAAAAGAAATAAACATTATAGTCTGACCCTAAAAAAGTCAATATCCAAATTCACTGAGAACAGCCCCTGACCCTTCTTGACTTCCAATTGGGATTTTTGGGATTGAGGAAATTAACAGATGCTATAAATTAACTCTTCTTCAAACTTCTTTAGTCGTTCCCATTTTTATAGCGTTGGACTGCCTTCCTATACCATTTAAAATAATTAAAGGAGGAAAGTAGCTCCTAAAATCTCTGGTTGCCACTTAAAAGAAAGTAAATTCTTGTAAGCACTAATAAAAGGTTAGAGAGGACCCAGAGAGCTCATGGAGGGGTGGGGCTCAATTTAAAATCCGGGTCCCTCGGGAGTGCTGGTTTAAGACTTTGGTGGAGCCTGAGGAGTGGACATTTCGCCTTCAATTTATCCTCCTGCTTCACACAGCCTGCCCTGGAGCTAATTTGAGGCCAACGAAGCAGAGTTAAAAGCCTGGTGAGTTGCTATTCGTTCTGCTATACTGGTATTTGTTAAGCACTTATTCTGTGCCAGACAATAAGCGCTGGGGTGGAGACAAGCAAATTGGGTTGGACACAGTCCTTGTCCCATGTGGGGCTCACAGTCTCAATCCGTATTTTATAGATGAGGTAACTGAGGCCCCGAGAAGTGAAGTGACTTGTCCAAGATCACAAAAAGCAGCCAGTGGTGGAGCTGGAATTAGAATCCATGACCTTCCGACTCCCAGTCCCGTGCTCTATCGGCTTCGCCAATGCTGCTTCTATGCATGAGCTCCCTCCACGGCTGCACCAACATGAAGCCAGTGGTTCTAGGGAAATGCTCCATTTTTCCAACAATTTCAAAAAAAAAAGACCTTCTCTGAGCATGCTGTAAGAGGATCCTCCCACGAACTGAGAAGCAGCATGGCCTAATGGACAGAGCACAGGCTTGGGAGTCAGAAGGATCTGGGTTCTAATCCCAGCTCCCCCGCTGTCTGCTGTGTGACCTTGGGCAAGTTGCTTCACTTCTCTGGGCCTCTGTTACCTCATCTGAAAAATGGGAACAGTAAGCCCCATGTGGGGCAGGGCCTGTGTCCAACCCGATTTGCTTGTATCCATCCCAGTGCTTAGAACAGTGCTCAGCACATAATAAGCACTTAACAAGTCCCATAGTTATTTTTATAAGCTTGCATCTACCCAGTGCAGGGCACGGAGCATAGTAGGTCCTTAACAAATACTATTAAAAAAAAATGGCCATAGGGAAGAGAAATGAAGCAATGCCAAGAATGAATTCTGTCACTATACCAGTCTCCCCTTCCCTGACCGTTCTGGGTTTCAGCATCCTACGGTAAGTGCCTGAAAGAAAGAGACATGTACAAAACCATCAAATGCGCATGGGGCAGTAGAGAAATGAAAATGCTACTGGAGGACTGTTGTCTTTGAGTCTCTTCATTCTACTCCCCACACCGAACTCTTAACTACATAAATTTATCAATTTATGTCTGCTGTCTCACCCATTAGATTGTAAACTTCTTGAAGGCAGAGATTGGAGAAGCATCATGGCTTAGTGGATAGAGCATAGGCCTGCGAGTCAAAAGGACCTGGGTTCCAATTCCAGCTCTGCCACATGTCTGCCGTTTGACCTTGGGGAACTCACTTCACTACTCTGGGCCTCAGTTACCTCATTTGTAAAATGGCAATTCAGAGCGTGAGCCCCATGTGGGACAAGGACTCTTGGTCCAACCAGATTAACTTGTATCTCCCCCAGCACTTAAAACAGTGCTTGGCACAGAGAAAGTGCTTAATAAGTACCATACCTATTATTATCTAATAAAAATAAGAATGGTATTTGTTAAGTGTTTACTATGTGCAGAGCACTGTTTTAAGCACTGGGGAGGTTACAAGGTGATCAGGTTGTCCCACGGGGGGCTCACAGTCTTAATCCCCATTTTACAGGTTACTGAGGCACAGAGAAGTTAAGTGACTTGCCCAAAGTCATACAGCTGACAACTGGCGGAACTGGGATTTGAACCCATGACCTCTGACTCCAAAGCCCGTGCTCTTTCCACTGAGCCATGCTGCTTCTCCAATGCTAACCCTAACCCTACTGTACCACACTATGCCCTGGTGTCCTAAATGAAAAAAAAAAATTACAATACTACTAATGTTATTAATGGGCCAAGCACTATTTTAAAGGCTGGAGTAGATACCGAGTTAATCAGGTTAAATACAGTCCTTCCCTCACATGGGGCTTACAGTCTAAGTAGGAGGGACAGCAGATACTGAATCCCTATTTTCAGATGAGAAAACTGAGGTACAGAAAAGTCAAGTGGCAAATGACAGAACCAGGATTAGAATCCAGGTCCTTTGACACCCAAACCCAGACTCCTTCCACTAGGCCACACTGCTTCTCATGAGAACCAAACCCTCAGAGATATATACTGGAGATTTGAAAAAAGAGTTCTGGGAGCAAAAGGCGGCCGCATCACTCCCTAAGTGGAGGGTGGCAGAACCTGTTCTATCAGGGGTGTGACAGAAGTAAGAATTCAGATGCCTGGCTAGAAAATGGATATCTTGCTTATTCTCTCAGCGTGTTCTCAGCCTACAAACCTAGGGCAACTTTAGCGGGAATAAGAACCAGAGGTATATCTCGAAGATTCCTTCTAGGATACAGAGAGTTCATTTTCTAATCTTCCAGACTCCAGAAGGAGTCAATCTACCAATTGACCAGCAGATGTCTCCGCATTTCCTAAAATAATAATAATAATAATATTAATGGCATTTATTAAGCGCTTACTATGTACAAAGCACTGTTCTAAGCACTGGGGAGGTTACAAGGTGATCAGGTTGTCCCACGGGGGGCTCACAGTCTTAATCCTCATTTTACAGATGAGGTAACTGAGGCACAGAGGAGTTAAGTGACTAGCCCAAAGTCACCCAGCTGACAATTGGCAGGGCCGGGATTTGAACCCCTGACCTCTGACTCCAAAGCCCGTGCTCTTTCCACTAAGAATGGCACGGTTTGCAGCCACACTGGGACAGTGCTTCCAAACCAAAATCTCCTTCGGTCCTTCCAAACGTAGACATGGTCTCTCACCTCTCCCTTCCTTCCCTTCACAATACCCCCACCACAGAAACCAATTTATGGAGCGATATTGGAGGCCAGGTGATTTTTGGCTACTGAAATCCTGATGAACCACATTTTACTCTAAATCCAGACACCGAGTAATACAAATTAACCCGCTCTTCCCTCTGCAGTAGGCCGTAGTGGGTGCTTTAACACGCTTAGTTTATGAGTATTACCACTGGTAATGCATGTAGGATATATTCACCTCTTGATCTACATTGGCTGTTTACTTCTGGGCAGCAAACATGTCTACCAACTCTGTTACACTGTATTCATTCAATCATATTTACTGGGCACTTACTGTGTGCTGAGCACTGTACTAAGCATTTGGTACAGTATAATACAACAACAGACAGTCCCTGCCCACAACACGCTTGCAGTCTACAGTTCTCTCCCAAGCAATTAGTATAGTGTTCTGCACACAGTAAGTGCTCAATAAATACGATTGATTCCTGCCAGGACCCTTCTCTTGAAGATTCAGCTAGAGATAGGGATGAACTAGGAACCTGCCACGTGTTGGGAAATCTCCTAGCCACTGAAGGTTGTTTCCAGTTCCTGTCTTCTCTGCATCTCTGTGTCCGACCTGATGAACTTGCATCTAACCCAGCGTTTAGAACAGTGCTTGACACCTAGTAAGCGCTAAACAGATTTTTTTTATTATCATCTCTCTCCTACAGGAGATTCCATCAGCCCCCTGCAACTCAACTGAAAGGAGGGATAATAAACAATAAGGAGGAAGACAGGAAATACAAGCCCCATGCAAGTCTCTGACGGTCAAGTTGGCCAATGCCAAAGCAACAGACTTTTTCCATCCTGATGAACAAGCAAAGACTTTTTGACATCTTTCCTATTAAAGGAAGAATTGCTTTCCTGAATAAAATCTCTAGCCACAGAAATAAGGGGAATGGGAATTTTAAAAATTCAAGGATCTTGATGTTCCTTGGGGGAATTTTAATTCAGTAGAATTTCATCAGCTACATGGAGGAAAAATTAAACACAGAAAAATTAAGACCAGTCACCCAGTTTTTCTACTGACCAGGAAGACTCTTTTTCCTTTGGAAAGGGGAGCAGAAGACTTTCATTCCTTACCTTTCCAGTGGGTGGAAAAAGGTGTCTTCCTTTGATGCCGCACTGAGACAATTATCCCATGTTATGAGTTACTAGGCTGCACTATTCGTTGTATGTAATTTTCTTTTGCAGTCACCCAGGACGCTGCCGATGGCGTTATTTCCCCTTGACACTAATGAGGCTGAGCGCTTAGAACAGTGCATTGCACATAGTAAGTGCTTAACAAATGCCATCATTATTATTATTATTATGACAAGATTAAGTGACCAGCAATCTCTACCATGTTGGGGGCAAGTCGAGCGGGTGCTTGGGTAGTCCTTAATGCTGCAAAGGTGGCAGGGGGAAGATAACACTCAGCTGGTATCTCGCCTCCAATGACATCTTGCTATAACCTCCCCCTTTTTTTGGTATTTTTAGCTGGAACTTGACAGGTGAATGCCATCCATCTACTTCAAGTGATGCTTCCTGTCTTAAAGCTTTTATGTGATTTTAGTTTAGCAGAAGGTGCTTGAGGGTGAGGCGATCCACCCACTTAATTAACCATATATGGTAGAATTGCCAGAGAAATTAGAGGCGAGGCAATGGAAACCGAATGGCTCCTCATCTGCAGATGGGATGCTCGGAACACGTAATCTAGTCCTTTTTTCCTCTCTTGAAAAAAGGAACGGTGCTTTCTCCAGGGTCTGAAAAGGCAGACAGAGAAAGTCTGGAGGCCGTTCTGTCTTCCAGAAACTCCCAGATGCTCTCTGGGAGCTATTGTTCCACCCTGTAATGGAGTAATTCACCTCATTGAGATCCTAAGAGCCCCCTTCCACCTCTCCAGGACCTCCCCCTACCCCACAGCTTCTGAGCTGTCTCTTGGAGTGTGACGGGATTCGGGGGTGGAAGGGGTCTGTTGTTAATCAGAACGATTGCCTTTGCTAATCATTCTTTTAGGGAAAGAAACCAGAGAGACCCTGAGAAAGGGAAGCTGGGAAGAGAGGCTCCTTTCAAATCTGGAAGGTGAGGAGCGAGACAGTGAATGAATTTACAGGATCACAGAGTTGAAAGGAGTGTCGGAAAGTCCTTCAGTCTATCCAGCTGTCTACAGGTTGGTGAGCAATTAAACAATCCCAGGGGTTTTGTGGCGGGCAAGGGATGTCTACCCACTAGCGTGGCTCAGTGGAAAAGAGCCCGAGCTTTGGAGTCAGAGGTCATGGGTTCAAATCCCAGCTCTGCCGATTGTCAGCTGTGTGACTTTGGGCAAGTTACTTCACTTCTCTGGGCCTCACTTCCCTCATCTTTAAAATGGGATGAAGACTGTGAGCCTCCCGTGGGACAACCTGATCACCTTGTAACCTCCCCAGCACTTAGAACAGTGCTTTGCACATAGTAAGTGCTTAATAAATGCCATTATTATTATTATTATTTATTATTAGAGAAGCAGACTGGCTTAGTGGAAAGAGCACGAACTTGGGAGTCAGAGGCCGTGGGTCCCAATCCCGGCTCCGCCACTTGTCTGCTGTGTGATCTAGGGCAAGCTACTTAACTCCTCTGTGCCTCTGTGACCTCATCTGTAAAAACGGGGATTAAGACTGTGAGCCCCACGTGGGACAACCTGATCACCTTGTATCTTCCCCAGTGCTTAGAACAGTTCTTGGCACATAGTAAGTACTTAACAAATACCATCATCATTATTATTATGATTAAAGTGACTGAAACTGGAAATGGGACTCAAGTAATGATGCAGAGGAGCAGGGTGGCCTAGTGGAAAGAGCACAGGCCTGGGAGTTAGAAGACCAGGGTTCTAATCCCAGCTCCATTGCTTATCTGCTCTGTAACCTTGGGCAAGTCACTTAACTTCTCTGTGCCTCAGTTCCCTCATCTGCAAAATGAGAATTCAATACCTGTTCTCTCTCTTATTTAGACAGCGAGCCCCAAGTGGGATCTGATCATCTTATATTTACTCCAGCACTTAGTTCAGTCCTTGGCAAATAGTAAGAGCTTAAAAAGATGATTATTATTATAGGCCTAGTGTGGACTGGAGCAGAAGGTTTGTTTCTCCATTATTCTAGGTCATACTCCTGTTGAGAGACATCCCAGGACCACAGGGTCTTTTATAATAGCAGAATTTCCTTGCTGATTCATCATCTGGTTAACGATGCACTATGGACCATTTTGTGCTTAAAAACTAATTTTGCCTACGATGCAGGAGTTGTGTTCTTGCAGATCCCTACATTGAGGACACTTGATTTGTAATACTCTGTGTCTAGCACTGATTGCATGCATGCAATGATTTCTCCTGTATCCGTACAGATCAGCATTATTGGAAGAATGTGCCTTAATTCTGCCATCTAATTCATTCATTCAATCGTATTTATTGAGCACTTACTGTGTGTGTGCAGAGCACTATGCTAAGTGCTTGGAAAGTACAATTCGTCACCAGATAGAGATAATCCCTACTCAAAAATGGGTTCACAATCTAGAAGGGGGAGATAGACAACAAAACAAAACAAGTAGACTGGCATCAATAGCATCAAAATAAATAGAATCATAGATATAACCTTCTAGACTGTGAGCCCACTGTTGGGTAGGGACCGTCTCTATGTGTTGCCAACTTGTACTTCCCAAGCACTTAGTACAGTGCTCTGCACACAGTAAGCACTCAATAAATACGACTGAATGAATATAGACAGATCATTAATAAAATAAATAGAATAGTAAGTATGTACAAATGTACGCAAGTGCTGTAGGGTGGGGAAAGCACCTAGTACAAGCATGCATTAGGACATAACTTTCAAGCATGTGTGCCTAGTCTTTTCCAAGTCTGCATTTATGGTCCTTTTTCCACTTTCAAGCATACTAACTATGCTTCTTTAGGCTACTTTTTAATTTGCCCAAGTCACTCTATTCGTGCCTTCGAAAGCATTAGTAATTCCATCCAATTTAGTGTCATTTGAAAACCTGATGAGCCAAGAGCCAACTTGGCAAGAGCAGAGAGAGAAAATGGTCCATGACGATGATGGTGGCAATGGCAGCCACTGAGCAACAGGAAGGCAGAGGCTGCCCAGTGTCTTCTTTGTCCTCTTATTCAGTGGAAGAAGGAAACGAGTCATCAAGTAATAATAATAATAGTGATGATGGCATTCGTTGAACACTTTCTACGTACCAAGTACTGTACAAATCAATCAATCAATCATATTTATTGAGCACTTACTGTGTGCAGAGCACTGTACTAAGCGCTTGGGAAGTACAAGTTGGCAACATATAGAGATGGTCCCTACCCAACAGTGGGTACAAAGCTCTGAGTTAGATAAAGATAATCAGGTCAGACACAGTTCCTGTCCCATATAGGGCTCACAGTCTAAGGGGAGTTGGGGGCGGGGGGGGGGACAGGTATTGAATCCCCATTTTACAGGTAAGGAAACTGAGGAACAGAGAAGTTAAATGACACTCATCAGGCAAGGAACAGAGCTAGATTAGAACCCAGATCTTATGACTCCCAGGCTCAGTCCTGAGGGCCCCCAGAATAGCTTGGGAAAAGTTGTTCTGAGGGGACCACCAAATGTAGCAGCCCCCAGGAAACTAGGCTTATCCAGACCTTCTTTTTGGAAGGATTAATTCTGCTCAGTAGGGAAGGAGGGGAAGTTCTTTGCTTGCACTCAGTCACTCAATAAATGCCACTGATTGTTTCCCCTTCTTTCCTCTTCTGCCTCTTCTATTTTACTTTCTCCCTCTCCCTCTCCCTCTCCCTCTTCCTCTCCCTCCCTCCCTCTCCACCCCCTCCCACCCTCACTTTTTCCTTTTGGCCTCAATTATTCCTGAAAAACACATCCTCTTTCTGTCCTAGGCCCTAGAGAAATCTGAGCACTTCAACCAAGTCATTGACATTGAATTCTTTGGATTCAACCCTCAAGTGAGCTCTTGTCTTATGCTGTCAAGTCATTTCCGACGCATAGCGACACCAAGGACATATCTCTCCCAGGACACCCTGCTCTCCATCCGCAGTCGTTCTGGTAGTGTATCCATAGAGTTTTCTTGGTAAAAATACAGAAGTGGTTTACCACTGCCTCCTTCTGTGCAGCAAACTTGAGTCATCACCCTCCACTCTCTCCCATGCCTCTGCTGCCCAGTACAACTGAGTTTTGACTTGTAGCAGAATGTCTTCCGCTCGCTAGGCACTGCCCAAGCTAGGAATGGAATGGGTATGCCCCTGCTTGACTCTCCCTTCCATAGCCAAGACTGGTAAAGTACTAGGAATTCTCCAGATGTGACCCTGAGAGACAAGTGAGCTCTGCAGACCCGCAAACAGTGGTTTGGTGAAGATCCTACTTACCTGGATGGAGGCCAGTAGGAAGCTCGTCTTCTAGACTGTAAGCTCATTGTGGGCAGGAAATCTGTTTATTTTTATATTGTACTCTCCCAAGCATTTAGTACAATGCTCTGCACCAGCTTGAAAAATATGCTTGACTGACTGACTCGAGTTTAGGAGTCTGATCTCTTTCCCTTGCCTCTGTGGCCCGTCATTCTACCAGAAAAAAAGATTGGATGAAATTTGCCCTCATCAAACAATTGTAATTACTTCCTAATGTTCTAGGTACCTCTTCTGGGTGATGGCAAATTGTTTGATATTTCCGAATAGTATCTAATATCTTCCCAACAATTGATGTTAACTTGACCAGTCTGTAATGACTGCAATCTTCCTTTTTCTTTCCCTTTAAAAGGTGGACACAATGCTTTCATTTTTCTTCTTTTTTTAAGGTACTTGTTAAGAACTTTGTACTAAGCACTCTACTGAGCACTGGGATAGATACAAGATAATCAGTTTACGTCAGAGACAGCGGTCCAAGTCAATCATCATCAATCATATTTATTGAGTGCTTACTGTGTGCAGAGCACTGTACTAAGCACTTGGGAAGTACAAATTGGCAACATATAGAGACAGTCCCTACCCAACAATGGGCTCGCAGTCTAAAAGGGGGAGACAGAGAACAAAACCAAACATACTAACAAAATAAAATAAATAGAATAGATATGTACAAGTAAAATAAATAGAGTAATAAATATGTACAAACATATATACATATATACAGGTGCTGTGGGGAAGGGAAGGAGGTAAGATGGGGGGGATGGAGAGGGGTACGAGGGGGAGAGGAAGGAAGGGGCTCAGTCTGGGAAGGCCTCCTGGAGGAGGTGAGCTCTTGCTTATTGAGCAATCAATTGCATTCCAAGCAGTCAACTAATCAATCATATTTATTGAGTGCTTACTGTGTGCAGAGCACTGTACTAAGTGCTTGGGAGAGTACAATATATTCCCTTCCCACAGCTACTTTACAGTCTAGAGATCTTAAACAAATTCTAGGCAATGGCTCTGCAGTATCTATCGGTGTGCCCTAAGGAATGTCAGATTCCTTTGATTTAAAGACCTCCGGTGTGTAACAACAGCTTTTAATTGTCTCTTCCCTTATTCTACTTTAACTTTCCAAGTTTTCATCCCAAGAGCAGCTTGCCCTGATCACCTCTTCACTCATGACTTTTTTGGTAAAGGCAAAGAGTGAAAAATCAAAGTCTCTTCTTTTTTCACAGGCAAAACATTTTTCCCTGTCCTCCTCTCTGGCTTACTTTAATTGAACCATTTTTTTTAGCTATCATTTTTGTCTTGTGCTAGCTGAAGCTCCTATCTAGCTTTGATGTTTCTTTGTCCCTACTGGATTGTGCTATTTCTTTAGTTATGTGATCCAATTTCCACTCTTTGGAACCTTTTTTTTTTTTTCATTTGCTCCTAACGTGTCTCAAGAGCTCCTGGTTTAGCCAACTTGACATATTGTTCTGCCTTTCCTCTGCACTGGCATAATTTGTTCTTATGCCTATTTTTTTTTTTGAAGAACAAACAGCTTTCTTGGACTACTTTATCTTCTAGACTTTCACTCTATCACTCCTTGGTAGTGCCCCAGTCCCATTAAAAATTGTGTTTCTTTTATATATATATATATAATTTTTTTTCAAGTCAGTCCCCCTCTCTAGACTGTAAATTCCTTGCGGGCAGGGAACATGTGTACCCTATAATATTGTACTTATTGTAATAATGTGTACCTGTAATATTGTACTTTCCCAAGCAATTAGTACACAGTAATAGGATTCTGTTGGCGGCAGGGATTGTGGAAGTTGGCCAACCAGAGCACAAAAGAAAAGCAACTTGGCCTCGCGGAAAGAGCACGGGCCTCGTAGTCAGAAGATCTGGGTTCTAATCCCAGCTCTGCTGATTGCTTGCTGCGTGATCTTGGAGTGGAGTAGAAATCTCAAACCAGGCAAGATGTCCTAACTCCATTGCCTGGGACAGCCATTTCATACTAAAGAGCATCTAGCATTCAGGCCTCTATGACGGTCATTTTGAGGACCACCTCCAGGTCTCTTTTTTTGTTTAATGGTGTTTGTTAAGCACTTACTATGTGCCAGTCACTGCTCTAAACACTGTGGCAGATACAAGATCATCAGGTTAAACACGTCCCTGTCCCACGTGGAGCTCACAGTCTTCGTCCCCCATTTTGCGATTGAGATGACTAAGGCCCAGAGAAGTGAAGTATCTTGTCCAAGGTCACAGATCAGACAATGGTGGAGGCAGGATTAGAACACAGGTCCTTCTGACTCCTAGGCCCAAACTCTTTCCACTGGGTCATGCTACTTCTTGGGTTGTATTTGATTGGATGATTCATTTCCAAGTAAAAATATTGTTTCTGCTAATTTGAAAATTCATTCCCCACTTTTCTTCTCTATTCCTATTCTTCTCTATTCTCTGTTCTTCTCTATTTCCTCTCTCCCACAACTGCTGCCCCAGATTCCCACCCCCAGAACTACATGGCAGCTCCATGAATCCATGGGAAACACTGAAAGGAGAGGAGTCGGGACAGCAAAAACCAACAGATACTTTGGCTGGCCAGTAAGGGCTTCTGACCCACAGCTAGAAGAATGGTGGAAAAAAGAAATAAAGCAAGGTCTTACAATAAATTAGGAAGCAAAAGTCTGAGGAGAGAAGAGATCTGTGCTTTGGGGGCTAGTTGGAGTCAAGTAGATAGCTTAATACCCAGTTATTCAGAGAAAATGACTGGGTCTAGATATCGTGGCTCAATGGAAAGAGCCCGGGCTTGGGAGTCAGAGGTCATGGGTTCAAATCCCAGCTCCACCAATTGTCAGCTGTGTGACCTTGGGCAAGACACTTAACTTCTCTGCGCCTCAGTTACCTCATCTGTAAAATGGGGATGAAGACTGTGAGCCCCACCTGGGACAACCTGATCACCTTGTATCCCCCTCCAGCGCTTAGAACAGTGCTTTGCACATAGTAAGTGCTTAACAAATGCCATTATTATTATTATTATTATATAGCATTTGCTTTCTCCAAGTTGCTCAGATGTTCTGTAGAGGACTTCATTTAGGGTGAGCTCATCCCTAGATGATGGGGCAGGAGCAGGTAGGAATGACTCTTCTTTATAGAAAAGCAAACTGTAATGGGCTGACAGAGGGAGAAGGGACTTGCCCCTGTGAGGTCACTCAAGGACTCAGTCACTGAGATGAAACAAAGGCCCCACCTCTGCCTCACTGCCCAGCTTGTATAGCTCGAAACTCGTGCGTTTCAACCTGTTTTCTGAGAGGGGGCCTGTAGTACCACTGAAACACACCCTCGTCTTTCCAGCCCTCTCCCTCTCAGCTAAGAGACCTTCCTCAGTCAAGAGCAGAACACTGTATTCTCTCAGGGTTAGGAGGAGCAAAAAGTGCCTAGGCCCAAAATAGACAAGTAAAACAACAGTACAGGGATACCTCCTTCCCTTCCCCACAGCACCTGTATATATGTATATATGTTTGTACATATTTATTACTCTATTTATTTATTTATTTTACTTGTACATATCTATTCTATTTATTTTATTTTGTTAGTATGTTTGGTTTTGTTCTCTGTCTCCCCCTTTTAGACTGTGAGCCCACTGTTGGGTAGGGACTGTCTCTATATGTTGCCAATTTGTACTTCCCAAGCACTTAGTACAGTGCTCTGCACATAGTAAGCGCTCAATAAATACAATTGATGATGATGATGTTGATAAGGCAAACTTTTAAGAGACCAAAAAGCGCACAAGAAGATTTTCCTTGCCCTGTCCTAGTAAATCAAACAGTGCTTTTCCAAAAGGGATTGGGTGGAATACCACTCGGGAAGCAGCATGGCGTAGAGGGTAGAGCACGGGGCTGGGAGTCAGAAGGTCATGGGTTCTAATCCTGGCTCCGCCACTTGTCTGCTGTGTGGCTCTGGGCAAGTCACTTCACTTTTCTGTGCCTCAGTTACCTCATCTGTAAAATGGGGTTGGAGATGGTGAGCCAGGCTCATAGTAAGTACTGAACAAATACCACCGGTTGGGCTGGGAGCTGGGACAGCAATTTCTGGGAAGCTCTCTGCTCATCATTTTTCCTTCCCATTGACATCGTAGCAAACTGAGGAGCAATGTCCCTATCCTTCTGAAGCAGGTCCCTCCCAACCAGGTACTTCTAAGGCCAGGAAAAGAGGAAAATGCAAAGGGACAAAGTAATGCCAAGCAAGGCAATCATCACATGCTATTCCAAGCTCCTGCTGTAATGCTGGGATTAATCCACAGTTCTGCTCATGGTGGGCCACCAGTCAGACCCAGTAGCAGACGTCTTGATTGATGTTCCTAAGACTAATAAGCAGAGCTCACTATTTTCCATCTTGAGTAGGCAACATTTATTTTCCAAAGCCCCAGAGCAGATCAGGAATTACAATTTAGCACTTTGCCCCGTGACCTAAATATTGCCCCGTACTTAGCCATTAACTTTCTTTAATTGGCTCCTTTCCTACAGCTCTGCTGTGGGGCTTTGAGTTTCCGCATTTTTTTTCAATTTTATCCATATAGCAAAAATAAACCTGTAAAAAAACAGTGGAAGGGCATCGCTTCCTGCACAGTCCAGAGCTTTAAAGACTCATAAGTAGCATGTTTTAAAGCTGCAGGAGAGCACATTTATCAGTTGAGAAACCATTTATGTCGGAGGTTCGTCCCCAGTCTCTCTGTTTCTTCCTCTTCCAAATGGGCACCATCTATCTTGTTAAGAGTCTCCATTAATGTACTGATAAATGAACTCCGAGGGATCCAGCCCCTCATTTAGCTAATGGTGGAAGCCATTCCCAGCGTCAACTGCAGACATTTACTACCTGGGGTTTTAGGAAGAAGTCTTGATTTTCATGTCTGGGATGCTTTTGGTCTTATGAAATGAAGGTTGATTTGGCTCTGATTGGAACCACTGAGTTCCCATTCGGAAGCCCTGAGCACAGTGTGATGCACTCTGTGGCTATCCCAGGAAAGTGCAATGTGCCCACCCATGATGAAGATAACCCAATCTGACCGACACATGCCCCGCTTACCCTGCTTTTTTGGACACTAAAAACGTGGATCTGAATTAGGGGGGGCCCTTGGGGAGCAAGCAGAGATTGCCACAGAACAGACAGTCAATCAGTCAATCTTATTTATTGAGCATTTACTGTGTGCAGAGCACTGTTCTAACAACTTGGGCGAGTGCAATAGAACAATAGAAAGACATATTCCCTGCCCACAACCTAACTTACAGTCTAGAGGGGGAGACAGACATAAATAAATTGCAGATATTTCCATACGTGCTGAGGGGCTGGGTCGGGGGGATGAATAAAGGGAGCAAGTCAGGGTGACGCAGAAGGGAGTGGGAGAAGAGGGCTTAGTCAGGGAAGGTCTCTAGGAGGAGATGGGCCTTCAGTAAGGCTTCAAATGGGGGGAGAGGAATTGTCTGACGGATATGGGGGCGGGCAGAGGCAAGTGTGCGGACTCATTTGGAGTAGGAGAGTAACAAGGTGAGGTAGGAGGGGGCAAGATGATAGAGGATTTTAAAGCCGATGGTGAGAAGTTTCTGTTGATGAGAAGGTAGATGGGCACTGTTTTGGGACTGCAGGGGTGAAGTGCACACCTCTGGATCAGCCCACCCCCACTACCACAGACATCATCCTTCCCTTCCCCACAGCACCTATATATATGTATATATGTTTGTACATATTTATTACTCTATTTATTTATTTTACTTGTACATATCTATTCTATTTATTTTATTTTGTTAGTATGTTTGGTTTAGTTCTCTGTCTCCCCCTTCTAGACTGTGAGCCCACTGTTGGGTAGGGACTGTCTCTATATGTTGCCAACTTATACTTCCCAAGTGCTTAGTACAGTGCTCTGCACACAGTAAGTGCTCAATAAATACGATTGATTGATTGATTGATTGATTGATTCATCAGAGACAAATCCCACCCAAAGATGGTGAATTACCGTTCTTCCAGTCCCAAAAGGAACAAAATAAGGTAGGCCTTTTTTCTGCCCCTCCACCTCCCCACTGGTCCTATGTCTTACATTTACAATCAATCAGTCGTATTTACTGAGTGCTGTACTAAGCACTTGGGAGAGTATAATGTAACATTCATTCATTCAATTGTATTTATTGAGCACTTACTGTGTGCAAAGCAACGTGGCTCAGTGGAAAGAGCACAGGCTTGGGAGTCAGAGGTCAAGTGCTAGGCACACAGTAAGCGCTCAGTAAATACAAGTGAATGAATAAATGGGTTCTAATCCCTGCTCTGCCACTTGCCTGCTGTGTGACTTTGGACAAGTCACTTAACTTCTCTGGGCCTCAGTTACCTCATCTGCAAAATGGGGATTAAGACTGTGAGCCCCATGTGGGACAACCTGATTACCTTGTATCCCCCCAGCCCTTCAAACAGTGCTTGGCACATAGTAAACACTTAACAAATGCCATCATCATCATCACTGTACTACTACTACTGAAAACTTACCTCCTCCAGGAGGCCTTCCCAGACTAAGCCCCCTTTTCCTCCCTCCCCCCCGACAGCACTTATAAATATGTGCATATTTATAATTATAATTCCATGTGTTTTTATTAATGATGTGTATATATCTACAATTCTATTTATTTATAATGATGCTACTGATGCCTGTTTACTTGTTTTGATGTCTGTCTCCCTCCCCTCTTCAAGATTGTGAGCCCTTTGTGGGCAGGGATTGTCTCTGTTGCTGAATTAAACTTCCCAAGCGTTTAGTATGGTGCTTTGCACACAGTAAGTGCTCAATAAATAAGAATGAATGAATGAATGAATGAATACTAAGTGTTTGGGATAGTACATTACAGCAGCAAACAGACACATTCCCTGCCCACAACAAGCTCACAGTCTAGAGAGAGATGGAGGAAAACAGTTGGGTACAGGTGATGTGTGCCTGGATTATAGTCATCCTCCCTCATCTAGCAAGGTGTTCTACAATGAATCAATCAATCATATTTATTGAGCACTTACTGCATGCAGAGCATTCTACAGAATTGGGCTCTAGGGGAAAAGATGAGTGGAAAAGAATGCTTTGTACATTGCTTTGCCTACGGTAAGCATTCAATAAATATGATTGAATGAATGAGTGAAAGAGAAGTTTATTTGGAAGCGAAGGTCTAGAAGGATTGGGAGATTGAAAAGGAATTGAATTTGAGAATGACTGTCCATACACTACCTTCATTTCCCCTTTTCCCAAATTAAGAAAAAAATTGAGAAATCTATGATGGCTCTATCACCAGGATTTCATATGCTATAACTAGGTAACAAAGCAAAAACCCAACAAGATATTTTCCTTTTCCCAAACTGTTCTACATCTATGGAAGGATGGTAATAGTGATAATAATAATAATGACAGTATGTGCCAAACACTGTACTAAGCACCAGGATAGATACAAGATAATCAGTTCCCACATGGGGCTCACAGTCCAAGTAGGAGGGAGGACAGGTGTTGAGTCCCCGTTTTGCAGATGAGGAAAATGAGGCACAGAAACGTTAAGTGATTTGCCCAAAATCACAAAGCAGATGAGTGGCAGAGCCAAGACTGGATCCCAGGTCCTCGGCCCCCAAGGCCCGTGCTCTTTCCACTAGACCACACAGCTTCCCCTGCGGTGTGATTGAACATCAACTTTCCGAATCATGTTGCCGAATCACATCCCCATAAACCAAATTTCCTCTTTTTCCAGCCCTCTTCCCTGCTGGGACCCTTTGGTTAGAGTCTGTCCTAAATCTGAAACTGTTTCAACGATGCAAAGTCATCGGACTCCATTAGCGAGCATATTCCTTCTGCCAAAGCTGGCCCAAGAGCTTAATTAACAATAATAATAATGGCATTTATTAAGCGCTTACTATGTGCAAAGCACTGTTCTAGGCGCTGGGGAGGTTACAAGGTGATCAGGTTGTCCTACGTGGGGCTCACAGTCTTAATCCCCATTTTACAGATGAGGCAACTGAGGCACAGAGAAGTTAAGTGACTTGCCCAAAGTCACACAGCTGACGATTGGTGGAGTCAGGATTCGAACCCATGACCTCTGACTTCAAAGCCCGGGCTCTTTCCACTGAGCCACGCTGCTTCCAGTTTCACTTCATGAAAGTAATTTTTCATCTTTCTCCAGACCAAGGAAAGTGTGGTGAAGGTACAATATCAGGAGGGCAGGAGAGTTTATTGCGGATAAAGCTCCCCACACAGGCAGCGAGACAGGAACTCAACAGGAGTCTAGCCATTTAAAGGCACAAACTGTATCAGAGGCAGCCCGGCGTATTGGATAGAGCCTGGGTCTTAGAGTCAGAAGGTCATGGGTTCTAATCCTGGCTCCGCTGGGTGACCTGGGGTAAGTCACTTCACTTCTCTGTGCCTCAGCTACCTCGTCTGTTAAATGGGAATTTAGACTGTGAGCCCCACGGAGGATAGATACTGTGTCCAACCCCATTTGCTTGTATTCACCCCAGTGCTTAGCACAGTGCCTGGCACATACTAAGCACTTAACAAATGCCATAATAATATTATTATTCTATAAGTAGTGAAAAATCCATTAGGATAGCCAAAGGGCTTGTCAAAGCTTTATGAGGTGGTGGGGAGAGGTGGCAATTCAAACATCAGCCTCACACTGATTTATTTAAAAAAAAAGCTCATTTTATTTCATTCTGTTGTCGTTATGAATAAGAAGCTAGAATGTACATTTTCAGCATGAAGCTATTTTGAATGCCTGCCTGCGTTCTGACAACACATGGCTTTTTCCCCCTACAGTGGATTCAGGAAGGAACATCAGAACTGGCTAAAACAAAATCATAAAGGGAATCACCTTTTTTCTCTCTTTTAAATGGCATTTGTTAAGCACTTAATAAGTGCCGGGCACTGTACTAAGCATTGGGGTAGACACAAGCTGATCAGGTTGGACACAGTCCCTGTCCTACGTGGGGCTCACAGTTTTAATCCCCATTTTGTAGATGAGGTAACTGAGGCACAGGGAAGTTGCGATTTGCCCAAGGACAAACAGCAGACAAGTGATTCTATCCACCAGTCAGTCAGTCTATTGTATTTATTGAGAGCTTACTGTGTGCAGAGCGCTGTACGAAGCACTTGGGAGAGTATAATATAGCAAAGTAACAGACACATTCCCTGCCCACAATGAGCTTACAAGTGTCTCACACAATTATCTTGTCTCCTGTGTCTGATGAAGCTAAAGAATGATATTCCTCCTGAGAGTGGTCTGATTATGGTTGCCCATAATAAAAATTAGGGTATTAAGTGCTCTCTTTGTGCCAAGCACTGTGCCAACTTCGGGGGTAGGTACAGCAGGCCTGGCAGTCGGCGGACCCCAGTCTTAATCCTGGCTCGGCCATTTGCCTGTGGTGTGCCCTTAGGCAAGTCACTTTGTCTTAGTTTCCTTATCTGTAAAATCACCATCATCAATCGTATTTATTGAGCACTTACTATGTGCAGAGCACTGTACTAAGCGTTTGGGAAGTACAAATTGGCAACATATAGAGACAGTCCCTACCCAACAGTGGGCTCATGGGGATCAAATACTTGTTCTCCCTCCTGTCTAGACCGTGAGCCCTGTGTGGAACAGGCACTGTTTCTGACTTGGTTACCTCTGTGTGTAGAACAGTGTTAGGCACTAGTAAGTGCTTAACAAATGCTATTATTATTATTATTATTACTAATAATAATATCCAGCAAAGAGCCTATCCCATGTGAGGCTCACACTCTTTTAAATTCATGGTGTTTAGTAGTAGTAATAATAATAATGATGGTACTCGTTAAGTGCTTACTATGTGCCAAACACTGTTCTAAGCACTGGAGTAGACAATAATAATAATAGCACTTGTTAAGTGCTTACTATGTGCCAAGCACTGTTCTAAGCACTGGAGTAGATCATAATACTTTTAGACTGTGAGCCCACTGTTGGGTAGGGACTGTCTCTATATGTTGCCAACTTGTACTTCCCAAGCGCTTAGTACAGTGCTCTGCACACAGTAAGCGCTCAATAAATATGATTGATGATGATGATGATGATAATAATAATGGTATTTGTTAAGCCCTTACTATGTGCCAGGCACTGTACTAAGCGCTGGGTGGATACAAGCAAATTGGGTTGGACACAGTCCCTGTTCCAAGTGGGGCTCACAGTCTCAATCCCCGTTTTACAGACGAGGTAACTGAGGCACAGAGAGGTGAAGTGACTTGCCCAAGGTCACGCAGCAGACAAGTGGTGGAGCCGAGATTAGAACCCGCGACCTTCCAACTCCTCGGCCCGTGTTCTTTTCCACTAGACCATGCTGCTTCCTCGGTGGTCAGCTGCTGAGAATGTTTATGCACACATTATGAAAAAAGTAGTGCCCTTCTAACGTCTTTACTGACATGATTTTACATAATATAAGCTGAAAATTGGGCAGTAGTTTTGAAAATTGGGCAGCAGTTTTGGCATCTCCGTGATCCATACCTAGGTGATACCAAATTTCCAATCCAGGCCCGGAGGGTATGGGAAGCTGGGAGTAAATAGAAATTGTCTGGAAATGACAACTTCCCTCTCCCTTCCTCCCTGTCTGCCACTGAGCTCTCCAGCATCAGTCTCTTAGCCAAACCCGCCCATGGGCGGAAAAAAAAGGTACTAAGGAGAGTGGGGAAGGGAAGAGGGGTGATAGGAAGGAGGAGGAAAGAGGAATGGGGTGGAGAAGAAGGGTGACAGGAAGGAGGAAGAAAGAGGAGTGGGGTGGGGAAGAGAGGTGACAGGAAGGAGAAGGAAAGAGGAGTGGGGCAGGGGGAAGGGGAAAAGGACGCATAGAGGAAGGTAAGGAGAAAGTGTAAAAGATCTGCCTCATGTCCTTCCCTCTCTCCCCTCTCCCATTTTCCCTCCTCCCCCTGGCCCTGAAGGGGACAGGTGCACAGCCTCAGGGAAAACATCTGCCACAGCTTTTAGGTTGCAGAGTAGATGCCCTACGCAGCAGGAGCCCAGTGCATTTTAGGATGCCTGTGCCTTCCCCTCACTTGGCTCAAGGCCTTGGGCAGCAGCTTTAAAAGCCTCACCTTCCTTCCCTGACTTAAGAGCCCTATTTGGTTTCAAGAAGGGGTAGATTAGGTTGCAATCCCCTGATCTGAAGAAACGCTGGCGAAAGCAAAAAGTCTTCTGACTCTGACTCTCTCTCTCTCCTTTCTAGTCAAATTAGAAAACTTTTTGGAGTGGGCGGGAGAAGCTTTCATGGGAAGACAATATTAGCTCACTTCGTGGCCTGCTGCGGCCGTGAAAATCTGTGGTGATCAGGGGTCACTCTCAGGCTGCTGGGTGGAAAGAGGGAACTCTCAGCAGGCACAGGAAGAGCAGAGGGGAGTCTAAAAGTGTCCTCTGTGAAAAATTGCCCCACAGGCAGCTCTTGCTGAGTATGGAAATGCCTAGAAGAGCCAAGCACTCCTGGCTGCCACAGAATCTGACTGATTCTAGGCACTCTGCTCTAGCAAACTGATGATCATCATCATCAATCGTATTTATTGAGCGCTTACTATGTGCAGAGCACTGTACTAAGCGCTTGGGAAGTACAAATTGGCAACATATAGAGACAGTCCCTACCCAACAGTGGGCTCACAGTCTAAAAGGGGGGAGACAGAGAACAAAATCAAACATACTAACAAAATAAAATAAATAGAATAGATATGTACAAGTAAAATAAATAAATAAATAGAGTAATAAATATGTACAAACATATATACATATATACAGGTGCTGTGGGGAAGGGAAGAAGGTAAGATGGGGGGATGGAGAGGGGGACGAGGGGGAGAGGAAGGGAGGGGCTCAGTCTCCCAAGCATTAAATATACCGATGATGGTATCGGTTAAGCACTTACTATGTGTCAAGCGCTGTTCTGAGCACCAGCGTAGATACAGGTTAATCAGGTTGGACACAGTTCCAGTCCCACATGGGGCTCACACTCTTAATCCCCATTTTACCTATGAAGTAACCGAGGCACAGAGAAGTGAGAAGCAGCTTAGCTCAGTGAAAAGAGCACGGGCTTGGGAGTCAGAGGTCATGGGCTTTAATCCCTGCTCCGCCACATGTCCGCTGTGTGACCTTGGGCAAGTCACTTAACTTCTCTGAGCCTCAGTTCCCTCATCTGTAAAATGGGGAGTAAGACTGTGAGCCCCACGTGGGACAACCTGGTCACCTTGTAACCCCCCCAGCACTTAGAACAGTGCTTCGCACATAGTAAGCACTTAACAAATGCCATCATTATTAAATGAAGTGACTTCCCCAAGGTCACCCAGCAAACTGTGGCAGAGCCGGGATTAGAACCCAGGTCCTTCTGACTCCCCAGGCTTGTGCTCTATCCACTAGGCCATGCTGCTTCTAAAGCAAACGGCCAAGACAACGGTGGCCACAAGCCCACGACTCTCAGACTTGGCATCTGTTCCTGATAATGCTGGAGCAGCCCAGAGAGGCTTCAGAATTTCTCCCCAGAGTCTGGACGGGTCCTATCTGGACCCACTTGGCTCCTGCCATTTCCTCTGACACAACTCAGAGCCAGTTCAGCTATATCCAGTGGTTGCCCTTCCACCTCCACATCCAACAAAAACTCCTCACCATTGGCTTTCAAGCAGTCAATCACCTTGCCCCCTATGACCTCACCTCATTACTGTCCTACTATAGCCCAGTATGCGCACGTCATTCCTCTAATGCCAACCTTCTCACTGGGCCTTGCTCTCATCTCGCGGCCGACCCCTAACCCATGTCCTGCCTCTGGCCTGGAACCCCCTCCTTCCTCAAATCCGACAGACAATTACTCTCCGGTCCTTCAAAGCCTAATAATTGAAAGTACATCTCCTCCAAGAGGCCTTCCCTGACTAAGCCCCCCTTTCCTCTTCTCCCCCTCCCTTCTGCATCTCCCTGGCTTGCTCCCTTTATTTTTCCTCCCTCCAGCCCCACAGCATTTACATACAAATCTGTAATTTAATAATAATAATAATAATAATAATAATGATGGCATTTGTTCAGCGCTTACTTTGTCCAAAGCACTGTTCTAAGCACTGGAATAATTGCATTTATTAAGTGTTTACTATGTGCAAAGCACTGTTCTAAGCACCGGGGAGGTTACAAGGTGATCAGGTTGTGCCACATGGGGCTCACAGTCTTAACCCCCATTTTACAGATGAGGTAATTGAGGCCCAGAGAAGTGAAGTGACTTGCCCAAAGTCACACAGCTGACAATTGGCAGAGCCGGGATTTGAACCCACGAACTCTGACTCCAAAGCCCGGGCTCTTTCCACTGAGCCACGCTGCTTTTCCCACCCATTAATGACTATCTCTCCCCCCCACCCCAAGACTGTAAGTTCATTGTGGACAGGAAATGTGTCAGTTTGTCATATTGTACTCTCCCAAGCATTTAATATAGTGTTCTGCATACAGTAAGGGCTCAATAAATATGATTAAATAAAAGAGTTAGTGAATGAATGAATAGTTGTTCTTTTCCTCTTCTGGGAAGGGAGGACAGACGGCTTTGGGGCTGAAGAGTGGATCTGAGACTGTAACAGGTGGGATGGAACAAGTGGGCAGTTGGGAATGCTTTTGTCATCTGAAAGTGCCCACCCCCACCCCCCCGCCACAGCACCTGTATATATGTTTGTACAGATTTATTACTCTATTTATTTTACTTGTACATATTTACTATTCCATTGATTTTGTTAATGATGTGCATTTAGCTTTTGTGACTTTGGGACTTCTCTGTGCCTCAGTTACCTCATCTGTAAAATGGGGATGAAGTCTGTGAACCCCCCTTGGGACAACCTGATCACCCTGTAACCTCCCCAGTGCTTAGAACAGTGCTTTGCACATAGTAAGCACTTAATAAATGCCATCATTATTATTATTATTAGTTAGCTTTGTTCTGATGACTTGACACCTGTCCACATGGTTTGTTTTGTTGTCTGGCTCCCCCTTCTAGACTGTGAGCCCATTGTTGGGTAGGGACTGTCTCTGTATGTTGCCAACATGTACTTCCCAAGTGCTTAGTACAGTGCTCTGCACACAGTAAGCGCTCAATAGATAGGATTAAATGAATGAATGAATTCCCGGGCCTGGAATGCCCTCCCTCTGCCCATCCGCCAAGCTAGCTCTCTTCCTCCCTTCAAGGCCCTGCTGAGAGCTCACCTCCTCCAGGAGGCCTTCCCAGACTGAGCCCCTTCTTTCCTCTCCCCCTCGTCCCCCTCTCCATCCCCCCGTCTTACCTCCTTCCCTTCCCCACAGCACCTGTATATATGTATATATGGTTGTACATATTTATTACTCTATTTATTTATTTATTTATTTATTTTACTTGTACATTTCTATCCTACTTATTTTATTTTGTTGGTATGTTTGGTTCTGTTCTCTGTCTCCCCCTTTTAGACTGTGAGCCCACTGTTGGGTAGGGACTGTCTCTATGTGATGCCAATTTGTACTTCCCAAGCGCTTAGTACAGTGCTCTGCACATAGTAAGCGCTCAATAAATACGATTGATTGATTGATTGATTGATTGAATGAATGAAAGGATCTGGAATCCAGGACTTACCAGTTCGTGTCAGTCAGTCAATCATATTTATTGAGCGCTTTCTGTGTGCAGAGCACTGTACTGAGCACTTGGGAGAGTACGATATGCCAATAAACAGACACATTCCCTACCCTCAGTGACAGTGCTCTGGGGGGAATCCGGGAAGCCACCACCAGATAGGGAGGCAACACAATCCTGACCTCTTGGTTTCACATAGGTGGTAGCTCTTCTCCAAGGGTTGAGTTGCAGTTTTTCCTGTTTTTCTGGTCTTGTTGTTTTGTTTTGTCTTGATGTGTCACACAAACCAGTGGGCTGGAGATTAGGTGACCCAAGGCTTAGGGTGTAGTTTTCACGGTAATAATAATCACTGTAGTACTTGCTAAGTGCAAACTATGTTCCAAGCACTGTACTAAGCACTGGGCTAGATTCCAGTTAATCAAATTGGACACGGTCCCTGTCCCACATGAGGCTCAGAGTCTACGTAGGTGGGAGAACAGGTATTGGGACACAACAGGATGGGGACAGAAAGAGAGAGGGAGGGGAGGGAGAGGATGGGGGTGAAGGAGAGTGAAGGGGGGTGAAAAATACTCTATTTATTTATTTATTTATTTATTTTACTTGTACATTTCTAGCCTACTTATTTTATTTTGTTGGTATGTTTGGTTCTGTTCTCTGTCTCCCCCTTTTAGACTGTGAGCCCACTGTTGGGCAGGGACTGTCTCTATGTGATGCCAATTTGTACTTCCCAAGCGCTTAGTACAGTGCTCTGCACATAGTAAGCGCTCAATAAATACGATTGATTGATTGATTGATTGAGAGAGGAGCGAAAGAGAGGGACAGGGAGGAGGAAATAGACTTACCAAGCCTTACTTGAAAAGTTACAAGAAGCAGCATGACCTTGTGGATCAAGCGCAACCCTGGGAATCAGACGACCTGGGTTCTAATCCCGACTCTGTCGCTTATCATCATCATCATCATCATCAATAGTATTTATTGAGCACTTACTATGTGCAGAGCACTGTACTAAGCGCTTGGGAAGTACAAATTGGCAACATAACATAATTGGCAACATTATCTGCAGTGTAACCTCGGGGAAGTCACTTCACTTCTCTGCGCCTCAGTCATCTCATCTGTAAAATGATGATTGAACCCTACTCCCTCCTTTTTAGACTGTGAGCCCCATGTGGGAAAGGGACTGTGACCAAACTGATTTGCTTCTATCTACCCCATCGCTAAGTACAGTGCTTGGCACATAACAAATACCATTAACAAAAAATAAAGGACAGATATTGAGCCCCCATTTTACCCCAATTTTCTCCACTAAGCCATGCTGCTTCTCTAGACTATTACCTCATGTTTAGATCATTCCAAATTCTGTCACCAAGGAGGCCTGATTCCTGATAGGAAACCCTACAAGTGGCTGATGTTCAAGATTTACGCAGGGAGTTGTAAACTGAACTCTTTTGATATTCTCTGCTAGACCTTCAGCTCCTCGAAGACAGGGATTATTTCTGCCATCTGTATTGTACTCTCCCAAGTGCCTAGTACAGCACAGAGTAAGAGCTCAAAAAGCACCACTGACTGATTGCTTGATTGGTTCTGCAAAACAGCACTGGAGAAGAGTCCACAACAAACCACCGGCTAATTCTCCATCTCCTTAAAACCCCTGGCAACGGGATAAAGGTCGCAGAAGACCTGATAGATACCACATCTGCCTGAATGCCTGGATCCTTTCTGCTGAAGTCAACAGGTCTGGCACCCTGTCAGGCCTCAGACCACTTCAT
The DNA here is from genome assembly GCF_015852505.1 of Tachyglossus aculeatus. NCBI lineage: Eukaryota > Metazoa > Chordata > Mammalia > Monotremata > Tachyglossidae > Tachyglossus > Tachyglossus aculeatus. The sequence continues at coordinate 17,041,677 of NC_052067.1, forward strand.
ATGCCCTGTCACAGACGAATCCACAGAAGCATCTCCCCCTTCTAGACTGTGAGCCCGTTGTTGGGTAGGGATTGTCTCTATCTGTTGCCTAATTGGACTTTCTAAACGCTTAGTACAGTGCTCTGCACACAGTAAGCGCTTAATAAATATGATTGAATGAATGAATGAAACCCCATTAGAAATCTGCTGAATGAGGTTGACGTGTTTGCCTGGGCAAGTAAGCCTTGCAATCCCTCTTGGCGAACCTTGGTTAAATCAATGAGGATGGTTCAGACAATTTGAGCTCCTTTTAATGTTCGCACTGCAGTGGTCTTGCAACACAATCACATCAATAATTCATTTTTACTTACAGAATAGCTTATTTTGCTCTCCCGCCCGGCAATGTCAGTGCATCTCGGAGTAGCAACAATTGGACTTACGTCTTCTCTGCAGTGAACAAAGGGACCTCTGATCTTGAGTAGGGGATATCTGGCACCACATTTATTATAGTGATGATAATAATAATAATAATAATGGTATACGTTAAGCCCTTACTATGAGCCAAGCACTATTTTAAGCACTGGGGTAGAGACTCGTTAATCAGGTTGGACAAAGTCCCTGTCCCACATGGGGCTCACACACTTAATCCCCCTTTTACAGATGAAGTAACTGACGCTCAGAGAAGTGAAATGATTTGCCCGAGGTCATGCAGCAGATATGTGGCAGAGCCTGGATTAGAACTCGGGTCATTCCGACTCCCAAGCCTGTATCCTGACCACTAATAATAATAATAATGGCATTTGTTAAGCGCTTGCTATGTGCAAAGCACTGTTCTAAGCACTGGGGGGATACAAGGTGATCAAGTTGTCCCACGTGGGGCTCACAGTTTCAATCCCCATTTCACAGATGAGGGAACTGAGGCCCAGAGAAGCTAAGTGACCCACCCAAGATCACACAGCAGACATGTGGCAGAGGTGGGATTTGAACCCATGACCTCTGACTCCAAAGCCCGTGCTCTCTCCACTGAACCACGCTGCTTCTCTAGTAGAGAAGCAGCATCACACTGGGCACTACACAGTCAGTGAACCCGATCACATTTTGATCCTTTCTGCTGGTGTCAACAGGTCTGGCACCCTGTCAGGCCTCAGACCACTTCGTATGCCCTGTCACTGACGAATCCATGGAAACATCAAGTAATGACTTCATACACAGCTGTGGGGCCATCTGGCCTAGGTGTGTTTCCGGCTTTCATCATCCCACCTACTTTCTCAGTCTTTCACTGGGTGGGTGCCCGGCACATCTTTAAACGGGTTGCTTCATCGCTGATATTTACCGCTGGTGAGTTATGGACAGCTTATTCAAAGTCGGCCCTCCGTCTTTACAAGATAATGTCTTTGTTATGGAATCAGTTTCCCCTCAGAACACTTCTGTGGGGATTGCATTAGCATGTGATAGCATGCCCTGACTATAAATCTGTCTGAAGAACATTATAAAAGTGAGGTGTGGCATTCATTTTGCTTCTGTCAAAATCTCATCCCTGGTTTTTTCCCACCCATTAGCCTTCATGGCCCAGACTTTTAGATTCAGGGTAATACACAATAAGGAGTTGGGCTGACTGTTTCACCCTTAAAGAACTAAATGGAAAGTAACACCGGCAGATTTAGTACAGTACTCTGCACATAGTAAGCACTCAATAAATACGATTGATTGACTGATTGATTTACAAAGGATTTTGATCCAAAGGATCACAGAGGGTAAAGAGCACAACCGATCCTCGAAAACCTGCACTGCGTCCGGGTTGCACCAGAGGAATTCTGCCACACTCTACCTCATCCCACCCCTACAGCACTTTCTGCTTGTATTTCATTTTAAGACATTTCAAGTCACAACAACAAACGGCATTCGCGATTCTTAGTTTACACCCACCCTGTTTCAGCTTCACACAACATCGGTTTTCACTTTATAGCTCCAGGCCCATTTGAGGGGGGAAAGGGGATGTTGAGTGACACATGCAACCATGGAGAAAGGGGGAAATAATTTTTAAAGTCTCGATGGTGGGAAAAAGGGAATAAGGGTGAAGTTTAAAGAGGGAGGATGAGGGTTGGTTGGGAAAGGTCAGGGTGTGAGGGGAGAGGCTGCCCAAACACCAGGCAGAAGCTCAGGGAGGGTGGACAGTCAATTTGACACCCAACAATTATGGTGTTTATTAATCAATCAATCAATCAATTAATCAATTGTATTTATTGAGTGCTTACTGTGTGTGGTAAATAAGCAGATAGACCCAGTCCAGTCCCACAGGCAGCTCACAGTCTAAGGGGGAGGAGGAGCAAGTATCTTATCTCCATTTTACAGAGGAGGAAACTGAAGCACAGAGAGGTTAATAATAATAATAATAATAATGGTATTTGTTAAGCACTTACAATGTGCAAAGCACTGTTCTAAGCGCTGGGGGGGATGCAAGGTGATCAGATTGTCCCACATGGGGCTCACAGTCTTCATCCCCATTTTACAGATGAGGGAACTGAGGCCCAGAGAAGTTAAGTGACTTGCCCAAAGTCACACAGCTGACACTTGGTGGATCTGGGATTTGAACTCATGATCTCTGACTCCAAAGCCCGTGTTCTTTCCACTGAGCCACGCTTGCCCCTGGTCATGCAGCAAGCCAGGCAAAACTCGTCCTAACTGTCCTGATTCCAAGTCCCAAGCTCTTTCCACCTTTCAATCGGCTACCCTGTTGTGAAACGTCTCTGACACAATATAAATAGATTAACTCAGCTGTGTTGCTCATCTCTACATAGTCTTGGGTAATTTTGGTTAAAATAGAGCAGCCAATAACTCAGGAACCAATCCCCCATTCATAATGTTCCTGTGAGAAAATTGGTTCTGGCTTCAAACGTTTCAACTAGACACGGTTTTTGGGAACCAATTTTGTGATAGTGTAAGCTCTGTCTGTGTCAACCAGAGCTCTTCAAGATTGAAACCAGTTTCTAATAATAACAATAATGAATAATTATGGTATCTGCTAAGTGCATACTATGTATCGAGCACATTTCTAAGCCCTGGGATAGAGACAAATTAATCAGGTTCGACACAGTCCCTGTCCCACACGGGGCTCGCAGTCTAAACAGTTCTAGAAGAAGACGCTAACCAAAGTCAGACTTGTGGTTGACGTCAAACAAAACGTCCTGTCAGTTCAGAAAAATCCTGTCCTCTGTCTCCTTTCTCCCATTTCTACTGGCCAACACACTCCTTCTCTTTGCACCTTTGCAATCCTGAAGAACTGAGGTGTGAGAAAAAACTTCCACTGCTTCCAAATCCTGGCATGGGACAAAAGGGCTAGGCAAGTTCAAGGTGGATCATATAATAATTGTGGTTTTTGTGGTATCTGTTAAGCTCTTACTATGTGCCAAGCACTGTGCTAAGTACTGAGGTAGAGACAAGATTATCAATTAGGAGACAGTCCCTGTCTCACGTGGGATTCACAGTCTAAGTAGGAGGGAGAACTGTAGTAGTAGTAGTAGTACAGTGCTTTGCACATAGTAAGCGCTTAACAAATGCCAATTATTATTATAAGAGTATTTATTAAGTGACACCCTATTAGCACTGGGAAAGACTATTCTGTTGGAGAAGTAGTGTAGCCTAGTGGATAGAGCACAGGCCTAGAAGTCAGAAGGACCTGGGTTCTAATCCTGCCTCCGCCACTTGTCTGCTATGTGACCCTGGGCAAGTCACTTTACTTCTCTGTGCCTCAGTTACCTTGTCTGTAAAATGGGGATTAAGACAGTGAGTCCCAGGTGGGACAGGGAGAGCGTCCAACCTGATTAACTTGTATCAACCCCAGCACTTAGTACAGTGCTGGCACATAGTAGGCACTCAACAAATACCATTTAAAACAAATGAATTAGACACAGGGGCACACAATCTGTGAATGGGTATTGAATCACCATTTTACAGGTGAGGAAACTGAGTCATAAAGAAGTTAAGAAACTTGCCCACCATCAAACAGCAGGCAAGAGAAGCAGCACGGCATAATGGATAGGCCACGGGGCTGGGAGTCAGAAGGTCATGGGTTCTAATTCCGGTTCCTTCACTTGTCTGTTTCTTGACCTAAGGTAAGTCACTTCACTTCTCTGTGCCTAAGTTACCTCATCTGTATAATGGGGAATAAAGCCGTGAGCGCTAGGCGGGAAGGGACCGTATCCAACCCTATTTGCTTGTTTCCACCCCAGTACTTAGTACAGTGTCCGGCACATAGTAAGTGCTTAACAAATACTATTATTTATCATTATTATTATTATTATTAAGTGGCAGAGCCAAGATGAGAACCTCTGGGTCCTCTGAATCCCAGGCCTGGGCTCTTTCCACAAGGCTGCAACTGCTTTTCCATAGTTCTGCTTCAGTTCTTAATGGGCCTCAAGTTAGGGGAGTTACTGAACTGTCTACCAGCACTGTGGCTAGGGCTGTGTTATAGACTAGTGACGTTAAGTCAGCTGAATTGGTGCCAACCTTCCCAAAAGACATTGTCATTTAGGGATGACAAACACATCTGTGGAGGATGAACTGGGTTGGAAACAGACTTTGACACAACTTCATTTTTGAGTGACACACATCATCCACAATGGGTTTTTTTTTTATCCAGTTTCAGTAAGGATGTGATGAGTTTGCATAGGGTGCAGGTTGTTTGAAAATGTTCATTCTGTGAGTGAAGGACAGGACAATTCAAGAGCCTTTTGATGAATTGTGAGAGAACCTTATCAGTTGTGTCTGGGTGACAACCTGACATGGAATGAAAAATCCATCTTTTGGCTGCATGAAGCAGTCATACAGGGCTTTCAGGGACAAGGACAGATGGCAATGCAAGGAGGGGACCTAGCCTGGCTTTATTTCAACAAATATGGACCCTTTAGTAGAAAAACGTTCCACATTTTGATACTCTCTAACTCAGCTTGGCACCCCTGCCGGTTGAGTTCAAATTTAGTAGCGCTGGAAAACTGTAAATGCCACTGCATTTAAAGAGAAAAAGTGAGACTCTTTGCCAGCTGGAAATGGAAATATCATTGAGGGAAACGTTTAGGGCTTCGTGAGTCCTGTCAAATGAGATGTCTTGAAAGTCACTCTTAAGAAAATATGAAGGAACGAAATGGAAAATAGTTGTCCAAAAAGCATTTTCATGTAGCAGTTCACTCTGCCTCCTTCAGGGAAAAGTCAGGCCATTGCAAGAAAACACCCATGTCATTTGAATCTTCCTATTCAAATGATCCAAAAATATATATTCTCTAAAGCTCCCTAGAACTAATCAATAAGCAATAAACGAGCAAGTCTGCCAGCTTTGACTAGCAAAACCACCTCCCCACTCCCTAAAATCTGCTAGACCACAGTTCTCCACAACTTCAAAGCCCTCCTAAAATCTCAACTCCTCTGGGAAGCCTTCCCCGATTGATTCACCCATATCCTCTCCTGGTTCTCCTCTTACCTTTCTGGCCATTGATTCTCAGTCTCCTTTGCGGGCTCCTCCTCTGCCTCCCATCCCCTAACTGTGGGAGTCCCTCGAGGTTCAGATCTGGGTCCTCTTCTATATTCTCCATCTACACCCACTCTCTCGGAGAACTCATTCACTCCCATGGCTTCAATTACCACCTCTATGCAGGTGATGCCCAAATCTACAGCTCCAGCCCTGATCTCTCTCCCTCTCTGCAGTCTTGCATTTCCCCTTGCCTTCAAAACATCTCTACTTGGATGTCCTCCTGTCACCTCGACTTAACCATATCCGAAACAAAGCTCCTTATCTTCCCACCCAAACCCTGTCCTCCCCCAGGATAATAATAATGTTGGCATTTGTTAAGCGCTTACTATGTGCCGAGCACTGTTCTAAGCGCCGGGGTAGATATAGGGTAATCAGGCTGTCCCACTTGGGGCTCACAGTCTTAATTCCCATTTTACAGATGAGGTAACTGAGGCACCGAGAAGTGACTTGCCCAAAGTCACACAACTGAGAAATGGCGAAGGGGGGATTAGAACCCTTGACCTCTGACTCCTAAGCCTGTGCTCTTTCCACTGTCATGCTGCTTCTGTAGACAGCACCAAAATAATTTCCATCTCACAAGCCCACAACCCTGGCGTTATCCTTAATAATAATAATAACAATGGCATTTATTAAGCGCTTACTATGTGCAAAGTACTTGACTCCGCTCTCTCATTCAACCCATATATTCAATCCGTCACTAAATCCCATTGGTCGCACCTTCCCAACATCTCTAAAATCTGTCCTTTCCTCTCCATCCAAACCGCTTCCACGTCAATACTCAATGCTCATCCTGTCCCACCTGGATTACTGCCTCAGCCTCCTTGCTGACCTCCCAGCCTCCCGTCTCTCCCTACAGCAGTCCATACTTCACTCTGCTGCCCAGATCATTTTTCTTTAAAAACATTCAGGACATGTCACCTCACTCTTCAAAAGACTCCAGTGGTTGCCCATTCACCTCTGCAACAAATATATCTCCTCACCATTGGCTTTAAAGCACTCCATCACCTCGCCCCCTCCTACCTCACCTCACTACTCTTCCCTCTACAACCCAGTTCACACACGTCGCTCCTCTAACGCTAACCTTCTCACTGTGCCTCGATCTCATCTATCTCGCCTCCGACACCTCGCCCACATCCTGCCTCTGGCCTGGAACACCCTTCCTCCTCAAACCTGACAGACAACTACTCTTCCCCCCGCTCAAAGCCTTATTGAAAGCACATCTTCCCCATGAGACCTTCCCTGACTAAGCCCCCCTTTCCTCTTCTCCCACTTCCTTGTGCGTTGCCCTAAACTTGCTCCCTAACTCCCTTCTGGATTGCCCTGACTTGCTATTCCCCCATCCCGACGCCGCAGCACTTAAGTACAGATCTGTAATTTATTTAAAATTAATGTTCATTCAGTCGTATTTATTGAGCACTTACTGTGTGCAGAGCACTGTACTAAGCGCTTGGGAAGTACAAGTTGGCAACATATAGAGACGGTCTCTACCCAACAACAGGTTCACAGTCTAGAGGGGGGAGACAGACAACAAAACATGTGGACAGGTGTCAAATCATCAAAATAGAAAGAAAGCCAGGCGCACATCATAAATAAAACAGTAAATATGTACAATATTAATGTCTGTCTCACCCTCTAGACTGGAAAGCTCACTGTGGGCAGGGAATGCGTCTGTTCATTGTTGCATCGTACTCTTCCCAAGTGCTTAGTACAGTGCTCTGCACAGAATAAGCACTCAAAAAATGCATTTGAATGAATGAATGAAATACCACTGATTGATCTGAGGGAGGTAGAACAAGGAAAACAGCAAGGAAAAGTAGGACTCAGACATTAGAATAGCTAGTGGTGCAAAGAAGTTAAAGAAATATTACAGTTACTGTACACAAATGGGCTCAAAACTCGAAATGATTAAACAAATGAGGAAATTCAGGGAACAAGTTAATTGCCAGTTAAAGTCATAAGATCCATCTACTGTTTCATTAAATGATGGTAGCTTTATTGGCAGAAAAACAGCTTTTTCTTGCAGCAAAAGAGCCTAACAGCCCATGAGAGGAATTTGACTCACTACACTCCAGCTCACACGCTTCGTTTCTCTCAAGCCAAGCTACTCACTGTGCCGTACTCTGTCCTTCAACTCTTAGTCATGCTCTTCTCTTCTGCCTGGAACTCTCTCCCCCCTTTATAATAATAATAATGATACTTAGTAAACGCTCATAATGAGAAACAGCACGGTGTAGTAGAAAGAACATGGGCTTGGCAGTCGGAAGATCACGGGTTCTAATCCAGCTCCGCCGCTTGTCTGCTGTGTGACCTTGGGCAAGTCGTTTCACTTCTCTGGGCCTCAGTTTCCTCCTCTTCAAAATGGGGATTGAGAATGTGAGCCCCTCGTGGGACAGGGAGTGTGCCCAACCTCATTTGCTTGTATGTAACAGATATATTCAAGGCGGCATGGTTTAGTGGAAAGAGAACGAGTTTCATTCATTCATTCATTCAATCGTATTTATTGAGTGCTTACTGTGTGCAGAGCACTGTACTAAGCGCTTGGGAAGTACAAATTGGCAACATATAGAGACGGTCCCTACCCAACAGTGGGCTCACAGTCTAGAAGAGTGGGCTTACAGTCTGGAAGAGCTTGGGAGTCAGAGGACATGGGCTCTAATCTAACCACCGTCACTTGCCTTCTGCCTTCTAGACTGTGAGCCCGTTGTTGGGTAGGGGCCGTCTCTATATGTTGCCAACTTGTACTTCCCAAGCGCTTAGTACAGTGCTCTGCACACAGTAAGCGCTCAATAAATATGATTGGATGAATGAATGAATGCTGTGTGACCTTGGGCAAGCTGCTTAACTTCTCTGTGCCTCAGTGACCTCATCTGTCAAATGGGGATGAAGACTGTGGGCCAACCTGATGACCATGTATCTACCCCAGCGCTTAGAACGGTACTTGGCACATAGTAAGCGCTTAACAAATACCACTATTATTAAATATATACATAAGTGCTGTGGAGTTAATAGCAGTAATGGTATAGTTAAGTGCTTACGATAATAATAATGGCATTTATTAAGCGCTTGCTATGTGCAAAGCACTGTTCTAAGCGCTGGGGAGGTTACAAGGTGATCAGGTTGTCCCACGGGGTGCTCACAGTCTCAATCCCCATTTGACAGATGAGGGAACTGAGGCCCAGAGAAGTGAAGTGACTTGCCCAAAGTCACACAGATGACAATTGGTGGAGCCAGGATTTGAACCCATGACCTCTGACTCCAAAGCCCGGGCTCTTTCCACTGAGCCACGCTGCTTCTCTGTACTTGTTAAGCTGTCACTTGTTAAGCACTCACTCACCTCCTCCAGGAGGCCTTCCCAGACTGAGCCCCCTCCTTCCTCTCCCCCTCCCCCTCCATCCCCCCCACCTTACCTCCTTCCCCTCCCCACAGCACCTGTATATATGTATATATGTTTGGACGGATTTATTACTCTATTTATTTTACTTGTCCATGTTTATTCTATTTATTTTATTTTGTTAATATGTTCTGTTTTGTTCTCTGTCTCCCCCTTCTAGACTGTGAGCCCACTGTTGGGTAGGGATCGTCTCTATAGTACTTCCCAAGTGCTTAGTCCAGTGCTCTGCACACAGTAAGCACTCAATAAATACGATTGAATGAATGAATAAGCCACCCTCTCCTCTAGGCCACGTCCATAGAAGAAATGACACCACCCTGCCCCACATCTAAGTCACGCCTATATAAAACAGTGCCCCGCATCTAAATCACGCCACACCCTTCCTCTAAACCATGCCATCCTCCAATAATAATAATAATGTTAGTATTTGTTAAGCGCGTACTATGTGCAAAGCACTGTTCTAAGCGCTGGGGTAGATACAAGGTAATCAGGTTGTCCCACGGGGGGCTCACAGTCTCAATCCCCATTTTACGGATGAGGGAACTGAGGCCCAGAGAAGTTAAGTGACTTGCCCAAAGTCACCCAGCTGACAAGTGACGGAGTCGGGATTGGGGCGTGGCCTATCAGGAGGCGGGGAGGGTGGGAGTGGCCTATCAGGGGCGGAGTCGGGGTGGGGGCGTGGCCTGAACTGTGATACTGTGTCGGGGTTGGGGCGTGGCCAATCAGGAGGCGGGGCGGGTGGGAGTGGCCTATCAGGAGGCGGAGTCGGGTGGGGGCGTGGCGCGACCTGCGATACTGTGTCGGGGGTTGGGGCGTGGCCTATCAGGAGGCGGGGCGGGTGGGAGGGGCCTATCAGGAGCCGGGGCGGGTGGGAGCAGCCTATCAGGAGGCGGGGCGGGTGGGAGTGGCCTATCAGGGGAGGAGTCGGGGTTGGGGGCGTGGCCTGGCCTGCGATCATGTGTCGGGAGTTGGGGCGTGGTCTGTCAGGAGGCGGGGCGGGTGGGAGTGGCCTATCGGGGCGGAGTCGGGGTGGGGGCGTGGCCTGACCTGTGATGCTGTGTCGGGGGTTGGGGTGTGGCCTATCAGGAGGCGGGGCGGGTGGGTTGGCCTTTCAGGGGCGGAGTCGGGGTGGGTGCGTGGCCTAGCCTGCGATCATGTGTAGGGGGTTGGGGCGTAGCCTGGCAGGAGGCGGGGCGGGTGGGAGCTGCCTATCGGGGCGGAGTCGGGGTGGGGGCGTGGCCTGACCTGTGATGCTGTGCCAGGGTTGGGGCGTGGCCTATCGGGAGGCGGGGCGGGTGGGAGTGGCCTATAAGGAGGCGGGGCGGGTGGGAGTGGCCTATCAGGGGAGGAGTCGGGGTTGGGGGCGTGGCCTGGCCTGCGATCATGTGTCGGGAGTTGGGGCGTGGTCTGTCAGGAGGCGGGGCGGGTGGGAGTGGCCTATCGGGGCGGAGTCGGGGTGGGGGCGTGGCCTCACCTGTGATGCTGTGTCGGGGGTTGGGGTGTGGCCTATCAGGAGGCGGGGCGGGTGGGTTGGCCTATCAGGAGGCAGGGCGGGTGGGAGTGGCCTATCAGGGGCGGAGTCGGGGTGGGGCGTGACCTAACCTGTGATACCGTGCCGGGGGTTGGGGCGTGGCCTATCAGGAGGAGGGGCGGGTGGGAGTGGCCTATCAGGAGGAGGGGAGGGTGGGAGTGGCCTATTAGGGGCGGGGCGGGTGGGAGTGACCTATCAGGAGGCGGGACGGGTGGAAGTGGCCTATCAGGGACGGAGTCGGGGTGGGGGCGTGGCCTGACCTGCGATGCTGTGTCGGGGTTGGGGCGTGGCCAATCAGGAGGCGGGGCGGGTGGGAGTGGCCTATCAGGAGGCGGAGTCGGGTGGGGGCGTGGCGCGACCTGCGATACTGTGTCGGGGGTTGGGGAGTGGCCTATCAGGAGGCGGGGCGGGTGGGAGCGGCCTATCAGGAGGCGGGGCGGGTGGGAGTGGCCTATCAGGGGCGGAGTCGGGGTGGGGGCGTGGCCTGACCTGTGATGCTGGGTCGGGGGTTGGGGTGTGGCCTATCAGGAGGCGGGGCGGGTGGGAGTGGCCTATCAGGGGCGGAGTCGGGGTGGGGCGTGACCTGACCTGTGATACTGTGCCGGGGTTTGGGGCGTGGCCTATCAGGAGGCGGAGCGGATGGGAGTGGCCTATCAGGGGGAGGGGAGGGTGGGAGTGGCCTATCAGGGGCGGGGCGGGTGGGAGTGGCCTATCAGGGGCGGAGTCGGGTGGGGGCGTGGCCTGACCAGTGATACTGTGCCGGGGGTTGGGGAGTGGCCCATCAGGAGGCGGGGCGGGTTGGAGTGGCCTATCAGGGGCGGAGTCGGGGTGGGGGCGTGGCCTGACCTGCAATACTGTGTCGGGGGTTGGGGCGTGGCCTATCAGGAGGCGGGGAGGGTGGGAGTGGCCTATCAGGGGCGGGGCCGGTGTAGGGCGGGGCCTATCAGGGGGAGGGCTGTGTCGAGGCGGCGGCCTATCAGGGGGCGTGCCCGGGGCTGGGCGGGAGCCGGCTGCTCGGTGCTCGGTGCTCGGGCCCTCCGGGGAGCGGCGGCGGTGGCTTTCTCTCTCTCTCTCTCTCTTTCTTTCTCTGTCTTTCGGGGCCGGGACCGGGGCGGGGGATGAAGCCGGCCCAGCGGCGGGGCGAGGGCCCGCCGGGCGGGGCCGGGGCCGTTTGGGTCCTGCTGAGCGTGGCGGGTGTGTGCTCGGCGCTGGCCCCGGGCCCGGGCCCCGGCCTCCCCCTGGCCCCGTCCCTGCCGCCGTCCGAGGCCTGGGCGGTCCGGGGGCTGGGCCCCGGCTGGCCCCGGCCGGCCGCCAAGGGCCGGCCCGGCTGGGAGCGGCGGCTGCTGCGGGAGGTGCGTGCGCTGGGCGACCCGTTCGTCCCCCGCACCCGGGTGGACGCCTGGCTGCTGCTGCACGGGGCGGCGGCGGCGGCCGAGGGGCGGCGGCGCCCCGGACACCGGGACGAGGCCGGACACGGAGGCGCTAGCCACGGCAGCAGCAGCAGTAGCCACTGCCCTCCTAGTGGCAGCGGCAGCATCAGAAGCCATAGCAGCAGCAGCAGTCGCCAAGTCCCTCCTAGTGGCAGCGGCAGTAGCCCCAGCAGCAGCGGCAGTAGCCACGGCCCTCCAAGCGGCAACGGCATCAGTAGCCCCAGCAGCAGCGGCGGTAGCCACGGCCTTCCTAGTGGCAGCAGCAATAGCTCCAGCAGCAGTGGCAGTAGCCACAACAGCAGCGGCAGGAGCCACGGCCTTCCTAGTGGCAGCAGCAGTAGCCACAACAGCAGCGGCAGGAGCCACGGCCTTCCTAGTGGCAGCAGCAGTAGCCACAACAGCAGCGGCAGGAGCCACGGCCTTCCTAATGGCACCAGCAATAGCCTCAACAGCAGCGGCAGGAGCCACGGCCTTCCTACTGGCAGCAGCAGTAGCCACAACAGCAGCGGCAGGAGCCACGGCCTTCCTAATGGCACCAGCAATAGCCACAACAGCAGCGGCAGGAGCCACGGCCTTCCTACTGGCAGCAGCAGTAGCCACAACAGCAGCGGCAGGAGCCACGGCCTTCCTACTGGCAGCAGCAATAGCCACAACAGCAGCGGCAGGAGCCACGGCCTTCCTACTGGCAGCAGCAATAGCCACAACAGCAGCGGCAGTAGCCACGGCCTTCCTAGTGGCAGCAGCAATAGCCACAACAGCAGCGGCAGTAGCCACGGCCTTCCTAGTGGCAGCAGCAACAATAGCCACAACAGCAGCGGCAGGAGCCACGGCCTTCCTACTGGCAGCAGCAGTAGCCACAACAGCAGCGGCAGGAGCCACGGCCTTCCTACTGGCAGCAGCAATAGCCACAACAGCAGCGGCAGGAGCCACGGCCTTCCTAGTGGCAGCAGCAATAGCCACAACAGCAGCGGCAGGAGCCACGGCCTTCCTAGTGGCAGCAGCAGTAGCCACAACAGCAGTGGCAGTAGCCACGGCCCTCCCAACGGCAGCAGCAGTAGCCACAACAGCAGTGGCAGTAGCCACAACAGCAGTGGCAGTAGCCACGGCCCTCCCAACGGCAGCAGCAGTAGCCACAGCAGCAGCAGTAGTAGCCACGGCCCTCCCAGCGGCGGCAGCAGTGGCCGCAGCAGCAGTAGCCACAGCAGCAGCAGTAGTAGCCACGGCTCTCCCAGCGGCAGCAGCAGTAGCCACAGTAGCAGCAGCAGTGGCCACAGCAGCAGCAGTAGTAGCCACGGCCCTCCCAGCGACAGCAGCAGTAGCCACAGTAGCAGCAGCAGTGGCCACAGTAGCAGCAGTAGTAGCCACGACCCTCCCAGCAGCAGCAGCAGCAGTGGCAGTGGCAGCAGCAGTAGCCACAGCAGCAGCAGTAGTAGCCACGGCCCCCCCAGCAGCAGCAGCAGCAGCAGTAGCCAAAGCAACAGCAGCAGTAGCCACGGCCCCCCCCAGCGGCAGCAGCAGTAGCCACCAAGGCGGCGGCCTGGCCAGTGGCTGGGGCCTCGAGGTAAGGCGGGGGCCACATGGGACCGGAGAGGGGGATGCCCCGCTTCCATCATCCGCATCCCCGGACTAGGGTCCCAGTGGCCCACAGGGAGGAAGGGCGCAGGACCTGCAAACACAAAGCATCTCCCACCGGGCCACTCCTCTGCCGGGCACAGAACCTGCCAAAGGGGTCGGAAGTCACTCGTGGGCAGGGAACACAATCTACCAGAGAAGCAGCGTGGCTTAGTGACAAGAGCCCCAGCTTGGGAGTCTGGGGTCGTGGGATTAGCTGGGTGACTTTGGGCAAGTCATTCGCTTCTCTGTTACCTCACCTGTAAAATGGGGATTATTAATAACAATGATAGTTTTTGTTAGGCGCTTACTATGGACCAAGCACTGCCCTAGGCACTGGGGTAGAAATCAAGGTAACCAGGTTGTCCCACAGGGGAGCTCCCAGTCTTAATCCCCAGTTTTACAGATGAGGTAACTGAGGCACAGAGAAGTTAAGTGGCTTGCCCAAGGTCACACAGCAGACAAGTGGGAGAGCCGGGATTAGAACCCACATCCTCTGACTCCAAAGTCCGTGCTGTTTCCTCTAAACCACGCTGCTTCTTGATTAAGACTGTGAGCCCCACGTGAGACAACCCGTTTGCCTTGTATCTACTCCAACTCTTAAAATAGTGCTTGGCACATTGTAAACACTTAAATACCATCATTATTATTATTATTACCAACTGTTATAATGTACTCTCCTAAGCACTTAGTACAGTGCACTGCACCGTTAGCGCTCAACTAATACGATCGATGAATTGACTTCCCCGTCAGCCGCACTGGTTCTCCGGGAGTTCGGGGGGTTGGTCGGCTCATGTAACTCGGAGTTCTCTGCTGCTTCACTTGGAGCAATCGATTGTATTTATTGAGTGCTTAAGTGTGTGCAGAGCACTTTAATAATAATATTCATAATAATTGTGGTATTTGTTAAGCGCTTACTCTGGGCCAGGCACTGGACTAAGCACTGGGGTGGTTACAAGCAACTCGAGCTGCTGTCCCTGTCCCGCGTGAGGCTCGCAGTCTCAATCCCCATTTTGCAGGTGAGCTAACCGAACTACAGAGAAGTGAAGTGACTTGGCCAAGGTCACCCAGCAGACGAGTGGCGGAGCCGGGATTAGAACCCAGGTCCTCCTGGGTCCCAGACCCATGCTCTCTCCACTGCGCCGTGCCGCTTCTCAATAAATACCATCGATTGATTGACTTCCCCCTCCGCTGCACAGGTTCACGGGGGGGTGGTTCTGGTCCAGCAGCTCATGCAGCTCGAAGTCGTAGTATCTGCTGCTCCGCTTTGACCAATCGATAGTATTTCTTGAGCGCTTATTGTGTGCAGAGCACTGTACTAAGCGCTTGGGAGAGCTTTCATTCATTCAGTCATATTTATTGAGCATTGTACTAAGCACTTGGGAGGGTACACTAAAACAACAGACCTAGACATAGTGTTGTACAATAGAACAACAGACATATTCCTGCCCCTAACTCTCACAGTGTGGAGGGGGAGAACACTTATAAGAGAGTTGGTGGACATGTTCCCTGCCCACAGCGAGCTAGTTTACTGAATGAAGCCCCTTCCCTCTGGGAAGCCTTAGAGGAGAAGGGTGAAGAATTCAGTCATCCAGGGAGGTCTTTAACCTCACACCCCTCTCCCAGTCCCACTTGGGAGTAACAAAACGCTTGGCTTCTGATGCAGAACTCCAAGCTCTCACTGCGCCTTGCAGTGCTGCTGTTCACGCCCTACACCGGGATGCTCAGATTAGTAAATCTGTCCAAAAGGCTTGGGAGCAAACGAGGGGAAAGAAGCAGCACGTAATGGGCAGCTCAAGTTGTTTAAAGCGGGCTGAGTCTAAGGGCAGTTATAGATCAGCCTTGATTTTAGCATATTGCCTTATTTAATACAATTGATTCCGCCCCTTTCACATCAGCAAAGCAACAGTTGAGGTCGGTGTCGGTAGGATCCAGACTGGCTCGCTTGAAACTGCCTGGTTGTTCCACTGAGGTTGAAAGGCCTCAGACAGAAGCCTAGTAAAATGCTTCAGCTGCCCGGAGGTGTTGTAACTTCTCAGTGGCATAAGCAGAATAAGGGCGCATACAGCCAGAGAGAGTTAAACAGGTTTTTTTTCTGGGTTGCTAGTGCAGTCGTTACTGCAATTAGCTCCACTTCAAAATAAAGCTGTTTCAAAACGCCTCTTTAGACGGGTCTCTGGAATTATTTCCAAAACTAGGTATCACCGGAAGAACTGTTTGAAGAATAGAAATTCTGCCTTATTCCCCGAGTACTTAAAATGAGAATAAACCTAGAAGAGTAGGTTACCGTCCCTAGTGTCGCAGCTTAGCCTTTGTAGTCCTTGCAAAGAAAACTTGAACCTAATTACCCCGATCGGCCAACAGATATCGTTTTTGTTGAATGCAGTCTCTCTCGTCTGACTGTTCCCATTTTGCACAAGTTCTGGGCTGGTTTACCTCTGTGCTGTATTGCTCTGTGTAGGCAGTTGCAAGACAGGCTTCTCCACCCTAACCTAAAGCGTGCGCTGCGTGAAGTGGGTGATGATTCATTGTTATGCATTAATCTAGCCCCAACCCGCTCCGGAGCGACTCGATTACGGTCAAGTATGTACAGACCAAGATGAAACCACCAAGTACAACACTGAAAGGCCAGAAAGCGAGTTCTGGAAGAATGGAAACATTAGCCCCCGCGTTTCCTCATAGATCTCCAATTATGCTGCAGGTTGGGGTCAGTACTGTCCATCTTGATGGCTAGGGTGGATACAGAATGGTCTTGTTAAGAGGATATGGGGAAGCAGCGTGGCTCAGTGGCAAGAGCCCGGGCTTTGGAGTCAGAGGTCATGGGTTCAAATCCTGGCTCCGCCAGTAGTCAGCTGTGTGACCTTGGGCAAATCACTTAACTTCTCTGGGCCCCAGTTCCCTCATCTGTAAAATGGGGGTGAAGACTGTGAGCCCCACGTGGGACAATCTGACTACCTTGTATCTACCCCAGCGCTTAGAACAGTGCTTGGCACATAGTAAGCGCTTAACAAATACCAACATTATTATTATTATTATTATTATATGTTCCAGAGGACGATGATTTGCCCATCCCCATGGCCTCGTTGTCCCTGGGCCAATTCAGCGTAGGCGCAAAATTGCCCCTAAGGGAAATAGAGATGCCAACTGGGTTTTGAAGTGAAGTCCCCTATGCAGATGTGGCTTTTCAGAATACCATCTGTCACAGGTCATGGCCTGGCGAATGGTGTCCAGCTTTCCGTAACCCACCCCAGCGCCACATTATATGGACTGCCGAAGTAGGGTGCTGCTTCAGCCAGAATAATAATCAGTAAATCGATTTATTGAAAGCTTACTGTGTGCAGAGCGCTGTGCTAAGCTCTTGGGGAAAGTACACTGTAACAACAAAAAGACACATTCCCCGCCCACAAAGAGCTTACAGAGGATGGTGGTATTTATTAAGCACTTACTATAGAGTAGAAATTGTGGTATTTGTTAAGCGCTTACTATGTGCCAGACACCATACTAAACACCGGGGTAGGTCCAAGGTAATCAGGTAGGACACAGTCCCCGTCGCACACTGGGCTCACAGTCTTAATCTCCATTTTACAGATGAGATCACCGAGGCCTAGAGAAGTGAAGTGACTTGCCCAGGGTCACCCAGCAGGCAAGAGGCGGAGTCAGGATTAGAACCCGTGACCTTCTGATTCCCGGGCCCGTGCTCTACCCGTTAAGCCATGCTGCTGCTTGTAAGTGCTGCTTATAAGTGCTGCTTAGTACAGTGCTCAAGCACTTAGTACAGTGCTCTGCACACAGTAAGCGCTCAATAAATATGGTTGATGATGATGATAAGTGCTAGGCGCTGGGATAGATTGAAGATAATCAGTTCAGTTGCAGCCTCTGGCTCGCTCAGGACCCACAGAAGAGGGAGAGCAGAAACGGGGTCCAGAGAAGTGAAGTGGCTTGCCCCAGGTAGAGCTGTGGGCAGTGGCCAAGCCGGTCCTAAGTTCTTTTTCTCCCAGAGCATGGTTTATGTTATTTGTTTTAAGCATTTACTATGTGCCAAGCACTGTACTAAGCGCTGGAGTACCTACAGGATAATCAATCAATCAATCAATCATATTTATTGAGTGCTTACTGTGTGCAGAGCACTGTACTGAGAGCTTGGGAAGTACAGGGTCCCAACCCAACAGTGGGCTCACAGTCTAGAAGGGGGAGACAGAGAACAAAACCAAACATATTCACAAAATAAATAGAATAGATATGTACAAGTAAAATAAATAGAGTAATAAATATGTACAAACATATATACAAGTGAAATGTACTACAGATCAATCAATCGTATTTATTGAGCGCTTACTGTGTGCAGAGCACTGTACTAAGCGCTTGGGAAGTACAAGTTGGCAATATATAGAGACAGTCCCTACCCAACAGTGGGCTCACAGTCTAGAAGGGGGAGACAGAAAACAAAACATATTAACAAAATAAAATAAATAGAATAGATATGTACAAGTAAAATGAATAGAGTAATAAATATGTACAAACATATATACAGGTGCTGTGGGGAAGGGAAGGAGGCAAGATGGGGTGAGCCCCATGGGGGGCAGGGACCGTATCCAGCCTGATAAACCTATAGATTTGTGGGTGGAGGAAAGGCTGGAAGGTGAGAAGACTAATGCAGTCATCCAACTGCGGCAAGGTCAGAGCCTGTTCCAGGGTATTACTAGGCTGGAGAGGAAGGGCTTTGATCTGGAGTGTGGAAGCTTCTGGTGAATCTCCCTGCCCACCGCAGACAATGCTCTCGCCGAAATTCTTCTGATCAGGCTGCTGGGGAGCAGAATCAACTGCATTTCTGAAGTATAAAATGGCTTTCGCATCCTGGGCCCCTGTGGATTGTCAGCAACGAGTTCAACTGAAGCGTGTTGCCGGCTCCCAATTTCCTAGCTGGATAATCAGATTGGACACCATCCCTGTCCCACGTGGGGCTCCCAGTCTTAATTCCCATTTAACAGATGAGGCTCAGAGAAGTGATTTGCCCAGGGTCACACAGGAGACAAGTGGCAGAGTCGGCATTAGAACCCAGATCCTTCGGACTCCTAGGCCCGGGCTCTATCCACTAGGCCATGCTGCTTTTCTGCCCCGTTTGGGAGTCTCAGATTCTGTCGGAGAGTCGGAGGGAGGCTGGGAGCCTCACCCAAAAACCCATGGTGAAAACGTTGACTTTGCCCCACAGCTAGCTAGTTGGTGGCCGTGTTCAGAGACAAGAGGATGGCGTGCAATTGGCTTCATCTGGGCAGGAGGGCCCACTTCTAGAAAACCATAGTTTTTACTGAATCCGCAATGGTGGTAATATAATAGTTGTGATGTTTACGTGCTTACTGTATGCCAAGCATTGTGGTGAGCGTTGGGGTGGATGCAAGATAATCAGGTCAGACACAGTTCCTGTCCCACGTGAAACTCCCAGTCTCAGGGCGGGCGGGAACAGCTATTCCATCCTTATTTTACAAATGAAGGAACTGTGGCCCGGAGAAGTGAAGTGACTTCCCCCAAGGTCACACAGCAGGCATGTGGCAGAGGCGTGATTAGAACCCAGGTCCCCTGACTCCCAAGCCGGTTCACTCTCTACAAGGCCGTACCGCTGTTCTTGTGCCAGGGAGCTGTTTCTCCAGAGATCGTCAATCAGTAGCGTTTATTGAGCACCATCAACCCTTGAGAAAGTGCCCAGTGTTAGTAGACGGGATCCCCGTCCTCAGGGAGCGTGGAGTGGAGTGACCGACCACACCAGTGGCCCAGGCCTTTCTGGACATTTTCCCCCGGGGACCCTGTATATATGTTTGTACATATTTATTACTCTATTTATTTTACTTGTACCTATCTATTCTATTTATTTTATTTTGTTAGTATGTTTGGTTTTGTTCTCTGTCTCCCCCTTCTAGACTGTGAGCCCACTTGGGTAGGGACTGTCTCTATATGTTGCTAGCTTGTACTTCCCAAGTGCTTAGTACAGTGCTCTGCACACAGTAAGCGCTCAATAAATACGATTGATTGATTGATAACTGCTGTCTTTCCAACCTAGCAGCAGCCACAATGACTATTCCAGGATCGTGACTTCCTCTGGCAAGCCACGCCATTGTCCTTCCTTCTCTTCCCCACCCCCTTGTCCACTCTCCCCTCCTGCTCCCCGTCTGCCCCTCGGCTCCAGGCAGCTTGGCAGGACAACCGTGTTTAATAGTAGCTCCTTAGAGTGGGGGATTTTTCCAAGTCTTGAAAGGAGTTGAGCTTAGTTCTGCTTTTTCTTCAGTATGTAATGTATTTGATGACCAGGAATTCCCCAGAGGGACATGCTTCAGATCAATGACCATAAAAGCACAGCTGATGAGGCACAGAAGGGATGCTTTTAGTGGTACCCCTTCAAAGTCCTCTCTAAGGGCCGAAAGTGAGCTGGTTAACAATACTGCAAGTGAATGCATGAATAAAGTTACATTAAAGTCTGTCAGCAAACTTGATCTACGGCCGTACGGCTAGTTGGGCAGAGCAAATCTATGGCCTTGAATGAATTTATAGATGAGAAAACCCTTAGAAGCCACGTTAGTGGGAATCAACCTGGCATGTTTGAGAAAGTACTTAGACTTCAGATGAAAGGTGTAATAATTACTAATGGTTCATGCTTATTTTGGAAAACCATTCTATAATCCTTTCCTGTCTGGCTTAGCCGAAAACTGCAGTTTCCACAATCCCTCAGGAATTTGGGGCCTTCTGGGCGGGCTAGTCAAGTTCTGGGTTTTTCCATTTAAACAATCAGAGAGTGGGAAAAGTTAGCTAAGGGAGGTTGAGCCCGCTGTTGGGTAGGGACCATCTCTATATGTTGCCAACTTGTACCTCCCAAGCGCTTAGTACAGTGCTCTGCACACAGTAAGCGCTCAATAAATGCGATTGAATGAATGAAAGAGAAACAGGAAGAACTCTCTGGATGCAGAAACTTGGCCCAGATCACGCCCTGAGACCATACTGGGTTTGGGGGCTGGATTGCTGTCCTTTGGATAACTTAACGAATCAATCCAGGGGCCATAATACTAAGTGGAAGCAGGGGTTTTGTGCAAAAGATTGTTAATTGCCCAATTGAAATCAGAGCCCTGGGAAGATTTTTAACTCTCTAATTTTATTTATCTGGTGGAGTCATATAGGGTCACCCAGCTGGTTGGTGCAGAGCTGGGATTCGAACCCAAGTTTCCGAGCTCCCAATCCCATGGTCTCTGCATGCTGCCTTTCCGGGAAACCCCTGCTGTATAGGTCTGAACTGTAAGGAAAAAATTAATATTAATACAGTGCATTCACATTTTTAGGTGAGAACACAAGTTTCACCTTACTCCTCTTCCATTGCTAATGATTACCTAACTTTTCCAGAAGATTTTAGACAAATAGAGTTCTCTTCTGTGACCCAACTTCTTGCCTAAGCATGTGATGCCCTGATGGCAGTCTGATTAGATCTGTTTGCTAAATAATAATAATAATAATAGTAATAGTGGTATTTGTTATGCAGTTAGAATGTCAGTCACCCTACTAAGCCCTGGGGTAGATTCATTAATTCATTCAATCGTATTTATTGAGTGCTTACTGTGTGCAGAGCACTGTACTAAGCGCTTGGGAAAGTACAAGTTGGCAATATATAGAGATGGTCCCTACCCAATAGCGGGCTCAAGCTAGAGTCCCAGTCAATCAATCAATCGATCAATCAATCAATCGTATTGAGCGCTTACTGTGTGCAGCGCTGGTGTAGATCATAAAGCTAAACAGGTTGGACAGAGCCCCTGTCCCACGTGGAGCTCCAAGTAGTAACAGTAATAATAGTGTTGTGTTTACTGTGTAATAATAATGATGATGGTATTTGTTAAGCCCTTTCTGTATGTCAAGCATTGTTCTAAGCACTGAGATCATCAGGTTGGACACAGTCCTGGTCCCACGTGAGGCTCACAGTCTCAATGTCCATTTTACAGGTGAGCTAACCAAAGCACAGAGAAGTGAAGTGATTTGCCCAAGGTCACCCAGCAGACAAGTGGTGGAGCTGGGATTAGAACCCAGGTCCTTCTGATTCCCAGGCTTGTGCTGTATCCATTAGGCCATGCTGCTTCCCACTTGGCCCTACTGCTTTAGTACAGAACATGGTACTAAATCCTGCGGAAGAGTACACAAATGAGAATTAGGTCCGGATTCTGTGTCTTGAGGGCTCACAATCTGTGAATGTAGGGGGAGGAGAGGACCGGAGACAGACAGATTGGAAGCACATACGAGTACTGGATTACGGTAGGCTGAAGGAGAAAATTAAAATGGGTTTAAAACAATCAGTTGTGTTTATTGAGCACTTACTGTGTGCAGAGCACTATACTAAGCACTTGGGAGAGTACAGTATAACAGAGTTGGTTCCATGCTCACATGAGCTTACAGTCGAGGGGGGGAAGACAGAAATTAATATAAGCAAATGACGGATATGTACATAAGTGCTGTGAGGCTGAGGGAGGGGCATTGCAGAAGGGAGTGGGAGAAGAGGAAATAGGATCTTAGAAAAGTGTTGCTTCCTGTATAGAGACCTAATTTTAAGAAGATATTCCCTGTGTTCTTCGAGATCTCAGCCTAAACCTCCACTGACACAAACGAGAAGAACTGTGAGATAACCTGAAGCAACCCAACAGCCGGAGACAAACCCATAAATAAACACATCTTTACATTACGACAGAATAGAATCTCTCTCGCTTGAGCTATTCTGATTATTTTGTTAGCCTCCACCTCTTCCTGGAGCCTTTCCATACCAAAGAGGTGTTTACCCGTGTAAAATTGATAGTCCAACACTATCCAGTTGCTCTTTCCTGCTTTTGGACAGATATAGTGGGAAGCCAGGAATACATGTACACATACACACACACACGTTTATTTTTCTGACTGCCCACGTCTTTTTGCCTTTTATTATTAAGTGCCGTCGAGTAGTTTCCGATTCATAGCGACTCCATGGATGTACTTTCTCCAGAACGTCCTATCGTCTGCCTTAATCCGCAACCTTTCTAATGGTTCTTCCGTTATCATTGTTATGGTCTCTATCCATCTAGTTGCTGATCTGCCTCTTCCACGTCTTCCCAGGACTTTTCCTAGCATTAGCATCTTCTCCAGAGAATTAGTCCTCCTGATTATGTGCCCCAAATGTGCTAATCTAAGTCGAGTCATTTGGCCTTCCCAAGACCACTTTGGTTTAATTTGCTCCAAATCCATTTGTTTGTTTTTCGGGCAGTCGCAAAAGCCTTCTCCAACACCACATTTCAAAAGAACCGATGTTCTTTCTGTCCTGTTTTTTCACTGTCCAGCTTTAGTAGTGTGCAAAGTTTTTCGGGTAGTAGCAAAAGCCTTCTCCAACACCACATTTCAAAAGAACCGATGTTCTTTCTATCCTGTTTCTTCACTGTCCAGCTTTAGTAGTGTGCAAAGTTCTAAGTGATGATGGGCGGCAGCATATCCTAATGGAAAGAGCAGCAGAACTAGGATTCAGAAGACCTGGGTTCTATTACCGGCTCTGTCACTTGCCTATTACTGTGGACTGGGGCAAATCACATAACCTATTTATTACTCTATTTATTTATTTTACTTGTACATATCTATTCTATTTATTTTATTTTGTTAATATGTTTTGTTTTGTTCTCTGTCTCCCCATTCTAGACTGTGAGCCCACTGTTGGGTAGGAACCATCTCTGTTGCCAACTTGTGCTTCCCAAGCGCTTAGTACAGTGCTCTGCACACAGAAAGCGCTCAATAAATACGATTGATTGATTGATAACCTTTTCACCTCTTGTTTTCTCATATGTAAAAAGGGGATAGAATTCCTGCTCTCCCTTCATCTTAGATGGTGAGCCCCATGCAGGGCAGGGATTGTATCCCATCTGATTATCTTGGTATCTAGCGCTTAGCACAGTGCTTGGGACATCATCAGTGGTAGTTATTGAGCACTTCCTTCATGCAGAGCTCTTTACTAAGAGCTTGGGAGAGTACAGTATAACAGAATTAGTTGGTAGACATGTTCCCTGCCCACAGTGAGCTTACAGTCTAGAGGGATGTATAGATATCATCATTAGGTAACTGAGTCTCTCAGATTGAGCTGGGAAAGAGGCTCCTGGCTAGGTCCCTCTGACTGGTCCACTGTTGCAGGAATTTCAATATAACTATTAAGCCGGTGACCAAAAAAGGTCACCATGAATACCCAGGTGTCTTGGAGCCTTTTTAGCTAATAACAGTCCATGGGTGCAGAGGAACAGGGTTTCATCTAGTTCCTTTTATACAGGGCCCTTTATTTTCAGTTTCAGTCTTCCCCAGGAGTTTGTCCCAATGTGTATATGTATATATATATATATAGGTGTATGAAATGACAGTCTAGAAAGAAGTTCTGATAAATGGTATCCTGTGTAGTTCTCCATACAGACCAAAATAGAATGCTACTGCTGAAAGCAATCCATTTCCATCCCAAAGAAAAACTCTGTAGTTGATTATCCAGCTTTCTGCTTGAGGCTTGGGGTTATTAATTCAAATTCAGTATTTGCATTTAAGAAATGAAGTTAGTATTTTAAAATATTCGGCTCCCATTCCAACTTAAAAGCCTCTGCATTTGCCAAATACACTCTTTCACCCTCACTTTTTTTTAGCTTTAGATTATATCCTTGTTATCGGAAACAGTGAATTAGAAACCATTTTTTCCTTGCTGTTTGGCTTGATTTTTAAAGCCAGGAGCTACAGCTACTCAAACATTTTATGGTGCCGTGGGCTCTACACACAGTAAATGCTTAATAAATACTAGTACAACTAGTACTACTCTGTAGACTAGCCCAAGCTTCAGCATGTGACATCAAAGCGCAGTCTGCCTCAGATTTTTTGCCTAATTTTTTTTGGCCTAATTAGCTCACACAGTTGAGCTGTAGGCCAGGAAGAACGAGTCAGAATTGAGCTGGGCTCAATGCTCCTGCAGTTCTGTAGAATAGCTCAACCTGTTAGTGATCGGAGTAGTGGTATTTATTAAATGCTTACTCTGTGCAGAGCACTGTATGAATGCTGGGAGGGAAGGTGCAGGTGGGAATCATTCATGGCCCCTGTCCCTCAGGAGACTCACAGTTTAAGAGTATAAGGAGAAGGGACTAGAGACAGATAAATCAGAGATGATGAAACAATAAAACACAAACCCAGATTGGTATTGGCATTTATTATTAGTAAGTGTCGTCGAGTCGCTTCCCATTCATAACGACTCCATGGATATGCTTTCTACAGAACGTCCTGTCCTCGTTCATAATCCACAACCTTTCTAATGGTTCTTCCGTTATCGGTGTAATGGTCTCTATCAATCTAGCTGCTGGTCTGCCTCTTCCACGTTTTCCCTGGACTTTTCCTAGAATTAGTGCCTTCTCCAGAGAATTAACCCTCCTTATTATGTGCCCAAAATATGCTAATCCAAGTCGAGTCCGGCGGTGACGGGCTGGGCGCGCGAACATGCCTCTCGCCAAAGACCTCCTGCATCCCTCTCCCGAGGAGGAGAAGCGGAAACACAAGAAGAAGCGGCTGGTACAGAGCCGCAACTCCTACTTCATGGACGTCAAGTGTCCAGGTCCGACCCCCGGCCCCTCAGGGACTCCACTGTCTGCCGTGTGACCTTAGGCAAATCGTTTCAATCAATCAATCAATCAATCAATCGTATTTATTGAGCGCTTACTATGTGCAGAGCACTGTACTAAGCGCTTGGGAAGTACAAATTGGCATCACATAGAGACAGTCCCTACCCAACAGTGGGCTCACAGTCTAAAAGGGGGAGACAGAGAACAGAACCAAACATACCAACAAAATAAAATAAGTAGGATAGAAATGTACTAGTAAAATAAATAAATAAATAAATAGAGTAATAAATATGTACAACCATATATACATATATACAGGTGCTGTGGGGAAGGGAAGGAGGTAAGACGGGGGGATGGAGAGGGGGACGAGGGGGAGAGGAAAGAAGGGGCTCAGTCTGGGAAGGCCTCCTGGAGGAGGTGAGCTCTCAGCAGGGCCTTGAAGGGAGGAAGAGAGCTAGCTTGGCGGATGGGCAGAGGGAGGGCATTCCAGGCCCGGGGGATGACGTGGGCCGGGGGTCGATGGCGGGACAGGCGAGAACGAGGTACGGTGAGGAGATTAGCGGTGGAGGAGCGGAGGGTGCGGGCTGGGCTGGAGAAGGAGAGAAGGAGGAGAGAAGAGGAGGAGAGAAGGAGGGGGCGAGGTGATGGAGAGCCTTGAAGCCCAGGGTGAGGAGTTTCTGCTTGATGCGCAGATTGATCGGTAGCCATTGGAGGTTTTTGAGGAGGGGAGTAATATGTCCAGAGCGTTTCTGGACAAAGATAATCCGGGCAGCAGCATGAAGTATGGATTGAAGTGGAGAGAGACACGAGGATGGGAGATAAGAGAGAAGGCTAGTGCAGTAGTCCAGACGGGATAGGATGAGAGCTTGAATTAGCAGGGTAGCGGTTTGGATGGAGAGGAAAGGGCGGATCTTGGCAATGTTGCGGAGCTGAGACCGGCAGGTTTTGGTGACGGCTTGGATGTGAGGAGTGAATGAGAGAGCGGAGTCGAGGATGACACCAAGGTTTCACTTCTCTGTGCCTCGGTTACCTCATCTGTAAAATGGGGATTGAGGCCTTAAGCCCCATATGGGATGGGGGGTTTGTGCCCAACCTGATTTGCTTGTCTTCACCTCAGTGCTTAGAACAGTGCCTGGTACACACAGTAGCCACCCCCGATTATATATGTTTGTACATATTTATTACTCTATTTACTTTACTTGTACATATCTATTCTATTCTATTTATTTTATTCTGTTAGTATGTTTGGTTTTGTTCTCTGTCTCCCCCTTTTAGACTGTGAGCCCACTGTTGGGTAGGGACTGTCTCTATATGTTGCCAACTTGTACTTCCCAAGCGCTTAGTACAGTGCTCTGCACACAGTAAGCACTCAATAAATACGATTGATTAATTGATTGAGTAATTTGGCCTTCCCAAGACCACTTTGGTTTAATTTGCTCCAAAATCCATTTGTTTGATTTTCGGGCAGTTCATGCTATTCACAAAAGCCCCCTCCAACGCCACATTTCAAAACAATTGATGTTCTTTCTATCCTGTTTTTTCACTCCAGCTTTCAGATCCGTACATTCTAACTGGAAATACCATAGAGTTGACAATTTGTATTTTTACTTCATCAAAATCAGTCAATGACTAATAGTACACTTGCAACCATCCACTTTTATACTAGAATAAACTTGACTAAACAGTTTTTTAAACTGTATTACTGCTTTAAAAGGTTGTATTTTTGGAAAGCTGACAAGCTTAAGGGCAGGCATCATGTCTAGTAACTTGTAACAAGTTGACTAGTTCTAGTAATGAGAAGCAGCGTGGTGTAGTGGATAGAGCAGTCCTGAGAGTCAGAAGGTCATGGGTTCTAATCCTAACTCTGCCGCTTGTCTTCTGTTTAACCTTGGGCCAGTCACTTCACTTCTCTGTGCCTCAGTACCTCATCTGTAAAATGGGGATCGAGACTGGAGCCCCATGTTGAACGGGGACTGTGTCCAACCCGATTAGCTTGTATCCACCCCAGCGCTTAGTTGGGTGCCTGGCACACAGTAAGCACTTCACAAATACCATGATTATTATTAATACTTTTAGTAAGTCTGTTGGACCCATACGGAAGTTTAATACCGTTCCATAGAGAAAGCGCTCAATAAATGTCATTAATTGATTCACTGTTGTTAGAAGTAGCATGGCTTAGTGGAAAGAGCA
The DNA here is from genome assembly GCF_015852505.1 of Tachyglossus aculeatus. NCBI lineage: Eukaryota > Metazoa > Chordata > Mammalia > Monotremata > Tachyglossidae > Tachyglossus > Tachyglossus aculeatus. The sequence continues at coordinate 17,068,942 of NC_052067.1, forward strand.
TGGGCTTGGGAGCCAGAGGTCGTGGGTTCTAATCCTGGCTCCGCCACTTGTGTGCTGTGTGACCTTGGGCAAGTGACTTCACTTCTCTGTGCCTCAGCTCATCTGTAAAATGGGGATTAAGACTGTGAGCCCCAAGTGGGACAACCTGATTACCTTGTATCTACTCCAGAGCTTGGAACAGTGCTTGGCACATAGTAAGTGCTTAACAAATACCATAATTATTATTATTATTGAGAATAGTTCCTGCCCTGCCCACACAAACGTGGATTTCTGGTCATGTGGCTCAGTATTGAAAAAACTTGGAAATATCCCTGTTTTAGAGCCTGTGTATACAAGAATAATAATAATAACTGTGGTACTTGTTAATGATACTATCAAGCGCTTACTATGTGCCAAGCACTGTTCTAAGCACATGGGTAGATGCAAGTCAGTCAGGTTGGACACAGTCCCTGTTCCACATGGGGTTTACACTCTTAATCCCCAATTTATAAATGAGGTAACTGAGACCCAGAGGGGTGAAGCAACTTGCCCAAAGTCACACAGCAAAGTTGGTGGAGCCAGGATTAGAACCCAGGTCCTTTTGATTCTCAGGCCCATGCTCTTACTATGTGTCAAGTACTGTACTGAGGTAGATGCAGTCTCTGTCCCTCACGGGGGCTCACAGTCTAAGTAGGAGGGCAAACCGATATTTATTCCTCATTTTGCAGGTGAGGAAACAGAGGCACGGAGAAGTTGTGACTTGCCCAAGCTCACATAGCAGGCGAGTGGCAGAACCAGGATTAGAACCCAGGTCCTCTGACCCCGAGGCCTATGCGCTAAACCCACTGCTTCTCATGTGACATCTCCTTCCGAGGCCCCTTTGGTATGAGATGAAGCTTAAGAGCTTGGGACTCAGCAGAAGGAGCCTGGCAGAGGGCAGGCCAGGTGTTTCTTTAAAAAAATACCAAATATAAAGGTATCAAATGCCCTATGATGATGATGGTATTTAAGTGCTTACTATCTGCCAAGCACTGTTCTAAGCGCTGATCTGTACCAGACAGGGCATAGACCAGCTGGAAACGGGATGAAGGGCCACCCGAAGTAGAACTCGGGGTCTAATTCCAGTTCTGCCATTTGTCTGCCAAGCTGTGTGAGCTTGGGCAAGTCACTTAACTTCTCTGGGTCTCAGTTACCTGATCTGTAAAATGGGGATTGAGGCTATGGAGCCCAATATGGAACAGGGACTGTGTCCAACCTGATTAGCTTGTATCTACCCCAGAGCTTAATATGGTGCCTGGCACATAGAAAGTGTTTAACAAATATCATTAAAAAAAAAACAACTCAGGACAGTCAATATTGTTCCCTCCCAGCAGACCCAATAAAAATGGAAGCAAGGTGGTGCCAAACCAATAATTAGGATTCTCTGAGATAATAATAATGGCATTTATTAAGCGCTTACTATGTGCAAAGCACTGTTCTAAGCGCTGGGGAGGTTAAGCCAGCTGCTCCGTAGTGTATTTATAAAGCGTCTTTCTCCCAAAAAACTGAAACCTCTCACTATCTCCCACTCTTATCAGTCAATCAGTGGTATTTATTGAGCACTTACTATGTTCAGAGCACTGTACTCCGCACTTGGGAAAGTACCATACAACAGAATTAACAGAAACATGTTCCAAGGCTATTATGTGTACGCTGCTTTCCCTTTACAGGGTGATATTTTGCCAGTTTTTCACCAGCCCTATGTAATGTCATACTGTTAGCAAGCTACTTCGTGTATTACAAGTAACATAATATGGAGAACTGAATGTGACAGGTAATTTGAGAGCTGAGGAATACTTGACCTTTTGGTGGCTTTCGGAGCTAGTTAACAAGTCTAAAGGCAATTGATTAGGAGCTAGACTCTACAGATGAAAATAAATTGATGGAAAGGAGCCGAGGATGGGGGTAAGGAATCATTTGAAAGAGCAACGCAAGGACTTAATGCCACATTTGGCTCTCGTTTGCATTTCAAGATATAATAATAATAATAACGGCATTTGTTAAGTGCTTACTATGTGCCAAGCACAAAATATCTGATTGTTGTGCTATCAAAGTCCCCCTGAAGGGAATTGTAGTTTAATCCAAATGTTGTTTAAATCCCTCTTAAATATTAGGTCTTTTGAACTGTACCAGAGTTTTGCCTATTGGGTAAATGTATTTAAAAGGACTAACTATTGGCACCCAACACACTAATTCACTGTTTCCTAAAGATGGATTTCCTCTGGACTGTAAGCTCCAAAAAGGCAAGGAACATATCTACCAACTCTGTTATGGTCTCCCCAGCACTAAATACAGTGCTCTGTACACAGTAAGTACTCAATAAGTACCATTGATTGATTGATAATGGCTATGCTTTTTTTTAAATCTTAAAATGGGTAATCCTACAGAGCTGTCCATCCACAGTAAGCGCTCAATAAATACGATTGAATGAATGAATGAAAGTGGTTGGGAAGGAAGTTTTCCCTAAGGCACTGTACTAAGTGCCTGGGAGAGTACAGTAGACACATTCCCTGCCTACAATGAGCTTACATTCTAGGGGGGAGATGGAAATGAATATAAATAGGTGATTTAAAATACATGATTTTGAGATCTATGCATAAGTACTGTGGGGTTGAGGGCTGGGGTGGATAACAAATGCTCAAAGGTTACAGATTCAAGTGGATAGGTGACAATGCAGAAGGGAGAGCCAGGGAAAAGAGAAGAGGACTTAATCACTGCCTCTCCTTAGGGTGTTTTGAGGAGAAAATGAAAACAGTTGAAGGAGACGTGACCTTAGTAAGGCTTCAAAGGTGGGGAAAGGGGTGGTCTGGCATATATGGAGGGAGAGGAAATTCCAGCCTAGGGGAAATCAATCATATTAACTGAGCGCTTACTGTGTGCAGAGCACTGTACTAAGCGCTTGGGAAGTACAAGTTGGCAACATATAGAGACAGTCCCTACCCAACAGTGGGCTCACAGTCTAAAAGGGGGAGACAGAGAACAAAACCAAACATACTAATAAAATAAATAGAATAGATATGTACAAGTAAAATAAATAAATAGAGTAATAAATATGTACAAACATATATACATATATACAGGTGCTGTGGGGAAGGGAGGGAGGTAAGATGGGGGAATGGAGAGGGGGACGAGGGGGAGAGGAAGGAAGGGGCTCAGTCTGGGAAGGCCTCCTGGAGGAGGTGAGCTCTCAGTAGGGCCTTGAAGGGAGGAAGAGAGCTAGCTTGGCAGATGAGCAGAGGGAGGGCATTCTTGGTGATGAGATTGGGGTCCAGTAAGCAAGCTGTAGTGTGTGTGCCAGTCTGTAGAATAGGAGATCAGTGAGGTGAGGTAGGAGTGGGGGGACTAGCAGACTGAGAGCTTTAAAATAGAGATATGGAGGTAGATGTATTCATTCAGTCTTCCTCCTCCCCCCCCATCACCACCCGCCCTCTGCCCTCCCCCCTTCCCCTCCCCACAGCACTTGTGTATATTTGTACTTATGTATCACTCTTTTATTAATGATGTGTATATAGCTATAATTCTATTTATTCTGATTCATTCATTCAATCGTATTTATTGAGCGCTTACTGTGTGCAGAGCACTGTACAAAGCGCTTGGGAAGTACAAGTTGGCAACATATAGAGACGGTCCCTACCCAACAGCGGGCTCACAAATGCCATAAAATATATTTTTAAAATCAAGATCTATGGGTATGGAGGTTCATAGGGAAACCCTTATTTTGACATCTGAGCCTGTCAAAATAACTTTCATTCCCACCAACTAGATAGGGTTTTTCCATTTGTTTAATCTGAAGATTGGAGAAGATCAGTCTTAAAGTGAAACAAAGACCTGAGAATCTCTCAGATTGCTTGCCGAGGGCAAGAATGAGTTTGGAATCAACCCAACATTATCCATGACCTCTTTTTTTCCCCACCAGTAAATTGTCAATATGCAGAATCATTAATAGAACTTCTTTAGAAGGAGGCTAAAGTGGTCTGGCTCCTTGTCTTAAACACTGAACAGCCTTTATTTGAAATGGCTTTTTTTAAACCCCCCACCCCAAACACACACCCACATAATTGCACATTAAGGTGACATTAGCAGTTAAAGCAAGCTGTTTGTCATTACAGTTAGAATTACAATCAGAAGCTACATTATAGCTAAAAGCAGCCTTTGGGAAAGTTGGCTATTTGATATTCGCCCCACCCTCCACCCCACAGCACTTATGTTCATATCTTTAAATTATTTATTATAAATTACTTATATTCATGTCAATCTCCAACTCTTGACCATAAGCTCTTGGGCAGGGAACATGTCTGCTAACTCTGTTGTATTAATAATAATAATTATGGTATTTGTTAAGAGCTTACTATGTGCTAAGCACTGCTCTAAGCGTTGGGGTAGATACAAGGTTGTCCCATGTGGGGCTCGCAGTCCTAATCCTTATTTTACAGATGAAGTAACTGAGGCACAAAGAAGTTAAGTGACTTGCCCAAAGTCACAGAGCTGACAAGTGGTGGAGCCGGGATTAGAACCCACAACCTCTGACTCCCAAGCCCAGACTCTTTCCACTAAGCCATGCTGCTTCTCTCCCAAGTGTTCAGTGCACGTAGTGCTCAATAAATGCCACTCACTGATTGATTTAAGGGTTATGTCTCGGCATATTAATAGTTATAATAATAAACGGTGGTATTTTAAGAGCTTCCTATGTGCCAAGCACTGCGCTGTGCCCTGGAAGAGATAACAGTACACTAAGATCAAACACAGTCCCTGACCCACATGAGGCGCCCAGGCTAAGGAGGAGGGAAAAGAGGCAATGAATCCCCATTTTACAGATGAGGAAGGTCAGGCAGGGAAAGAGATTGTGACTCATCCACGGTCTTGTACCTGGCTGCTGGCCGAGCTGGAATTAGAACCCAGATCTCCTGACTCCCAGTCCTGTTCTCCTTCTGCTAGGACAATGCTGATTCTTGTTGCATGTGGAAAGGGGTGAGGGGAAGGTTATTGAAGACACGAGGCACCTGCCAGTGAGCAACAGACTTCTAATCGACAAACTGACATTAGGAAATCAATGAAGACCAATGATCCAAAACCAAATTGGCCCTTCAGATTTCATGCTGAGATTAGAGAGATTTTTGAAGAGTTTGGGTTTTAGATATTAATGTGTCCTTTAGTGCTTTTTTAAAAAAAAAATATAGCAAATACATTACCCCTTACCTCCAGGAATGATCCTACACTGGCCAACAGTGTGGCTTAGTGGAAAGAGCACGGGGCTGGGAGTCAGGAGACCTGAGTTCTAATCCTAGCTTCACTGCTGTGTGACCCTGGACAGGTCTCTTCTCTGTCCCTCAGTTTCCTCCTCTGTAAAGTGGGGATGAAAAGACCTGTCCTCCCTCCCGCTTAGACCACGAGCCCCATGTGGGACAGGGACTGTGTTTGATCTGATTGTCTTTTATCTACTCCAGTGATTAGTATAGTAGTTGGCACATAATCACTTCATTATTATTATTGCTATTATTATTTATTACCATTTGAAATAGATTAATTTATGGTATTTGTTAAGCCCTTACTATGTGCGAGGCACTGTACTCAGCCCTGAAATTACTGTGTGCCAAGTATCGTTCCAAGCGCTGGGGGAGATACAAGCTAATCAGGTTCTCCCACGTGGGGCTCAAAGTCTTCATCCCCATTTTACAGATGAGGTAACTGAGGCACAGAGCAGTTAAGTGACTTGCCCAAAGTCACACAGCTGACAAGTTATGAAGCCGGGATTGGAACCCACGACCTCTGACTCCCAAGCCCATGCTGTTTCCACTGAGCCACGCTGCTTCTCTTCTGAAATAGATGTTCAGTCTTCATCATCATCATCATCATTAATCATATTTATTGAGCGCTTACTGTGTGCAGAGCACTGTACTAAGCGCTTGGGAAATACAAGTTGGCAACATATAGAGACAGTCCCTACCCAACAGTGGGTTCACAGTCTAAAAGGGGGAGACAGAGAACAAAACCAAACATACTAACAAAATAATATAAATAGAATAGATATGTACAAGTAAAATAAATAAATAGAGTAATAAATATGTACAAACATATATACATATATACAGGTGCTGTGGGGAAGGGAAGGAGGTAAGACGGGGGGATGGAGAGGGGGGCGAGGGGGAGAGGAAGGAAGGGGCTCAGTCTGGGAAGGCCTCCTAGCGGAGGTGAGCTCTCAGCAGGGCCTTGAAGGGAGGAAGAGAGCTAGCTTGGCGGAGGGGCAGAGGGAGGGCATTCCAGGCCAGGGGGAGGACGTGGACTGGGGGTCGACGGCGGGACAGGCGAGAACGAGGTACGGTGAGGAGATTAGCGGCAGAGGAGCGGAGGATGCGGGCTGGGCTGGAGAAGGAGAGAAGGGCAGTGAGGTAGGAGGGGGTGAGGGGATGGACAGCCTTGAAGCCCAGGGTGAGGAGTTTCTGCCTGATGCGCAGATTGATTGGTAGCTACTGGAGATTTTGAGGAGGGGAGTAATATGCCCAGAGCGTTTCTGGACAAAGATAACCCGGCAGCAGCATGAAGTATGGATTGAAGTGGGGAGGGACACGAGGATGGGAGATCAGAGAGAAGGCTGATGCAGTAGTCCAAACGGGATAGGATGAGAGCTTGAACGAGAAGGGTAGCGGTGTGGATGGAGAGGAAAGGGTGGATCTTGGCAATGTTGCGGAGCTGAGACCGGCAGGTTTTGGTGACAGCTTGGATGTGAGGGTGAACGAGAGAGCGGAGTCGAGGATGACACCAAGTTTGCGGGCTTGTGGGACGGGAAGGATGGTAGTGCCGTCAACAGAGATGGGAAAGTCAGGGAGAGGGCAGGGTTTGGGAGGGAAAACAAGGAGTTCAGTCTTGGACATGTTGAGTTTTAGGTGGAGGGCAGACATCCAGATGGAGATGTCCTGAAGGCAGGAGGAGATGCGAGCCTGGAGAGAGGGGGAGAGAGCAGGGGCAGAGATGTAGATCTGGGTGTCATCAGCGTAGGGATGATAGTTGAAGCCGTGGGAGCGAATGAGGTCACCAAGGGAGTGTGTGTAGATCGAGAACAGAAGGGGACAAGCACTGAACCTTGGGGAACCCCCACAGTAAGAGGATGGGAGGGGAAGGAGGAGCCTGCAAAAGAGACTGAGAATGAACAACCGGAGAGATAAGAGGAGAACCAGGAGAGGACGGAGTCTGTGAAGCTAAGGTCAGATAACGTGTTGAGGAGAAGGGGGTGGTCCACAGTGTCGAAGGCAGCTGAGAGGTCGAGGAGGATTAGGACAGAGTATGAGCCGTTGGATTTGGCAAGCAGGAGGTCATTGGTGACCTTTGAGAGGGCAGTTTCCGTGGAATGTAGGGGACGGAAGCCAGACTGGAGGGTATCGAGGAGAGAGTTGTTGTTGAGGAATTCTAGGCAGTGCATGTAGACAACTCATTCAAGGAGTTTGGAAAGGAATGGTAGGAGGGATATGGGGCGATAACTAGAAGGTGAGGTGGGGTCAAGAGAGGGTTTTTTAAGAATGGGAGAGACATGGGCATGTTTGAAGGCATAGGGGAAGGAACCAGTGGAAAGTGAACGGTTGAAGATGGAAGTTAAGGAGGGGAGAAGGGATGGAGCGAGAGATTTCATGAGATGAGAGGGAATGGGGTCAGAAGCACAGGTGGCCGGAGTAGCACTTGAGAGGAGGGAGGAGAGCTCCTCTGAGGAGCTGGGGAGGATGAGAGAGTAGCGGAGAGCGTTGAGAGCCGGGGGGTTGGAGAAGCGGGCGGAGTGACTTTGGGGAGGTCAGACCTGATGGATTGAATTTTGTTAATGAAGTAGGAGGCCAGATCGTTGGGGGTGAGGGAAGGAGGAGGGGGAGGAACCGGGGGCCTGAGAAGGGAGTTGAATGTACGGAAGAGCTGGCGGGGGTGATGGGCATGGGTGTCAGTAAGGGAGGAGAAATAGTTTTGTCTGGCAGAAGAGAGGGCTGAGTTAAGGCAGGAAAGGATAAACTTGAAGTGAACGAGGTTGGCATGGTGTTTAGACTTTCACCAGCAGCGTTCGGCAGCTCGAGCATAAGAGCGAAGGAGGCGGACAGTGGCAGTGATCCAGGGCTGTGGGTTAGTGATGCGAGAGCGGCAAAGGGAAAGGGGAGCAAGTGAGTCTAGCTGAGTAGAGAGGGTAGAGTTGAGAGCAGTAATCTGATCATCAAGACTGGGTAGAGAGGAGAGGGCAGCGAGGTGGGGTGTGAGGCGCTCCGAAAGATGGGTGGGGTCAAGAGAGCGGAGATCTCTGTGAGGGAGTAATATGGATTTACAGGGGAAAGGAGTGTGAGTGAGGAGGCAGGTGAGAAGATTATGATCAGAGAGAGGGATTTCAGAGTTGGTGAGGGTGGACACAGTGTAGCGATAGGAGATGATGAAGTCGAGGGTATGACCAAGTTGGTGAGTGGGTGAGGTGGGGTGGAGGAAGAGGTTGGCAGCGTCAAGGAGAGAAAGAAGGCGGGCGGCAGAGAAGTCGTCAGGGATATCCATGTGGATGTTGAAGTCTCCGAGGATCAGAGTGGGCATGGAGAAGGAGAGAAGGAAGGTGAGGAAGGGGTCAAAGTCGTTAAAGAAGTTGGAAGTCTTCCCTGCTTTCAGAGGCAGCTTCCTGTTGTTGAATAACTGTAGTTGTGCCAACTTCTCATGATGAAAGAAACGGCATTCCAAGGCCAGTTCCAACTGGTGAGGTGGTGAGAAGATGAACTGAGGAGCTGTTTCCCTTCTCCGCAGCTTGGGACCGAGCAATGGAGGGAACCTGTAGCCAAACCCCATCTTGGCGGCTTGGTTTCCTTGGGGGTGAAGAATTGATTGCCCCTCTGTCAGGAGAGTAATAAATTTCCCACCTCAGTAAAAACTGTGCCTCGACTACCCTCAAAGAACCCTGGTCTGAGGGGATTTAAAAGCAATGTATGCAGGCAGGTGCATAGCAGCCATAGGATGTGTTGGTTCTGACCTCTTTTGGAAGTTGGCTTCGAAGAATCCCCTGCAGAGGATGTCCCTGTGACTCAGCTAATAATGGCCTTGGGAAGGAATCAATCAATCAATTGTATTTATTGAGCGCTTACTGTGTGCAGAGCACTGTACTAAGCACTTGGGAAGTACAAGTTGGCAACATATAGAGACAGTCCCTACCCAACAGTGGGCTCACGTGAAGACATCCAGCCCCTTTTTCAGGAGCTAGGGAATTCAATGCACGTGTCCTATCGGAAAGCGCATGAGCCTAGGAGTCAAAGGACCTGGGTTCTAATCCCAGCTCTGCCACTTGTCTGCTCTGAGACCTTGGGTAAGCCACTAAACTCTGTGCCTCAGTCACCCCATCTGTAAAATAGGGATTAAGACTGTGAGCCCCACGTGGAACATGGACTGTGTCCAACCCGATTAGCTTGTATCTTCCCCAGTGCTTAGTAGTGTCTGCTGCTTAGGAAGTGCTTAATAATACTATTTAAAAAAAATGAAAATAAAATCCCCAAACTTTTCTTCATGAAGGTGAGGGAGCACTGTGGCCTTTCTCCTTTTGCTCTTCTTCTTCAGCACCAGGGCAGTTGCTTCAGGTTCACTGTTTAGCATGGCTGGTTATTTTCTGCTCCTTGAACTATTCAGGTCCGGAAGCATTAGGGTGGAAGTCAAAGAGGGCGGCCACCACGCAAAAGTGTCCAGTTGCCACAATCAGAAACAGCTCATTGTATTGGTCGGGTCAGTGGCCCAACCCAGGATTATCGCCGCTAACGTTCATCTGAGCCCCTCACAAAAATCCGTTTGAAGATTTTTCCCTTAGTCGCTGCTCACATTAAACAGATTCATTTTGTGATTTTTGTTTAGCTAGTGACTTAGAAACAAACCAAAAAGGCCCGCAACCTCAAGAAGAATTTCTCACAAGTAGCTGAGGACTGTAAAAATCCTTGGGAAGCAAGGGGCTAATTGAGTCTGGAAAAAAGTCAGTTTCCTGGGTACATACCTTATTGATTCATTCATTCATTCAATCGTATTTATTGAGCGCTTACTGTGTGCAGAGCACTGTACTAAGCGCTTGGGAAGTACAAGTTGGCAACATGTAGAGACGGTCCCTACCCAACAGCGGGCTCACAGTCTAGAAGGGGGAGACAGACAAAACAAAACATGTGAACAGGTGTCAAGTCGTCAGAACAAAAGCAGTCAGAAGTAGTCTCCTCCGCCCATATTGATTCCCATATTGATCCGCCCATATTCCGCCCATATTCCACATATTGATATGTGCCAGTAGTTACCATTTTGATCTGGATAATAATTGTGGTATTTGTTGAGCGCTTACTATGTGCCAAGCCCTGTTCTAAGCGCTGGGGT